>NC_064868.1:116948893-117279255 GCF_024139225.1 Suncus etruscus
ACTCAGAGGTTATTCCTGACTCTGCGCTCAGAGATCACTCCTTGTTCCTTGTGGGCTCAGGGGATGCCAGGGATCAAATGTGGCTTGGTCACATTGCTACCCACTGTGATAGCCACCCACTGTGCGATCACTCCAGCCCCTCAATAATTTTTTTAATTAAATCACCATGAGATATGCAGTTAGAAAGTTGTTCATAATTGAGTTTCAGTCATATAATGTCCAACAACCATTTGTTCATCAGTGCTCCTTTCCAACCACCAATGTCCCCATTTTCACTCCCACAATCCCCACTGCCCTCTTCCCTGCCTGCCTCTATGGCAGACATTTTTCTTCTTTCTCACTCTGTCTCCCTCTTTTACCCTTTAGACACTGATTTGCAGTACTGCTACTGAAGGAGTATAATGGTAGCCCTTTATCTCCTTTCAGTATCCAATTCTTGTCCAGAGTGATTATTTCCAGCTACCATTGCCACAGTCGTCGTTGCACTGCCCTAATTACACTCTCCTGCTCTTTGTGGCAAGATTCTTACCATGAACTGGTCCTCTTGGCCCTCATCTCTATTGTCTTTGGATATTATAACCATGCTGCCTTTTTTTCTATCCTACCAAAGAGTGTGATAATTCTATATCCCTTTCCCTCTGACTCATTTCACTCAGCATTATAGTCTTCATATCCATCCATGTATAAGCAAATTTCATGACTTCATTTTTCCTAACAGCTGTGAAGTATACCATTGTGTCGATCTACCAGTTTCTTTATCCACTCATCTATTCTCGAGCATTAGGTTGTTTCCAGATTCTGACTATTGTGACTAGTGTTGCAGTGAACAGAGGAGTGCAGAGGGCTTCACCATGATTTTGAGCTCATCCCTACCAACACATACTGTTTTCAGTATTTTTGAAATATGCCATTCTCACTGGTGTGAAATGTTACCTCATTTTCATTTTGATTTGGCTTTCCCTAAAATTAGTGTTGATGAACACTTTTGTTTGTTTGTTTTTAGTGCCACACATGGCAGGGCTCTGGTAACCACATGCAGTGCCAGATATTGATTTCAGATCAAGTATGTGCAATACAAGTGCCTTACCACTGTACTATATCTCTGGCCCCACTATGAACACTTTCCTGTGCCTACTCTCTTTCCTGTACTCCAACTCTCTTCTTCAGAGACGTGTTGACTCATTTCCTTTCCCCATTTTAATAGGGATTTTGGATATTTTATTGTTTTCCTGTGTGAATGCTTTGTATCTTTTCTCATAACCCTTTTATTTTTCAGAAAATATACATTTATTATAAATAAGCACAAAGATTCTTGAAAGCACCCCATTTTCAAGCATCATGATGAGAAAACTGGTGTTAATTGATGCTCACTAAGAACTCTATTAAAATATTAATTGGGGCCAGAGAGATAGGACAGTGGGTAGGGTATTTGCTTGGCATGCAGCTGACCCAGGTTTGATCCTCAGCATTCCATAATGTCCCCCGAGCCTGCCAGGAGTGATTTCTGAGTGCAGAGCCAGGAAGTAACCCCTGAACACTGTTGGGTCTGGCCCCAAAACAAACATGAAAACAAAAAAAACAGTAGTACTAATAGTGTTCTGTTGAATGCCAGACATGGAGTTAAGTTTAAGGAGTACATGGTTTAAAAAAAGTCTCTTATTGATAGTTATACTTTATCTGATGTGTTGATTGTGAATATTTTCTTCCATTTTCATTTGTTTAATTGGCCCATGTTTTACTTTGTAGATGAAAATGCCAAAAGGAGAGCCAAGAAAGCCAAGAAAAAGGAGAAGAAGAAAAAACACAAACCGTCAGTATTTTCTAATTTAAAAATATTTTAATTGCAATTGCGGAATGAATTTCAAACATCTTTAAATCAATAGACTCCATTTCCTTGACATTTGCTTGTTGAAAAAAACCAAGTTACTTATTTTGTTTCCCCATTGTGGGCTTCGCTTGTTGTATTTGCATGATTTTCTTTTTTTTCTTTTTTTTTTTTTTTCTTTTTTTGGTTTTTGGTTTTTGGGTCATACCCGGCAGTGCTCAGGGTTTACTCCTGGCTCTAGGCTTAGAAATCACCCCTGGCAGGCACAGGGGACCATATAGGATGCCGGGATTCGAACCACCGTCCTTCTGCATGAAAGGCAAACGCCTTACCTCCATGCTATCTCTCCAGCCCTGCATTATTATTATTTTATTATTTTCTCTCTCCTTCATATTTCCCACACAGAATCTATAGTAAAGTCTGAAAACTTAAGAAAGTTCTGATTTGAAGTTTTAGCAGGGATACTTGAATGATGACACAATTTATTTATATCAGAAGGCAAATACAATTTTATATCTCTCTTTGTCATATTACCAGTCTGATGCTTTTTATTTGTGTTTTTGTCAGTGCTCAGGGCTTTTTTCTGGCTCAGAGATCACTCAAATCAGGGTTTAGTGGATCCTGTGTAGTGTTGGGAGATCAAACCTGAAATGAGGGGCCAAAGTGTTAATACAATGGGTAGGGTGCTTACTTCACTTGTATCAGACATGGGTTTAATCTCTGGCATCCCATATGGCCCTCCAAGCACCACCATGAATAATTTCTGAGTCCAGGGCCAGGAGTACACCCTGAGCACTGCCAAGTGTGTCCCCCATAAAAAAATAGCCTGGTTGACTGTACACAGATAAGTGTCCAGCCCACTATACTGTTGTCCCCTTGATACTACTTGACTGGATTTCTTTTTTTAATAATATCTTTATTTAAGCACCATGATTACAAACATGATTGTAGTTGGCTTTCAGTCATAAAAAGAAAACGCTCCCTTTACCAATGCAACCTTCCCATCAAATAACTACACTAACAACCATCATGATAATGTTAATGCGTGAGAGAAGTAGAATGCCTCTCTTGAATACAGGCAGAGGAGGTGGGGGAGGAGGAAGATGGGGCATTGACTGGATTTCTTATTCTTAGTTCATTAGGAATTTTATAATGCTGGTTGGATGATTCTGACTTTCCCTCTTGATCAAGTAGCAAGAAGAATGATATGAAAAGAATCCTCATTGACTGCTTGGTGTACCCTGAAGTTCAGTTTGTGTAGGAACAGCAGGAATGTCGCTTACATTGTTTCATGGCTCTTAAAAATGAGTTGGAATCTGAATCCAGAGATACAAGCAGATTTGGTGTATTTTAATCATTACATTTAAAATGATTTAATTCAATTTGGACCTTTTTCAAGTCACTTTATTTCTGTTATTATTCCATATCATGGAAAGTATATGTCATTGCTCCTTTTAAGGATTTGTTTATAGTGAAGCATGATTTGTTTAAGTTTTATCATTTTTTAAATTTAAATTGTTGGGGATGGTGTCTGGAGAGATAGTACAGTAGGTAAAGTGTTTGCTTTGCACACAGCTGACTGGGGTTCAAGCCTGGCCTCCTCTCGTCCCCTCAACATGGCCAGGATTAATTCCTGAGTGCAAAGCCTGAGTAAGCATTGAGCATCACCAGGTATGCCCCCCCCAAAAAAAAAAAAAAACTCTTCAAGAGTAATTCCAGAGCACAAAGCCAAGAGTCAGCCTGAGCACTACCAGGTATGATCCAAAATCAACAACAAAAAGCTCCTCTCTAAGATAAATCCAAAACCAAATAAAATAAAACTCTTTTCTAGGGGCCAGAGATATAGTACAGATATTCAGGCACTTGTCTTGAATGCTGCCACCTGGTTTCATCTCCTACATTGCATGATCCCCAAAGCACTACCCTGAACACAGGGCTAGCAGAAGATCTAGAGCACTGGTGGGTAGTTCCAATCTCCCCCCAAAATAGACAAAGGACTTCCTCTAAGAGCCAGTGGGATGGCTAAAAGGGCCTAGTGCCTGATTTCATATAGTAGTCCCAGGTATAGTCTTAACACCACATGTTCCCTGTGGCACAGAGCACAGTGCTAAGAGAGGCTCCTGAGCACCACTGTGCATGAAAGAAAAACAAGTAAAAATTCCTACTGTAAAATGTCTATATAAAGGACCAGAGAGATAATACACCTAATAAGGTGTTTGCCATGCACCTGGCAAACCAGGGTTTGATCCTTGGCATCCCATATCACCCCATATGGCACGCTGAGTTCACTGAAAGTGACCTGTGAGTGCAGAGCCAGGAGAAACTCTGAGCATTCCTCGGTGTGGCTCAAAAATTTTAAAATGTCTGAATAAGGGGTTGGTGTGGTAATATAGTGGATAAGGCATTTACTTGCAGGCAATTCACCCAGGTTCGATCCATGGAACCCCATATGGTCCCCCAAGCTCACCATGAGTGATCCTTGAGCACAGAACCAAGAAGAATAAGTCCTGATCATCGCCAGCCAAGTGTGACCCTAAACCCAGGAGGAAAAATATCAGTAAAAAGTCTGGATAAGCCAAGAATTCAAATCATTTTGGCTCCTATTTACCCCCAGGTACAAACCCAAACAGATCCAAAAATCTCTTCTCTAAAACATTTGAATAAACTTAGAATTCAAAGCATTTCAGTCAACTTTAATTGGGGGGAAATGTGACCTTCATCATGGAAATAGTTGGATCAAATTATGATGATTACAGGAAGAAATACAAAAAGAAGAAGTCTAAGAAGAACAGAAAGGATTCGAGTGATTCAAGCTCTAAAGAGTCCCAAGAAGAGTTCCTGGAGAATCCTTGGAAGGACCGATCAAGTAGGTGCTTCTGACAAACTTTGATTCATCAGGGTGGAGAGACAGCGCAGAAATCAAAGACACATTTAGAGCATAGTTTGATCTTCAGTACCATATGCCATATGCCATTTCATTTGCCATATGACATACCAGCTAGGTATATGCCTGGTGGCCCCCAGCAGTGAACCTTCTAGCCCTATTGGTAGAACATAATCAGGAGTAATATTTGGGCCTCCATATGCCATTTGCCATACCAGCTGGTATGCAAATAGCTGGGTACATGCCTGGTGGCCCCCAGCAGTGAACCATCTAGCCCTATTGATAGAACATATTCAGGAGTAGTATTTGGGCCTCCCAGAACACTGCTGGGAGACCAAAAAAATTTTAGTAGGCCTGGAGTAATAGTAGCTGGTAGGGTATTTGTCTTACAAATTCTCTCTCTCTCTTTCATTCTCTGTAGTCAAGATATAAACATTTTTCTAACATCTTCCATGCAGAGCCTGAAGAACCCTCAGATTTAATTGGTCCCGAAGCGCCAAAAACTCTTGCATCTCAAGATGATAAGCCTTTGAAGTAAGTAACAGTGAGTTTGCAATATCAAATGTTTCCAACTATGACCCTATCTTATTTTTCCAAGGCTTTCTTCCTTTGTCCCTTTATTTCTATCTCAGATTCCCACTATGTTGAACTAACACATCCTTGCATTTACTGTATTCCTTCCTACTTTTGTGCCTCGTTTAGTTATTCCCCCAACATGCTGCCCTTTCCCAGTTCAGTGTTCTTCAGTGGTCCCTGTTTCTTTCTGTTAAAATCCTGATCGCCTTCCAGGTCCTTTTTCAAGAGGTGTGTATGTTCTGAATCCAGATAGCTTTTTTGGTGTGGGAAGCAAGTTGGTGTTTTGTTTTGTTTTGCATGGTAATTTTTATCAACACTTAAGTGTTAGGGAAGAGAAAATATTTAAATATTTAAGGGAGAGTGTAGGCTTAAAGAGCAAGCAGTTACCTTTTTTCTATACATAGGTATGAGTCCTGCCTCTAGTGTCTTTTAGTTTTGACCACACTTATAATTTTGTATGCTGCATTATATACTCTGGATTGTACTTGCAGTGGTGTTTTCTTATATGTTAAATCCCATAAGAGCAGCATTTTTGTATTAAAATTCTTGCCTTTAATAAATATTTAGAAGGTATTCAATGAATTGAGTGAAGGAGTGGTAGTTTTTAAGTTACCATGAAAACAATTGAACAGACCATTTTTACCATATAGTGTTATGACTCTTAAGTCTGAAAAACACTCTGATTTGAGATATATGATTTCTTTGCAATTTTAGGACCAAAGGAATTGTTCAAGGGCAAAGAGTAATAGTAGTTAGTTCAGGAATAAATGTATCTGCAATTGCAGCTAAGCATCTGTATGCTCACTACTATCTATCCGGTCTTTTGCTCTTCCAAAGTATCTCTTCTCTGCCTTTTAGCGTTAGTGTCATAAGTCACCAGGTTGTGCTAGTATTGGTCGTCCCAGCCTCCAACTCTTGGAAGCTGTTGTTCCTACCCTTTTCTGAGGGACCATGAGGTTTTTCCTCCTTTAGAGGAGCAGATTGTTATAAAGAACCTTCTTCTTGACCTCTGTATCCCTTCACAGCTATGGTCATGCTCTCTTACCTGGTGAAGGTGCGGCAATGGCTGAATATGTAAAAGCTGGAAAGCGGATCCCACGCAGAGGTGAAATTGGCTTGACAAGTGAAGAAATTGCATCATTTGAATGCTCTGGTTACGTAATGAGTGGTAGCAGGTATGTGCTTAGTATGACTATTTCTCTGCTGTGACTTGTTTTTCAGCTTTACTACCAGAAAGTTACATTTTGAAAATGATTTTCCATTTCATCTTATGAAATGGTGAAAAGTTCAGGACTTCTCATCTCATGAATTATCATTCATTTCTGTTCCAAAGGAAGCAGAAAGTTTTGCTTTAATATTGACGATGTTATGTGTTGTCTGAAATTAAGTATGTACACAACATGACTCTGCCTCAACTTCAAAGACTCAACCTTTCAGCCTCCCTTCATAATTCATATTTTGGCACACAGGTAACTTATAATCTGGAGGATATAGTTAACTAGTGTTTCTCGCTACCTATAAGGAATATGCTATACTGTGCTTGCTTTGCACAATACCGACCCCAATTTGATCCTCTGCGCAACATATACTCCCTGGAACATTGCCAGAAGTGATCCCTGAGCCCAGAGCCAGGAGTAAGTCCAGACTACCACTGGGTGTGGCCAAATCTGTGCCTCCCCATCTCACCCACCCCACCCACAGAAAACATAAAATACATGAAAAACAGCGCCAGAGTAATAGCACAGCAGTAGAGCATTTGCTTTGTACAGGGCCAATCTGGGCCAGGTTCAAATCCTGGCATCCCAAAAGGGGCCACAAGCCTACCAGGATCAATTTCTGAGTGCAGAGCCAGGAGTAACCCCTGAAGTGGTCCAAAACCCAAAAATATATCAGAGAAAGAAAGATATAGACTTATTGGGGACCAGAGGTAGATAGTACAGTGGGTAGGATGAACAAGCATTTGCCTGGACCTGCATTCGATTTCAGCATCCCATATGGTCCCTGGAGCACTGCTAGAAGTGATTTCTGAGTGCCATGACAGGAGTAAGCCCTGAGCAACATCAGGCAGGACCACACAAAATACAGATGTGTCAGTTCTCTATGAACTCAGAGAAAGGAGCAGAAAATGATTATGGCATTCACCAGGTTCAATAAGAGAAATTAAACAGGAAAATTAGAAAAGCAAGCAGTATACCAGGAACAGTGATGAGACTACGCTCATAGGACAGCAGTATTAAAAGTCAAACTCAGATCATGGGGCAGAGCAATAGTACAGCAGGTAGGATGCTCGCCTTGCACATGTCTGGCCCAGGTTCATTCCCTATCAATAGACCTCGGCCTTTAAGTACCACCAGGAGTGATTCCTGAATGCAATTAACCTGGATTAACCCCTGAACATTTCTCAGTGTAGCCCAAAAAACTTTTTAAAACAACCAGCAGAAGTCAATAACATTTTTATTTACTCATTATTATTTAATGCACCATGGTTGACACTCCTCATAATAGGGCTGCATGCTTAAAACCTTGTACCCTGTGTGGTATAAGAACCTTTCCAACTGTACTTTCTCTCCAGCACCTGACATCTTGTGTGGTTTTTGGGTCAAACCCGGCAGTGCTCAGGGGTTATTCCTGGCTCCAGGCTCAGAAATTACTCGTGGCAGGCACGGGGGACCATATGGGACGCCGGATTTGAACCGATGACCTCCTGCATGAAAGGCAAACGTTCTACCTCCATGCTATCTCTCCGGCCCAGAACCTGACATCTTAATCTCTTTTTTTTGTTATTGGGCCACACCCATTGTGCTCAATACTTAACCCAATCTTTAATAGCTCAGAGATCACTCCTGGCTAGTTTGGAGGACCCTATGGATGCTGAGGATAGAATCCATGTCAACCGTGTGCAAGGCAAATGCCCTCATCACTGTACTATCACTCCTGCCCTAAGTATTTTGTCTATATAACTACCAATCCCACAAAGGCAAAAGCCGCAGGTAACGGATAGAGTGAAATAAATTGCCTGTGTCTGCTTGCTTGCAGGAAACAAAGCAAAATTGAGACTTTTAGACTTTGAAATAATAAATTCTGTTCCTAGGGTGCTAAAGAGATAGAACAGCAGTAGGGCATTTGCTTTGCACACGGCTGACTTGGGACAGACCCGGGTTCAATTACTGGCATCCCATATGGTCCCCTGAGTGCTGCCGCTGGCTGTGGCCCAAAAACCAAAATATACAAATAAATTCCATCCCCATTCCAGAACGCCAGAGCTTAATATTTCAATGATAGAACGTAATCAGTGGAATAGCAAAAGAGCTGCAGCAGGCAGGGCACTTTGCATGAGTAAATGTGGATTCAGTCCCCAGCACCCCATAGGATCCTCTGAGCCCACCAAGAGTGAAGACTAAGCCCAGAGTAGTGCTGGGTATTACACAGTCCCCCAAAATACAGTGCAAAAAGGACACAGCAGAAAAAACTCGGGCTGTTGTGATTACTCCTTTACAAAACCGTTGTAATTTTTCTGAATTTTTGGTGGACTATTATATATCAAGGACGACCGTTGTGGTCATGCCCCAAGACTCTTGACTGAGAATTAAACTCTGCCAACTTCTTCACAGGCATCGCCGAATGGAGGCCGTCAGACTGCGGAAAGAAAACCAGATCTACAGTGCAGACGAGAAGCGAGCCCTGGCATCCTTCAACCAAGAGGAAAGGCGCAAGAGAGAGAACAAGATCCTGGCCAGCTTTCGCGAGATGGTGTACAGGAAAACCAAAGGAAAAGACGACAAATAGGATTTGGGTGGTTCTGCAGATACTTTTGATCTGCTAGCAACAAAAGTCTGGGTTCCTTATTCATATAAAAAGAGAAAGATTATAATCTGAAAAAAAAGCTTTACAGTGCAATTGTGCCTTCAATTTCCTTCTTTCAGTCCTTTAATTTAAAAAGCTATTTATTTCTTGCACGTCACAAGGTCTTTGGGTTATTCCGGATTGACTTTTTCTGGTTTAAAACTCTAATTCCCAAAGAAACTGTTCTCCTCCCCTGCTAGGGGGGAAGCAGTAAGGAATAGCATTGGTGAGGAGAGAAACTCAATTGTCAAATCTGGGACTGGGCAAATTTTAGTTGGGGCACCTGCCCACCAGAGCACATCTCCAGGTGGAAAATGTTTTATGTGCATTTGATTGAAGCCTACAGGACACAAAAATGAAGGCATTGCTAAAAGAAAATCTGCAATTTGAGAATCATATAGTAATGTATATAAATAACTTGAAAATAAGTTATTTTGGGTTTGTCCCATCCTTTGCTCCAAAGCCAGTTGACAAACCGGAAGGTGAACTAACCCACAGACTTGTTGACTTGCAAATGTGAACTTCTGTTACTGAAATTCCTCATGGGTTACTTCAGATCTGTTCTTGAGGGTATCAAATGTTGGGGATTCAGTCAACTGTTGCATTGATGCAACACAATAATACATTATCAATTTCCATCTAAGAGAGCCATCTAAGACGGGAGAAGTTGTTCAGTGGGTAGGGTGCTTGCCTCTAATGCATTTGGCCCTAATTTGACCTCCAGCATCCCATACGTTCCCTTAAGCACCACCAGGAGGGATTCCGGGGTGCAGAGCCAAGAGTTAACCCTGAGCAGGTAACCCAAATAAACAACAGAGAGTCTTTAGATCTTTAGTTGACTGCTAGATGAGTCAGAGAGTTGTCTGTGGCCAAGAGTTTAACAGGGAGAAATGGAACGAACAGTAGTTTAGCTTAGTTGTTTCAATGGGATGAAGCAAAAATGTTCAGTGCTGCCAAGCCAGTTCTTTATGGAAGAGGATATTTTTAGCACTGTTAAGTATTTCCACTTATTTGTTTTCTAGATATAAATTTCATTCAGTTCCACTTTTTACTTGAATGGAACCATCTCAGTTGTCCCATTTTTATGGTTACCATTGACTCTGCAGTTGGAAGACATAAAACCTCTGGGACTGTGAAAACATGTTTTTTTCTTTCATTTTGTGTGCTTCTGGTTGTTAGATCACTAGAGTGAAGAGGCAGGGAACAGTGCAAGCTTTGGTTCTTTTGTCCAGGTTATTTGAGCTGCATCATTGTAGTAAACCAGGGGTAAAAGGAACATACCTGGCAAAGAGTACACTTTGCCTTCACTATGAGAAAATACCCTTTTTCCTTTTTTTTTTTTGGGTCACACCCAGTGGTGCTCAGGGGTTACTCCTGGCTGTCTGCTCAGAAATAGCTCCTGGCAGGCACGGGGGACCATATGGGACACCGGGATTCGAACCAACCACCTTTGGTCCTGGATCGGCTGCTTGCAAGGCAAACGCCACTGTGCTATCTCTCCGGGCCCTTTCTTTTTTTTTTTTGTTTCTCAAAAAGTTTTATTCATGAAATTGAACTGTTCAAAACTTTTTTTTTTTGGTTTTCACATTTTTTATTTATATTTTTTAATATATATTTTATTTAAACACCTTGATTACATACATGATTGTGTTTGGGTTTCAGCAATGTAAAGACCACCACCCATCACCAGTGCAATGTTCCCATCACCAATGTCCCAAATCTCCCTCCTCCCCACCCGACCCCCGCCTGTACTCTAAACAGGCTTTCCATTTCCCTCATACATTTTCATTATTAGGACAGTTCAAAATGTAGTTATTTCTCTAACTAAATTCATCACTCTTTATGGTGAGCTTCCTGAGGTGAGCTGTAACTTCCAGCTCTTTTCTCTTTTGTGTCTGAAAATTATTATTGCAAGAATGTCTTTCATTTTTCTTAAAACCCATAGATGAGTGAGACCATTCTGCGTTTTTCTCTCTCTCTGACTTATTTCACTCAGCATAATAGATTCCGTGTACATCCATGTATAGGAAAATTTCATGACTTCATCTCTCCTGACAGCTGCATAATATTCCATTGTGTATATGTACCACAGTTTCTTTAGCCATTCGTCTGTTGAAGGGCATCTTGGTTGTTTTTAGAGTCTTGCTATGGTAAATAGTGCTGCAATGAATATAGGTGTAAGGAAGGGGTTTTTGTATTGTATTTTTGTGTTCCTAGGTTATATTCCTAGGAGTGGTATAGCTGGATCGTATGGGAGCTCGATTTCCAGTTTTTGGAGGAATCTCCATATGGCTTTCCATAAAGGTTGAACTAGACGGCATTCCCACCAGCAGTGGATAAGAGTTCCTTTCTCTCCACATCCCTGCCAACACTGTTTATTCTCATTCTTTGTGATGTGTGCCATTCTCTGTGGTGTGAGGTGGTACATCATAGTTGTTTTAATTTGCATCTCCCTGATGATTAGTGATGTGGAGCATTTTTTCATGTGTCTTTTGGCCATTTGTATTTCTTCTTTGTCAAAGTGTCTATCCATTTTTTCTCCCCATTTCTGATGGGATTAGATTTTTTTTTTTTTTTTTTGGTTTTTTGGGCCACACCCGTTGACGCTCAGAGGTTACTCCTGGCTATGCGCTCAGAAGTCGCTCCTGGCTTGGGGGACCATATGGGACGCCGGGGGATCGAACCGCGGTCCGTCCAAGGCTAGCGCAGGTAAGGCAGGCACCTTACCTCCAGCGCCACCACCCAGCCCCGGGATTAGATGTTTTTTTCTTGTAAAGTTCTGTCAGTGCCTTGTATATTTTGGAGATTAGCCCTTATCTGATGGGTATTGGGTGAATAGTTTTTCCCACTCAGTGGGTGGCTCTTGTATCTTGGGCGCTATTTCCTTTGAGGTGCAGAAGCTTCTGAGCTTAATATATTCCCATCTGCTAATCTCTGCTTTCACTTGCTTGAAGAGTGCAGTTTTCTCCTTGAACATGCCTGTAGTCTCAATGCCCTGGAGTGTTTTGCCTATGTGTTGTTCTATAGATCTTATGGTTTTGGGTCTGATATCGAGGTCTTTAATCCATTTGGATTTTACCTTCATACATGATGTTAGCTGGGGGGTCTAAGTTCAATTTTTTGCAAGTGGCTAGCCAGTTGTGCCAACACCACTTGTTGAAGAGGCTTTCTTTGCTCCATTTAGGATTTCATGCTTCTTTATAAAAAATTAGGTGATTGTATGTCTGGGGAACATTCTCTGAGTATTCAAGCCTATTCCACTGATCTGAGGGCCTGTCCTTATTCCAATACCATGCTGTTTTGATAACTACTGCTTTGTAGTAAAGTTTAAAGTTAGGGAAAGTAATTCCTCCCATATTCTTTTTCCCAATGATTGCTTTAGCTATTCTAGGGTGTTTATTGTTCCAAACGAATTTCAAAAGTGCCTGATCCACTTCTTTGAAGAATGTCATGGGCATCTTTAGAGGGATAGCATTAAATCTGTATAATGCCTTGGGGAGTATTGCCAATCCATGAGCAGGGTATGTGTTTCCATTTCCGCGTGTCCTCTCTTATTTCTTGGAGCAGAGTTTTATAGTTTTCTTTGTATAGATCCTTCACATTTTTAGTCAAGTTGATTCCAAGATATTTGAGTTTGTGTGGCACTATTGTGAATGGGGTTGTTTTCTTAATGTCCATTTCTTCCTTCTTACTATTGGTGTATAGAAAGGCCATTGAATATTGCGTGTTAATTTTGTAGCCTGCCACCTTGCTATATGAGTCTATTGTTTCTAGAAGCTTTTTGGTAGAGTCTTTAGGGTTTTCTAAGTAGAGTATCATGTCATCTGCAAACAGTGAAAGCTTGACTTCTTCCTTTCCTATCTGGATTCCCTTGATATCTTTTTCTTGCCTAATCGCTATAGCAAGTACTTTCAGTGCTATGTTGAATAGGAGTGGTGAGAGAGGACAGCCTTGTCTTGTGCCAGAATTTAGAGGGAAGGCTTTTAGTTTTTCTCCATTGAGGATAATATTTGCCACTGGCTTGTGGTAGATGGCCTTAACTATATTGAGAAAGGTTCCTTCCATTCCCATCTTGCTGAGTGTTTTGATCAAGAATGGGTGTTGGACCTTATCAAATGCTTTCTCTGCATCTATTGATATGATCATGTGGTTTTTATTTTTCTTGTTGATGTTGTGTATTATGTTGATAGATTTACGGATGTTAAACCATCCTTGCATTTCTGGGATGAAACCTACTTGATCGTAGTGGATGATCTTCTTAATGAGGCATTGAATCCTATTTGCCAGGATTTTGTTGAGGATTTTTGCATCTGCATTCATCAGCGATATTGGTCTGTAATTTCCTTTTTTTGTAGCATCTCTTTCTGGTTTAGGTATCAAGGTGATGGCTTCATAAAAGCTATTTGGAAGTGTTTCCATTTGTTCAATTTCATGAAAGAATCTTGCCAATATTGGTAGTAGTTCCTCTTGGAAAGTTTGAAAGAATTCATTAGTGAATCCATCTGGGCAATCCTTTTGTTTTTGGGCAGACATTTGATTACCATTTTAATTTCATCAATAGTGATGGGGGTGTTTAAATGCTACATCCTCTTCCTTCAACCGTGGAAGATTATAAGAGTCCAAGAATTTATCCATTTCTTCCAGGTTCTCATTTTTAGTGGCGTAGAGTTTCTCAAAGTAGTTTCTGATTACCCTTTGAATCTCTGCCATATCAGTAATGATCTCTCCTTTTTCATTCCTAATACGAGTTATCAAGTTTCTCTCTCTCTATCTTTCTTTGTTAATTTTGCCAGTGGTCTATCAATCTTGTTTATTTTTTCAAAGAACCAACTTATGCTTTCGTTGATCTTTTGGATTGTTTTTTGGGTTTCCACTTCGTTGATTTCTGCTCTCAGCTTTGTTATTTCGTTCTGTCTCCCTATTTTTGGGTCCTTTTGTTGAGCACTTTCTAGTTCTATTAGCTGTGTCATTAAGCTACTCAGGTAAGCTCCTTCTTCCTTCCTGATGTGTGCTTGCAAAGCTATAAATTTTCCTCTCAGTACTGCTTTCGCTGTGTCCCATAAGTTCTGATAGGTTGTGTCTTTATTGTCATTTGTATCCTCCTTGATTTCATCTTGGACCCATTGGTTATTCAGTATGAGGCTGTTTAACTTCCAGGTGTTAAAGTTTTTCTTCTGTGTCCCTTTGGAATTCACAAATAATATCAGAGCCTTGTGGTCAGCGAAGGTAGTCTGCAAAATTTCTATCCTCTTGATATTATGGAGGTATGTTTTATGTGCCAGCATATAGTCTATCCTGGAGAATGTCCCATGTACATTGGAGAAGAATGTGTATCCAGGTTTCTGGGGATGGAGTGTCCTATATATATCCACTAGGCCTCTTTCTTCCAGTTCTCTCCTCAGGTCTAGTATATTCTTGTTGGGTTTCAGTCTGGTTGACCTATCCAGTGTTGACAAAGCTGTGTTGAGGCCCCCCACAATTATTGTGTTGTTATTGATATTATTTTTCATATATGTCAACAGTTGTATTAAATATTTTGCTGGCTCCTCATTTGGTGCATATATGTTTAGGAGAGTTATTTCTTCCTGCTCTACATACCCCTTGATTAATATAAAATGTCCATCTTTGTTCCTTACAACCTTCCTGAGTATAAAGTTTGCATTATCTGATATTAGTATGGCCACTCCAGCTTTTTTATGGGTGTTGTTTGCTTGGATAATTTTTCTCCAGCCTTTTATTTTGAGTCTTTGTTTGTTCTGACTATTCAGGTGCATTTCTTGTAGGCAGCAGAAGGTTGGATTGAGTTTTTTGATCCATTTAGCCAGTCTGTGTCTCTTAACTGGTGCATTTAGTCCATTGACGTTGAGAGAAAGAATTGTCTTGGGATTTAATGCCATCTTTATATCGAAATTTGGTGTGTCTTTTGGTTAGTCTTGTCTTAAATTAGGTCTTTCAGTTTTTCTCATAAGACTCGTTTTGAGTCTGTAAAGTTTCTGAGCTGTTTTTTGTCTATGAAACCATGTATTCTTCTGTCAAACCGGAAAGTGAGTTTTGCTGGGTACAGTATTCTAGGTGAAGCATTCATTTCATTCAGTCTTGTCACAATATCCCACCACTGCTTTCTGGCCTTGAGTGTTTCTGGTGACAGGTCTGCTGTAAATCTCAAGAATGCTCCCTTGAATGTAATTTCCCTTTTTGATCTTGCTGTTTTCAGAATTGTGTCTCTATCTGTGGGATTTGTCATTGTGACTAGGCTGTGTTTTGGGGTATTTTTTCTGGGGTCTCTTTTGGTTGGTACTCTTCGAGCATGCAGGATTTGATCATATATATTCTTTAGCTCTGGAAGTTTCTCTTTAATGATGTTCTTGACCGTTGATTCTTCCTGGAAATTTTCTTCCTGGGTCTCTGTGACTCCAATGATTCTTAAGTTGTTTCTGTTGAGCTTATCATAGACTTCTATTTTCATCTGTTCCCATTCTTTGTCTAATTTTTCCATTGTCTGTTCATTTGCTTTAAGTTTTTTTTTCCAATCTCTCCCGCTGTATGGAATTGTTATGTATCTTATCTTCCACAGCACCAAGTCTATTCTCAGCTTCTGATACCCAGTCCCAGAGCTTATCCATTTTGTCATTCACTTCGTTTACTGAGTTTTTCAGGCCTGTTAGTTGACATGTTATTTCAGTTTGGAGTTTTGTGATTTCTGTCTTCATATTTTCTTGGTTCTTATTAGTGTTCTGTTCAACTCAGTCCATGGTTTCTTTGAGTTTGTTGAGCATCTTCCATATTGCTAGTCTAAAGTCCTTCTCTGAGAGGTTGATTAGTTGGCTGGTCATTATCTGGTCATCAGAATTGTCATCTTCATTCTCTATGTCTGATGCTGGCCTGCATTGTTTCCCCATTGTCACAATTGTATTGTGGGTTTTTCTACGTGTTGTGGTGGTATTCATTGGCTAAACGATGCAGGCAGCCACCCTCCTCTGCCTCCGCCCTTTCTGGATGGGTCAACTTGCCTCCAAGGGAGGGGAGTCCTCCGTGGATGAAGCCTCACACAGGATCAAATCTTAGGCCCCAGCACGCAGCAGAGAAGACAGTCCAGAGAGAAATGCTGGGCTTCAGTGATCCAGCACAGTTCTTAGTGTGATTTTTTTTCTTCTTGTTGCGATGGTGTTCTTTTCTTAGAAAGAGTGCATGGCCGCATAGCGAAGCGGAGCTCTGGGAGAGCGAGTTTTCTGGAGCCTCTTTTCGGCCCACTCCCAAGAGGTTCACGCAACAGGACAGTAGACAGACACACACAGGCAGCACTCACAGTTTTTCACAGTTGGGCCCCACTGGGCAGGTGTCCCCTTTTTCTGATGGTACATTGTTTATAACAGGGGGCGCTAGAGAGATAGGACAGGGGGTGGGGCACTTGCCTCACAGACATCCACCCAGGTTCAATCCCTGGCAACACCAGAATGGATCCCAGAGCACAGAGCCAGGAATAATCCCTGATTACTGCCAGCTCTTACCCTTAAACAAAAATGTTTAAGTAAGAAATAGAGCAGCTAGGGTCTTTGCCTTGTATGTAGCTCAGCCAGGTTTAATCCCAGTATTCATCTGATCCCCTTTAGTATCAGTGGGGTGACCCATGAACATTGATGGGAATGGCAAAACACAAGCAAAAATAAAGCAAAATTATATATAGTATATATATTATTATATATGTGTGTGTAAAGCATGGCCCTACTTGCTCTATTCTCTCTCCAGCCCCTAAAATTATTATTCTCTCAGAACATTTGGTTTGGTTTTCCAGAGGAATTGGGTGTTATGTTTTCAGTGTATGAATAGTTTCAGTACATCTATTTTGCGAGATTTGGTGGATTGTCATTGAATTGCTTCTGTCTCCTCCAAGCAGTAGATAAGTAAGTTCTTACTGAGTCATGGAAAGAAAAGCAACGCTTGAGGTCAGAGAAGTAGTAAATTGGATATGGATATGTCACTTATCTTGCACCTGGACAACCTGGTTTTGATCCCCAGCAGCCCATATGGTCCCCCTCACGCCAGTTGGACTGAACTCTGAGCAGTGCCAAGTATGGCCCAAGAACCGTAGTCTTTGAAATGGGAGACAGAAGAAAGAACATGCTAAATGCATTTTAGTTTCAGCTCCAGAGAGTTCCTGCTGCAAACTCTGTTTAGACACCTGAGGCATAGGTCACAGAGAAGGGCTATTGTTTTGACATGTTTTCTTTCACTACATTGACTGAGGTAGTTTGTACCACCCATCACCACTTTGTCTCTTGCTCTGTAAGATTTCTACCTCCCTTTTTATTTATTGCATAGATGTTATGGTTACAGCAAAGAAACATGACACACTATCTTGTGTGTCATCTTGAGTGTTCTGTGTTCTCTTACAGTGCTGGTCTGAGTACCTATGTAATCTGATTTACCTGTTAATTAATCACCCATAGGTTAACTTTGTCTTTGTTATTGGAAATTGCAGCAAGCTAGGACAGCCTTACCTAAGATGGTGAGAACAAGAGACTTAAGATCAGCTTGAGGGCTCAAGTGATCACAGCTGTATGTGTGCCACACGTTAAGTTTATTGTTCAATAAATTTTCTGTTGTTTGACATTCAGTTATTTTTTTAACGCATGAGTTTAAAATTCAATTCTATAATTTAATTTTTCAAGGTCATATGCATGTCTTGTCACAGGAACTGCGTCCAGTAAGATATATTTTCCAAGAAGAAATTCCCTCATCCATTTTTCTTGAAATTGCATAGGTTCTGATCTGCAAAAGAAGAAAAATAGGGCTAAAGCAAGAGGAGAACGGAGAGGGCATTTGCCTTGTGCACAGCTACCCCAAGTTTAATCCCCAGCATCCCATTTGGTCCCCAGAGCACTAGCAGGAGTGATTTCTACATGCAGAGCCTGTAGTAACCCCTGGGGATCAAGGAATTATAGACCTTCAGGATCCCTGAAGTAAGATGATCTTATCACCGTGTTTGTTATTGACTCTCTGAATGTTCCTTACGTTTCAATGAATCCATTTTATAGGTGATATCAGCGGATGCCCTCTACAAGATTAATAAAAGGACAACTGGGCCGGAGAGATAGCATGGAGGTAAAGCGTTTGCCAATCCCGACATCCCATATGGTCCCCCCAAGCCTGCCAAAAGCAATTTCTGAGCGTAGAGTCAGGAGTAACCATGATCGCTGCCAGGTGTGACCCAAAAACCAAAACTAACAAATAAATCAATAAATAAATAAAAATAAAGGACAACTGTCAACCTAGAACAGCGGTTCTGACTTACAGTGTTTGCATTTCTCTTGTTTTACCAGAAATTTTTCTTACACTTCTCTGGTTCTATTTATTTTATTCAGAAATCTCTAGAATTCTCTGTTTCTGCAAACCTCTTTTTCCCCACAAGATCTGTTTTTGCAACAACCTTAAGAATCTCCATAAGATGGTTGGAACAATAGTACAGTAGGTAAGGAGGGCATT
Organism: Suncus etruscus; assembly: GCF_024139225.1. NCBI lineage: Eukaryota > Metazoa > Chordata > Mammalia > Eulipotyphla > Soricidae > Suncus > Suncus etruscus. The sequence continues at coordinate 116,967,505 of NC_064868.1, forward strand.
TGCGGTGGACCTGATCTTGATTCTCAATATCCCACGTGGTCCCCCGAGCCTGCCAGGAGAAAATCCTGAGTGCAGAGCCAGGAAGTGACACTTGATTACTGCTGGGTGTGGTGCATAAATCAGAATAAAGGAAAACTGGAGGCCAGACTAGCAGGTAGGGTGCTTGTCTTGCATGAAGAAATCCCAGTTTGATCACCATCACCCCATATAATCCCTGAGCTCAGTTGTAGAAGTTTGCCTTGAACTGTGCTGGGTGTGGCCTAAAAACGAACCAAAAAAGACCTGAGCTGCAAAATAGTGTACTATGAGGAGGTTCTGACAGCAGGCAAGGCCAGTCGGCTGGGAGGAAGAATGGTCCTGAAGCAGGAGGAAAACTAGGAGACAAGGTGTTCCTGCAGCATTGGACGGGAGGAGTTTTCATCTATGGTCTGCTGCCCAGTGGCTGGACAAAGGCAAAGGATGGAACTTGGCTTTGTTTTGTTTGGTCCCTTGGGACCGAACTCTTGTTTTGTTTTTGAAGTCATAACAGGTTTTATTTGGAAATTCAGAAGAAAGGAGGGAAAAGAGACAATTGAACTCAAAAAGGCACACAGGCTTCTCCAAAGACAGAGAGCGCCCCAGTACAGAGCCCAGTTATGTATGGAAGTCCAGACCTAGAGGCACATACAGGCACCATACTCATGGGACAGCAACCATTCTTGATGGTTCCACGTTACAAAGTGGGTCACCTTAATGCAACTAGCCAGAGAGGGGCCCCCACCATGTTTAATGCTTTCTCTTTGCCCCAAGAGTACCAGGCCTCCAAGAAAGAGTTTACCGGAGGCTTGCTTTTGCTGAACTTGATGGTGAAGTCCATCGTTGTTTCGATTTTGGGGATGGGGATCTGAGCAGTCGGGATGCTCCAGTTCACGCGGTAGTTGTAGAGGATGCTATGGTGAATATCTTGTTTATCCAGGAATTCTGTGTAATGCACCCAGCAGGACTCATGCTTCCATATCTGTCTCAGAAGCCAAAAGAAAATGCACTTAGAGAGAGAGAAGCAGACTTGTGCCCCAGCACTCCAGTACCGGGTTTCACAAAAGGGGGGGAACACTTCTCCTGGGGGATCCTCATGGCAATCACATTAGCGAGGTGGCAGGCGAGGCCGGAGCAATAGTAAAGCGGGTACGGCATTGTTTGACCAGGGTTCCATGCCCGGCACCCCATATGATCCTACAAGCCCACCAGGAGGGATTCCTGAGCACAGAGCCTGGAATAAGCTTTGAGCAATGCCAGATGTGACCTAAAAACAAAACAAAACAAAGAGATGGGGGAGGCAGGGCTGAAGAGATACTACAGATAGGGGCATTTGCCTTGTATGCAGCAGACCCAGGTACAAGCCCCAGTAACTCCCGTCTTATGGTTCCCCAGAGTCCTGCCAGGAGTGATCTGAGGGCAGAGCCAAGAGTGTTACTTCACTGCACAGAATAGAGGACATGAAGGTGAGTACACAAATACATATGTCTGAAGGCTGAAGGCCCCCAAGACAAGGAGACTCAGTGAGCCGGAACATGAAGTAGACACACAATGTATATACATTTAAAAAGTACTCAAGGCCAATGTTTGCATTCCTAACCCTTATCTAGGCAAAGTAGATGTACAGAAGCAGATATTAAGCCATTCTGACCAAATGCATCATGTTTTTGAGCCTTCTTTGTTGTCATGCAGTCCTTGTTTTCCTAGAGACCTGGGCGAGGGGTTGGGGAGTGTCCTGTTCTTATTTCAGGAACGGGGCAGGCCTGATCTCTGTATTGCTTTCTCTAGGGTTCAGGCCTGCACCAGTCTGGTTCATAATGATTGTCCTGAATCCTGGACCTGGAACCCCTAAGGTTCCAAAGCCTGTCAGAAAGGCTGCCTGAGTGCAGACCAGGAGTAAACAAACAACACTGACAAATGTGGCCAAAAAATAAATAAACAAAAAGCTGAAGAGATGAGTCCAGAGCAATAGCACAGCAGGTAGGAAGTCAGCCTTTCACGGGGTTAACCTGGAGTTGATCCCCAGCTTCCCATATGGTTCCCCACTAGGAGTGATTCCTGAGTGCAGAGTCGAGAGTTACCCTGTGCACAGTCAGGTGTGTCCCCCACACACGCAAAACAAAACAAACCTAGAGAGATAGTGCAACTATTACAGTTCTTGTACATAGCTGATCCAGGTTAAAAACCTAGAGTCTCATAACGTTTTCCAAGCATCACCAGTGCTGACCACTGAATGCAGATCTAAGAGAAAGCCTGATTATTACCACTACCAAGTGTGACTCAAGAATAAAACAACTGTCTGACTGAAGGTAGAAGTGGATCAGTCCATGGCTCTTTGACCCCTACCTGCCTTGGTTCCAGCAGACTGTTTTTGAGGGCCACACCTGAAGCTGCTTTGTGATCCCTAGTCCAACCAAAAAGAACACAGGGGGGGAAATAAAAAATAAAAGCACAGCAGTTCCACTTTGCTTCGTGGCCACGCACTTTTTATATAATGCAAACCCTATTTCAATACACAGAATTACAATTACCTGAATAGCCTAATGACACAGCTCATAAAATTAAAAAATGATCAACAAAAGGAACCAAAAATAGGGAGACAGAAGCAAATAACAAAGCTGAAAGCAGAGATCAATGAAGTGGAAACCCAAAAAACAATCCGAAAGATCAACGAAAGCAGAAGTTGTTTTTTTGAAAAAATAAACAAGATTGATAGACCATTGTCAAAACTCACAAAGAAAGAGAAAGAAACTTAATAACCCATATTAGAAATGAAAAGGGGGAGATCACTACATATATTGCAGAGATTCAAAGGGTAATCAGAAATTACTTCAAGAAACTTTATGCCACGAAACATGAACACCTGGAAGAAATGGATAAATTCTTGAATTCTTATAATCTTCCATGGTTGAACAAGGAGAATGTAACATATCTAAACACCCCTACACTATTGAGGAAATTAAAACGGTAACAAACGTCTCCCCAAAAAGAAAAACCCAGGCCCAGATGGATTCACTAATGAATCCTTTCAAACTTTTCAAGAGGAACTACTACCAATCCTGGCCAGGCTCTTTCATGAAATTGAAAAAACGGGAACATTTCCATTTCTATGAAGCCAATATCACCTTGATACCAAAACCAGACAGAGATACAGGCAAAAAAGAAAACTGCAGACCAATATCATTGATGAATACAGATGCAAAGATCCTCAATAAAATTCTGGCAATTAGAATTCAATGCCTTATCAAGAAGATCATTCACTATGATCAAGGATCATCCCAGGAATGCAAGGATGGTTTAACATTCATAAATCCATCAACATAATACACAATATAAACATGAAGAAAAATAAAAACCACATGATCATATCGATAGACACAGAGAAAGCATTTGATAAGGTTCAACACCCATTCTTGATAAAAAAAAAAACTCTCAGGAAGATGGGAATGAACGAAACATTTCTCAATCTAGTCAAGGCCATCTATCACAAGCCAATGGCAAATATTGTCCTCAATGGAGAGAAACTGAAAGCCTTCCCTCTAAATTATTGTACAAGACAAGGTTGCCCCTTCTCACCACTCCTATTCAACATAGTACTGGAAGTACTTGCTATAGCGATTAGGCAAGAAAAAGATATCAAGGGAATCCAGATAGGAAAGGAAGAAGTCAAATTTTCACTGTTCTCAGATGACATGATACTATACTTAGAAAACCCTAAAAACTCTATTAAAAAGCTTTTAGAAACAATAGATGCATATAGCAACGTAGCAGGCTATAAAATTACCACACAGCAATCAATGGCCTTTTTATACACCAATAATGATAGGGAAGAAATGGACATTAAGAAAACAACCCCATTCACATTAGTGTCACACAAACTCAAATACCTTGGAATCTACTTGACTAAAGATGTGAAGAACCTATACAAAGAAAATGATAAAACCCTGCTACAAGAAATAAGAGAAGACACATGGAAATGGAAATCCATACCCTGCTCATGGATTGGCAGGATCAATATCATTAAAATGACAATACTCCCCCAAAGCTTTGTACAGATTTAATGTGATCCCTCTAAAGATATCCATGACATTTTTTCAAAGAAGTGGAACTAACACTTCTGAAATTTATTTGGAACAATAAAAAACCAAGAATAGCTAAAGCAATACTTGGAAAAATGAATATGGGAGGAATTACTTTCCCCAACTTTAAACTGTATTACAAAGAAATAATTATCAAAACAGCATGGTATTGGAATAAAGACAGACCCTCAGATCAGTGGAACAGGCTTGAATACTCGGAGAATGTTCCCAGGATATACCGCCACCTAATTTTTGATAAAGGTGCAAGAAATTCTAAATGGAACAGGGAAGGCCTGTTTAATAAGTGGTGTTGGCACAACTGGCTAGCCACTTAGACCTCCAGTTAACATCATGTACAAAGGTAAAATCCAAATGGATAGCCATACCCCCAACTCCTAGACACGCCCCCTCAACTTTTCCCGGGCCTAGGTCACGCCACGCCCCCAAACTCTTTACCACGCCCCTCTGCTCCAGCCACGCCCTCTCATCTTGTCAAGCTCCGGGCCCTCATCAAGTCCCTGACCCTGCCCGCATCCTCTCAGCCACACCACGCCCCAATCTGTTCCCCGCAACAGCTAACCTAGTTCAATCCCTGGCATCGCATGAGGTCCCATAAGCCTGCCCAGAGTAATTCCTGAACGCAGAGTCGTGTAACCCCTGAGCCCCACTGGGTATGACCAAAGATAGAGCCTCATTGGTACTTGGGAGGAAGCAGGAGTTTGTAAGTAATTGTTGGGGTGCTAAAACGAATCAATTCTCTACCCCCATGCGGAGGTAACCTGCTCTAGCCAGTGCACCCTCCAGGCCTTGTGGGATCAAGGTCACATGCTCCTGGATTCCCATCTTCCTTTCCCTCCCCAGCTTCTGTGTATGGGTCAGCAGAAGCAGGCCTGTGCCTTGCCACACCAAGCTCCTGTTCCACCGGCATGGCCGTCCAGTCGCCTGCACCCTGGATTGCAAATCCCGTGATGGGCAGGTGACAGAAGTCACGGCCCAGGGCCTGAGGGAGGCACCATCCCTAAGAGGAAGATGCTAAAAGCCAACCTGGGACGACCCTCAACAACAAACAGGCTCGGAGAGGGCTGAGGTGGCACAACACATGAGGTTTGGTATTGGAGGCTGAGCACCAAATGGCATCCTGAGCACCGCAGGGGAGTCTCCCTCACTCACCCCAAAGAAAACAAGCAGAAAAAACAATGGACACAGGTCCAAAAGACTCTCAGACGGCCGGCCGCTAAAACCAACACAAGAACCCGAAGAGAGCAGGAGTCATGCCAGGCAGGCCTGTCCGCTTGGACAGGGCCGAGGGTGGCCCTCTTTCCTGGGGTAATCAGCGGCCTCCCTGCTTGGCAGCCGCAGCACAGACAAGCATCTGGGAAGGGCGGCCTGGCATGCATGCTGCCCTCCGAAGATGCGATGTCCGGAGCAGCAGGCCACCTGGGGTCAGCAGCTTCGAGACCTGGAGTGGGCACTGGGTGGGGCAGGGCTCAGGGCAGCACCCAGGCTGCCTGGACACATGAGTGGCACCAGCAGCCCCGGCGAGCCTTGGGATGAGCAAGGAGCTGCCTGAAGCACCCGGGCAGTTGTAACACTTGATGTGCTTTCCCTCCCCAGATTCAAAGGCACCACACACAGCAGGGGCAGACTGGGGCCAGGACCACGTACAAGCAGCCCATTGAGACCTGCGACATGTTTCGACCCCAGGAGGGGACTCAGCAGTATCCACAAACCAAAAGCTTCAGCACTTCAACCTTAAGACAGTTGGAAATGACACTGCCCAATGCTTCTAGGTATTGCACTTGGTTGTTTCAGCTTTGGATTTTATTGTTTTATTTATTTATTTTTATTTATTTATTCTTGAACAATGAGAAAAAAGCATTTCAAGTTAGGCAGCCGGCCTGTTTAGATGACCCTACTTTTCTGGAAAACATCCAAGGCCTCCTAGAACCAATGGGAATGGACACCTGCCTCTCCTCTCTTGGTCAGGCTGCACCCAGGCCAGTTCTTTCATAGCCTGTTGAAGCTGGGGTACTGTGAGCACATGCGAGGCCTTCCTGGCCGGCTCCCTGGAGGGCACAGTGGCCACACTGGTTGCTTTAGAGCCACTCTCCCCCTCCGTGGGTGTCTTTGGCCTCTGCCAAGTCCTTCACCAACACCGTTGCTCGCTCTCTTCAGTTCCTGCTATTCAGACTTCTCCCTGCAGTGCGACCCAGGAACGTTCAAGTTCAACCTGTGTCCTGGTGCCAATGCACAGCGCTCTCGTGGCAAGAAGCACACTCAAGTGTGTGATGCATTATCCTACCGAAGTGTCCTGAGCACCCACACTTCCCTAGGCAGCTCAAATGTGTGTGCCACAATCCCCCTTTTTATGAAAAGACACCACCTCAGGTGACCCCTAACTCAGCTGCACCTCCATGGACAGCACCTCCCACAGGCACCCCATGGTGTGGGGATGAGATGGTGGCTTTTGGGAGGAGACTCCAGGCCTTTCCCTGCTAGTCCTACTCCCTCGAGTGGGCTCACACTCTGCCAGGACACGCACTTTTTGGTTTCTTGGAAGAAAGGTTTCCGAGGGCTGGTAGGAAGGAGGCTGCTAGCTCACACTTGCATGTGTAAAGTCCTAAGTTCCATCCTTGGCAGGGTTGGTCCCTGTCCCCAAAACACGCTTTCAGAGAGGTATTTACAGTTTGGAGAGGTGATACAAAGTCAACGCACTTGCCTTGCCTGTGGCCAGCCCTGATTCAATCCCTGAATTCTACCAGAGACCCCCTCACCCCAGAGTAATTAGACATACGAGGTTGCTGCACCCTGGCCATAATCCACAAGTGCATGCTGGGGCTTCAGCAGAGCCTGTGACACCCAGGCTGTGGCGGGTGGGCAGGTGGGGGCCAGTTCTCGAAATCCAGTGGGTTTCCCATCTCTAAAGCAAGAGAGGGGCCTGGGCACGTCCGAGGAAAGAGATCCCGCTCACTTTTTAGCACTGGACTGAGAGCTCAAAGGACTGACATCAGTTACAGGAGGGTCTGGGTTGGTCCCAGCATGACAGAAGTGACTCCTGGGCACAGCAGGACTTCAGCCTAACATAGCGGCGGGGCTGGGAGCCTCTGTCAGTCTGCTGACCCCAGGAGCCCCGCTCCTCACCAGGTAACCCTCCTGGCTCCGGGCCCTTCTGCTCCGGGCAGGAGTGAAAGGCATGTTGCTCCTTCAGCCTCAACAAGGCTTTAAACTCATCAGATCTGACTCTACCACCCCAGCTTCTCCCCATCAAGCCACACCGGGTTCCCTACAGAACCCCAGACCCAGTGCGTAGGCACCTGCCCTATAGCGGCAAGTCCACGGGCTCTGTCCAGGGACTAATGGGGACAAGTGTTCATTCCTCTGTGTCAGTTAGGAGCCTACAGCTCTGGCTTTAGGAACAAGGACTGAGGCATGGGACAGCCTTATGATGGCCTTCAGTGTTCCTGGGATGCTGTCACCAATGTAGAAAGCACCCCAGCTGCAACACACGGACTTGTTTTTGTGCAGAAAAGACAGGTCACCATCCAGCTCAGACAGGGCAAAGCCTGACTCCTGAGGCAATGTCTTCCTCCACCACAGTACTGAGTCGCCGCACTTCCAAATGAGGCAGCCAGAGCCTTACTGGGACTCCAAAAAGGGTGCAGTCCACACTCCTGCAGCCCACAACACAACACACTCCTGCAGGCCCAAAGCACCCTGGGCTCCTTGGGGAGCAGCACAGACATGACCCTGCTGTGTCTTCCCTTTGGGGCCTCTGATAAAACCTCCTTCTCACACACACCAAAGTCTACTCTGGGTCGGGGTAGTCTAAAAGTCAGGCTCGAAGCTTCTAGGCTCACAGAGCAGGTCTTGCACACGTGACCAGGGAACCAGAACAGCAAGTGAAGTGATAAAAGCAGAGGTCAGGGAGCTCAAACCTTTGCCTCCCTCAAGAGACTGACTGACCGCACTTGGGCATGCACACACACACATGTAGACATAAGCAGAAGACCGATGGGATCCACACTCGTACAAACACTGCACACACCTGAAAGGATCCGCACTCAAGCGCACACAAACATACACACACACAACTGGGAGCAAAGGGTATGATGAGGGCACACAGAGGAGGCCAGCCGCAAAGAGGTAGAAGAATCAGAGCTAGTCCTGGGTGTGATGGCAGGCCCCAGGCAGCTGCATGCAGCTGTCGGGCACCTGTGTGAGGGAGAGCATAGGACACCACCCCCTGGCCTGAGGCCCCTTTCCCTTCCCCAAGCAAAGGCTCTAAAACAGGGGTCTCAAACTCGAGGCCCGCGGCCGTTTGCGGCCCTCCGTACAACATTTTGTGGCCCTCGGCTGGCCTTCAAATACCGCAGTATTCGCGATTATTCGCTTACCAAATAATCGCAATAAAAATCTCATTAGTAAGAAAAAATCGCATTAAACATTCGAATATCCCGAGCAGTTCCATTCGGGGTATGCAAATGTTTAATGCGATTTTTGGCGATTTTTTCTTACTAATGCGATTTTTTATTGCGAATATTCGGTAAGCGAAATCCCTTATGCGGCCCTGCCTCACCCCGATTTTGCCTCCTGCGGCCCCCAGGTAAATTGAGTTTGAGACCCCTGCTCTACAACTTCCCTGCATCATCTTGTATATCTTGCTCTCGATGTGGAGCTGCACATGTTTGGTTTTGACACAGTCAAGTTTGATAGTCACTACTTCTCCTGCATTAACGTCCGGACTTGGCAAAGAAAGAAATCGCGAAAGTTAATCTTGGGGGAACAAAGACCAGCCAAGCCCTGGGAGAAGGAGTGAGGAGAAGAGGTGCTCTGCTCACCTAGAGATACTGCCAGGTCCTGGGGACAGATAGTCACCCTGAGGCTCCCTTTGCAGACAGGAAGTGTGCAGTGTGTAGAAATGTCTACTTGTCCCCGTCACCCGCGTGCCTATGTCCTGGCGCTGACCCCATGCTGCAGTCTGAGCAGGGCAGGGCTCGTGTGACAGCTGTGTTAAGCCCTCTTCAGTGTAGGAAGAGGCCTTGCCTGCACAGCAGTCAGGCAGCTCTGTGACTTGGTGCCCACGACATGGGACTACATTGATCCATCAGGCCCCACAGGGGCTCTGCTAACTTGCCTGGGGACAGACATAGCCGTGCTGCTACCACTGATGCTCCAAAGTGCTGATTTGTCTCTGCCCCAGCACCCACTAGAATCCCCCTAGCTCACTTGGATGATCCCTTATCTCAGAGCCAGGAGTAAACCCTGAACACTGCTGGGTATATAGCCCAGAAACCCCAAGGGAAAATGAGAAGGCAGCTGGGGGCCAGAGAGATAGCACAGCAGTCGGAGCATTTGTCTTTCACTTGACTGATCCAGGTTCTATCCCAGGCATCCCATATGGTCCCTTGAGCCTGCCAGGAGTAATTTCTAGTGCAGAAACAGGAGCAACCCCTGAGCACTGACGGGCATGTCTCCAAACCTTAAAATATTAGAAGTGAAGATTTGGACAATGATTCCATGTGTACATATGTACATTGGAACTCAGACCTCTCACACATGTAGCATTGAGCTCACAATCTCAGCCCTTTGAGCCTCCAGAGCTACAACAACCCCTACCCCCCCCCCCCCGAGTTCTCTGCAAGCTCCTGGAAAATCTACCCTCTTGTTTTTTGTTGGTTTGGAGGCCACACCTGATAGTGTTCAGGGCTTACTCCTGGCTCTAGACTCAGTGATCACTTTTGGAGGGGCTCAGGGGACCTGTCCTTCTGGGCCTCATAGACATGATCATGAGCACTATGACAAAAGTTGGCAGGAGGTGCTGTGGGAACAGCAAGGGGCCAAGGGAAAGGGCTCTGGGTTGTGGTTGCTAGGCAGGATCCATGAGACGAACAATCAGGAAGGGCAAAAGTTCACTCTGAGATCACCTGGGTGACTGGATCCCCCTAGCATGCGGACCCTGGGTAAGAACTCTGGGTGCTACAGAAGAGTGCGAGGAGGAACTGGGAAAATAGATGGCTCCACTGAGGGTGTGTACGCTTAGTAGCAAAGCACTGCTGAAGCCAAACATGGCAATTCTGGCCTGAGTTCTGGTGGGGTTGATCCCTATGGAAAACATAGAAAAGAAGAAATAAACAAGAGGGGGAGACCCAAAGGAGAGGGGGAAATGGACTGCTGGAGGCTGGCATGGTCCACACTCTGCAGGGCCTAAGTGCTCTCCTGGGGTATTGGAATGTCTCCTTAGCTCAGCTGGGTATCCCTGCAAGGAAGGAAGCAGTAGATTCAGGTGGGGGTTACAACTTGCAGTGTATGTGTTATTTTATTTATTTATTTTTTATTTTTTTATTTTGTGGGTCCACATCCAGCTGTGCTCAACGTTTACTCCTGGCTCTGGCTTTAGGTCATTCCTAGTGGGCTCGGGGGAATCAATGGGGTACGAGGGGTTGGCTACGTGCAAGGCAAGCACCTTACCTGCCTGCAGTACTATCACTTCTGTCCCAAGTTACAGTAGACTTCCCCTCAGCCTTGCCAAGTAGAGTGGGGAGGAATGTCACCACTGTCCCCTCGTGGTCAAAGTCCAGCAGTGCTTCTCAAAACCTGCTAGTGAGCAGAGGTCTAGCCCTTGATGACCCAGTTTTATTTTATTTTGTTATTTATTTATTTTTGGATTTTGGGTCACACCCAGTGGTGTTCAGGAGTTATTCCTGGATCTGTGCTCACAAATTGCTCCTAGCACACTTGGGGGTTCCTATGGGATGCCAGGATTCAAAGCACAGTTCGTCCTGAATAGGCTGCATGCAAGGCAGACACACTACCACTGTGCTATCTCTCTCTGGCCCCTATTTGATTTTATTGTCTGATTGTCTTACAAAGAGATTTTTAGTTAAACTTTAGATACACTCTGTGCCAGCAGCAGTTCCACTGCCAATGTCAATGATCCTTTCAAATTTTTGAAATTTTATCTTCTTGAAATATGACCCTGTCACTTTATTGTTTTGGAGGCCACACGCTGAGATGCTCAGGACTTAGCCCTGGCTCTACACTCAGGAATAACTCAGGGCAGTGCTCAGGGGACCCTAGGTTGCTAGGGATTGAATCAGGTAGGCCCCCTTCAAGCAAGTGCCCTAAAAGCTGTGCTATTGTTCTGGATCACTGATACACTTGTTAACTCTAGGTGGCACAGTCCAGTGAAGGCTGGACCCTCTGGGAAACTTCAAAGCGCATGGATAAGGATATGGAGAAGGGCCATCAAAGTCTTCCCCAAGTGGGGGGCCAGAAAGATAGCATGGAGGTAGGGCATTTGCCTTGCATGCAGAAGGATGGTGGTTCGAATACCGGCATCCCATATGGTCCCCCGAGCCTGCCAGGAGTAATTTCTAGCTGAGAGCCAGGAGTAACCCCTGAGCGCTGCCAGGTGTGACACAAAAATAATAACAAAAGTCTTCCCCAAGAACCCAAGGAAATCTTTAAAATATTTAAATCTTCTTCTTTTTTTTTATCACACCCAGCAGTGCTTAGGGGTTACTCCTGGCTCTGCACTCAGAAATCTCTAAACACACATATGGGATGCCTGGATTTCAACCACCGCGCGTCCTGCTATCTTTCTGGTCCCAAACCTATAATTCTTATAAAAAAGGATTGAAGCATATACAAAAGGGAAAACAGCAAAGGAATTCACAAATAGTTGCATAACATTTAAAAATACATTGGTATATCCTGTTATGTCTGCCAATCTGTTATATTTCTTTCTCTGTCTCTTTCTTATTTGATCTTAATTTTATAAATAACTTTTTTTTTGGCCATAACTACAACATTCAGGGGGTTCTCCTGGCTCTCAGCTTAGAAATCACTCCTGGTAGCTGGGGGGAACCTCTATTTTTAACATATCATTTCCCCGGTTATATATAAAGATGCTACTGACTAGTGATAGCTTGTTTTAGATTGATGGAGAGAACATCCATTTCATCTATTTTTATAAACTATAGTCACTCACTAACCAAATACAAAATAAAAGCTCCATAAGTTATTATATAATTGAATATTACATATTTATAATATACCAATATATTACAAGTAATATTAATATTATAAATATTATGTATTATCTATCATATATTTAAATATATAATCTACATTTAAATTTTGTATAAATAAAAATTAATATAAATATTGTTTATATAAGTAAAATAAAAATGTTTGATAATCATTATTAATTTTATAAGTTCTAAAATAATGCATAAGATAACACTTTATATAAATACTATATATTTAAATATATATTTTCAATATACTTAAATATATAAACATTACTACATTACAGTTATATAATATATATTATTATCTGAAATTCCTTGTTACATGTTTTCAAAACAATCATAACAATATTAAACCATGAATAAAAGAGTTCCAATTTGAAAACAAAAGCTCCAAAATTAAGGATTGGAGAGATAGAACAGTGCTTAGTGCTCTTGACATGCGTGGAGCTGGGAATGATTCAATCCCTTGTTCCCATCTGGTTAGCCAGCACGGCCAGGAGGGATCGCAGTGTGCAGAGCCAGGAGTTCAACTGCAAGGACAGAATATTTACAGAGAGGACATGGGTAGAGGGAAGTGGACACTGCTGAAGGATTGGTGTTGACCCATTGTAAGCCTGAAAGCCAAGAATGAATGACTAACTTCACGACAGTGAACTAGAATAAAACTTAGAAAAAGATCCTCACCCAGGCCCTAGGGGCTCCTGAGGGGCATCAATGACTTGCCTGTCCACATTTTGTCCCGCGTGGCAAGGGTGGCTGATCACCTCTCTCTCCCGCTGGGCAGAAGTTGATTGCACATGCTGGTCTGGTCACGATTTGGAGGCCAGAACGGGCTGCATGAGCCCTCCCGGCCCCCTTCCTCGCTGGGCGCCTTTGGAACCTTCCTGGGCTCCGGGCCCACCCAGGGAAACCCGCGTTGTCCCGGCAACGCCTGTAAACATTCGCCTGGAATCCGGCCAAGAGAGAGTTTCCGAATCGGTTCCTGTCGCTGCTGCTCCAAGCCAGGCTCGGCCTGGACAGGTACTGGGGGATGGAGATATCTTGGGGCAGGCATGCCCTGTGGAGAGGGCCTGCCCAGGTCCTCTGGGATCTTTGGTTGCTGTTGGGGGACAGTGCCCAGGGCTCCCCCTGGCCCTGCCTTAGGGTTGGGTCCCCCTCCTTTTAGCCAGGTGGGAGAACATGCCTGAAAATCCGACTCCTCCTAAACCGAATTGCTTGTGTAACTTCCCTTCAACTACGGGGTGGGGGTCCCTCTAGAAGTGCTCAGGCCTGACTTCTGGGTCTTCCTTCAGGGATCCCATTATGGACGACTCAGGATTCGAAATGTGGTGCCGGCGATTGACTCCGGGTTGCTGTGAGCAAGGCAAGCAAGCAAGCACCTGACCTACCTACCTACTGTCTCTCTAGCCCCTTATTTCTGTGATGTGTAAGGACTCTGGGATTGAGGCTTGATGAAATATTCAACTAGAACCTACCTGCTGTTTGGAGGTGGATGGGTGGGGTTTGGGGTGGATATGAGTCCTGGAAGAACTCAGGGATTAAACATTTAATTTTTAATGCAGTTGCCAGGGATTAAACTGAGTCATTTGTATGCAAAGCCTACATTCAGACTGTAACATTCTTTCTTTCTCTCTCTCATTTTTTTTTTTTTTTTTTTTGGTTTTTGGGCCACACCCTGTGCCGCTCAGGGGTTACTCCTGGCTATGCGCTCAGAAGTTGCTCCTGGCTTCTTGGGGGACCATATGGGACACCGGGGGATCGAACCGCAGTCCGTCCTAGGCTAGCGCAGGCAAGGCAGGCACCTTACCTCCAGCGCCACCGCCCGGCCCCTCTCTCTCTCATTTTTATTTTTGATAAAATAAACCAAAATTTGGGGGGATTACTATTTCTTTCGTCTCACTCATTATGTATTTATAGAAAGGCCCTGGATTTTTGGGTATTCATTTTGTAACCTGACATTTTACTATACAATTCTATTGTTCCTGCTTTTTTGGTAGTCTTTATGATTTTCTGAATATAGTTTCATGTCATCTGAAAACTGTGATAGTTTGATTTCTTCCTTTCTACCTGATGCCCTTGATATCTTTTATTACCTGATTGCTGTGGGAAATACTTCTAGTACTATATTGCATAGAAGTGGTGAGAGGGGGACAACCTTTTGTGCCAGATCGTAGAAGAAGGGCTTTTATTTAGTTGCTTTCCATTGAGTACAAGGTTTGCCGTGCCTTGTGGTAAATGACTTTGACTATACTAAGGAAAATCCTTAAATGTCCATCTTGTTGAGAGTTTTTATTATGAATGGCTGCTGGACCTTGTCAGTTGCTTTCTCTGCATCCACTACTATGATCATATGCTTGTTGTACTTTGAGGGGGGGTTGGGTCACACCTGGCAGCACTCAGGGATTACTCGTGGCTCTATGCTCAGAAATTGCTCCTGCCAGGCTCGGGGGACCATATAGGATGCCAAAATTCAAACCACTGTCCTCCTGCATGCAAGGCAAATGTCCTACCTCCATGCTATCTCTCAGGGCCCGGTTTTTGTACTTTTTTTAAATTGGTATGGTGTATTACATAGATGGCCTGTGTATGTTAAACCACCTTTGTATTTTGAGTACAGGTTCTTTTTCAAACATCTTGTCTTACAGGTGCTACTTTTTCAAAGTCCTCTCTTTGAGTACAGACTACTGGGAAAAAGTTCCTGTAATGGCAGAGAGCTTTTAACCCCCCCTTGGCAATTAGAACCTTTATACACTTGGTGCCTTCCTAGATCTCAGGATTTGTTAACACAGGGGATGTAGCCATCAGCAGCAGTCCACTTTAAAGGTTTGAAAGAATTCACAAGCGAATCCATCTGTACCTAGGCTTTCGTATTGGGGAAGAGTTTTGAGTGCTGTTTTAATTTCTTCAATAGTCATGGGTCTGTATGGCTATTTCAAATTATCTTGGTTCAAACCTGGGAGGTTATACGAGTCCAAGCATTTATCCATTTCTACCAGGTTTTCTTGTTTTGTGACAGAAAGATTCTCAAAATAATCTCTGATTACCATGTGGATTTCTATAGGATTGTGTGACATACCTCTTTTCATTACTGATTTAGATGATTAACTTTCTCTCTCTTTGTGTCTTGCTAAGTTTGTTGACTTTGTGTCTTGTTAAATAATATTGCTTATTTTTTCAAAGAATCAACTCTTGCTTTCACTGATCTTTTGGGTAGTATTTTCGGGGGATGTCCAGCTCATTACTTTATGCTCTAAATTTTATTATTTCCTTCTTCTGCATACTGTCACCACACTTTGTTGTTCATTTTCCAATTTCTAAAGCCATGCCATTTATTTATGTGGGCCTCTTCTTCCTTCCTTAGGAATGCTAGCAAAGCTATCCATTTTCTTCAGCCTTCTGAAGGGAGGTGTTTGCTTGAAGGGCTGTTTTCCAACCTTTGACTTAGAGTCTGCTTTTGTTCTGACTATTCAAATGTGTTTCTTTTTTTTCCTTTTTTCTTTTTCTTTTTTTTTTTTTTTTGGTATTTTGGGCCACACCCGGCGATGCTCAGGGGTTACTCCTGGCTGTCTGCTCAGAAATAGCTCCTGGCAGGCACGGGGGACCATATGGGACACCGGGATTCGAACCAACCACCTTGGGTCCTGGATCGGCTGCTTGCAAGGCAAACGCCGCTGTGCTATCTCTCCGGGCCCTCAAATGTATTTCTTGTACTCTATGTCTCTTCTTGGTGCACTGGCCCATAGAGTTTGAGAAAGATTATTTCCCACAGACAACTGTCCTAACAATGTGAATGAATGAGGGAAGTAGAAAGCCTGTCTTGACTATGGGGGTGGGGGGTGGGGTCGGGTGGGGTGGGGAGGAGGAGGGAGATTTGGGACATTGGTGATGGGAATGTTGCACTGGTGAAGGGGATTGTTCTTTACATGACTGAAACCTAACGACAATCATATTTGTAATCAAGGTGTTTCAGTAAAGACAATAAAAAAGGAGAAAGATGATTTCCACGGGATTTTTGTGCCATCTTTTGGGAGAAGTTTGGTGTGTTTGTGGGCTTTCTTTTGTCTTAAAATAGATCCTTCAGCTATTTTTAAGGTTGGTATTGTGTTTCTCATGTTCCTGAGCTGCTGTTTATCCATGTAGCTTTGGATCTTTCCTTCATACTTGAATAAAATCTGGCTGAATCTTGGTGAAGTGTTCATTTCACTGAGTTTATCACTATACCCCACCACTGCCTTTGGGCTAGCGTGTTGCTTGTGATAAATCTGCTGTAAATCTTATAGGTGCTTCTTTGAATTTAATCTCCATTTTGGGTCTTGCTCCTTTCAGTATTCTATTTCTATCAGCGGTTTTCATCACTGTGACTCGAATGTGCTTTGTGAAGCTTTTATCTGGCTGTCTTTTAACTGATTCTCTTCAAGCATCCAGAATGTGGCTGTAAGCACTCTTCAACTCTGGGAACTTCTGAGTGATGCTGTCTTTAACTATTGTTTCCTCATGTGGGTTTTCTTTCTGGCTATCTGGGAACACATCATTTCTGATTACCACCCCCTAAAGGTCTATTTTGGGGGGGGAGGGTTTGATTCATACCCGGCAGCGCTCCGGGGCTACTTCTGGCTCTAAGCTCAGAAATCACTCCTGGCAGGCTCGGAGGATCATATGGGATGCTAGGATTTGAACCACCGTCCTTCTGCATGCATGGCAAATTTCCTAACTCCATGCTATCTCTCCAGGTTCCCTGTTCTCTTATTTTGAGTTTCTTTCCGTCTTCTGTTCATTTATTTCAAGGCTCTTTTACAAACAAATTTGTTGCATGGAGGTGTTTGCCATTCATCTTCCATCTCACTGATTGTGTTCTTGGCAGCTTTTTATCTGCTGGTGAGGCTTTCCAATAAGCTTCTCATTTCACCTACCAAGTTTTTCAGTTCTGTCATTTCTGTTTCAAGTTTTCTCATGTCTCTTCTCATATCCTCTCAAGTCTTCTTAACTGTCCGTTCCATGTTTTCTTTAAATTCCTTGAACATCCTCAACGTTTCCTCTCTAAACCCTAATCAGAATCTATGTGAGTGGCTGATTCGAATTGGGTCTTCAGGACTTTCATCTTTATCCACTAAGCAAGATGGGGTCCTGAGTTGCTTTCCCACGATGAACTTTGTGGTGTGACATTTTTAAAAATGTTTTGCGGTGGGGCTCTTTGACTAGAAGGAGTGGCTAAACGTTTCTCTGGGCACACTAATGTGAGTTCAGTTGGTTCTTTTGATTCAAAAAGCCTCCTTCCCTTTACACCACCACTGCTGTGTCAACAGTCCCGTCTGTTTCAGGACCATGTTCTTCTCTGGGCTCCAACTATGCAGTCATCAGCATTCCATGGATCCTGGGACAGGGGCAAACACCATATACTTCCCATCTTCTGACCCCATGGAAATAGAGTGGCCCACAGCTATAGGAGACTTGTGGCCCAGAAGAACGTTGGTCTCCTGGGAATCGAGTAGTCCCCCGAGTGGGGGACACCTGAGCCAGTGTGAGCAGCCTAGACCTGCTCCCTGAAGTGGTTTACCTTTGTCCAGGCTCTTTCTAGTAGTTTTGGAAAAAGATTTATAGATTCAGAGGCCAATCACGATGAGGGACTTATTTAATGGGGCACACTCCATTTATGGCTGGCTGGAACTAGACTGTAGGACTCCATGGAGACAACCACTTCCTGTGTTGTGAACGTTTGTGGGGAACTCGGCACTTGTCTAGATAAAGGCTTGCTTGCATAGGAGGTGATGATAATGTCCTTAGTTTCTTTCTGCAGGTCAGTATATCGAGCCAATCAAAAAGGTCAGATTTGCGGACCCATTGGTGATAGATGACAGCATTATAGACCTGAGAAGAAAGCAAAAGGAAGAAGAAGCTGCTCTGAATGCATTTGCTCTGAACTTTGTTAAGAGTATCCTCAATTCTGTGATCTTGCCAGGTAGTAATCCTGCTTGGGCTTCTAGGGTCTTGTGTGATGATGTAATACCACACTGCCTGGTCGCTAATCATTTCATTTGTTCTTTACAGCAAAGAAAAGGCCTTTCAGAACCCTACGAGCCCTCACACATGGGGACTTCACTGAAGAAACTGGTCTTAACCATATTGATGCATTGGTGGCGGTGAGTTCCCCACCCCCAAGGGTACAAATCAGTATTTTGGGGGGAACTGGAGAGATAGCACAGTGGAACGGCTTACACGATGCAGACCCAGGACAGAGCTGGGTTCAATTCTGGGCATCCCATATGGTCCCCTGAGCCTGCCAGGAGTGATTTCTGAACGGTGCGAGGAAGTAATCTCTGAGCACTGCCGGATGTGGCCCAAAAACAAACAAAACAAACCAAAAAAATGATTTCCCTCCTCCCTACCAGCAGCCACAGAAGAATAATTTGATGGCAAGTTTGAGGTCTTCCTGGCACCTTGCATGTGGCCAATCTCAGTATTACCTAGGACCCCCTGAGCACCACCAAGTGTCACTCCCAATCACAGCTTGGTGCGTGGGTGTGGCCCACTTTCCCCCCAGAAAGATAAAAGTTGGACTTTAGCAAACTTTAGGAGTGACAATCAGAGGTAAGTAGAATCTGGATTCCAAGATCAAGAGTGGTGACTGAGCAGGTAAAGCACTTGTCTTGCACGCAGCTGACCCAGGTTTGATTTTCATCATCCCTGTGTCCCAAAAGCCCACCAGGAGTAATTGTTGAGGACAGACAAAGTCAGGAATAGTCCCTGAACTTTGTTGCGTGTGGCCTCCCTCCACCCCAAATAAATCAAAATGGGTTTTAGTCTTTTTTCTTGGATTCTTTTCCAAAAGTTTTGTTTCTGTTTTTTGGGCCACACCTGGCAGTGTTCAACAGATCAGAATGGGTTGCACTTTGGTCAGTTGTGTGCAAGGCAAGTGCTCTACCCACTGTACTGTATACCCAACCCCACAGTGACAGGCATTTCTGATGAGAAGTTTTCCCAAGGTTCCGGAAGAGGTGCTGAGCCTGCCGTACATTGAGCGAGTGTGGTGGTGGTGGTGGTGGTGGGAGTGTGTGTGTGTGTGTGTGTGTGTGTGTGTGTGTGTGTGTGTGTGTGTGTGTGTGTGTGTGTGGTGTGTGTATGTGCCTGTCTGTGTCTGTGTGGTAGATTTTGAGCTATTTTTACTGACCAAAATTATGGCCAAAGCATTGCTAAGGATTCACAAGCAATCTTCTGCAGTTGATTTATTCTTGAGTCACACTTGGTACTGATCAGGCTTTCTCTTAGATCTGCATTAAGTGGTCAGCACTGGTGATGCTTGGAAAACCTTATGAGGCTCTAGGTTTTTAACCTGGATCAGCTATGTACAAGAACTGTAATAGTTGCACTATCTCTCTAGGTTTGATTTTTTTTTTTTTTGCGTGTGTGGGGGAAACACCTGACTGTGCACAGGGTAACTCTCGACTCTGCACTCAGGAATCACTCCTAGTGGGGAACCATATGGGAAGCTGGGGATCAACTCCAGGTTAACCCCGTGAAAGGCTGACTTCCTACCTGGTGCGCTATTGCTCTGGACTCATCTCTTCAGCTTTTTGTTTATTTTTTGTCCACATTTGTCAGTGTTGTTTGTTTACTCCTGGTCTGCACTCAGGCAGCCTTTCTGACAGGCTTTGGAACCTTAGGGGTTCCAGGTCCAGGATTCAGGATAACCATCATGAACCAGACTGGTGCAGGCCTGAACCCTAGGGAAAGCAATACAGAGATCAGGCCTGCCCCGTTCCTGAAATAAGATCAGGACCCTCCCCAACCCCTCGTCCAGGTCTCTAGGAAAACAAGGACTTCATGACAACACAGAAGGCTCAAAAACATGATGCATTTGGTCAGAATGGCCTAATATCTGCTTCTGTACATCTACTTTGCCTAGATAAGGGTTGTTAGGAATGCAAACATTGGCCTTGAGTACTTTTTGAATGTATATACATTGTGTGTCTACTCCATATTCCGGCTCGCTGAGTCTCCTAGTCTTGGGGGCCTTCAGCCTTCAGACATATGTATTTGTGTACTCACCTTCATGTCCTCTATTCTGTGCAGTGAAGTAACACTCTTGGCTCTGCCCTCAGATCACTCCTGGCAGGACTCTGGGGAACCATAAGACGGGAGTTACTGGGGCTTGTACCTGGGTCTGCTGCATGCAAGGCAAATGCCCCTACCTGTAGTATCTCTCCAGCCCTGCTTCCCCCATCTCTTTGTTTTGTTTTGTTTTTAGGTCACATCTGGCATTGCTCAAAGCTTATTCCAGGCTCTGTGCTCAGGAATCCCTCCTGGTGGGCTTGTAGGATCATATGGGGTGCCGGGCATGGAACCCTGGTCAAACAATGCCGTACCCGCTTTACTATTGCTCCGGCCCCGCCTGCCACCTCGCTGTTGTGATTGCCATGAGGATCCCCCAGGAGAAGTGTTCCCCCCCTTTTGTGAAACCCGGTACTGGAGTGCTGGGGCACAAGTCTGCTTCTCTCTCTCTAAGTGCATTTTCTTTTGGCTTCTGAGACAGATATGGAAGCATGAGTCCTGCTGGGTGCATTACACAGAATTCCTGGATAAACAAGATGTTCACCATAGCATCCTCTACAACTACCGCGTGAACTGGAGCATCCCGACTGCTCAGATCCCCATCCCCAAAATCGAAACAACGATGGACTTCACCATCAAGTTCAGCAAAAGCAAGCCTCCGGTAAACTCTTTCTTGGAGGCCTGGTACTCTTGGGGGAAAGAGTTGGCATTAAACATGGTGGGGGCTCCTCTCTGGCAAGTTGCATTATGGTGACACTCTTTGTAACGTGGAACCATCAAGAATGGTTGCTGTCCCATGAGTATGGTGCCTGTATGTGCCTCTAGGTCTGGACTTCCATACATTAACTGGGCTCTGTACTGGGGCGCTTTCTGTCTTTGGAGAAGCCTGTGTGCCTTTTTGAGTTCAATTGTCTCTTTTCTCTCCTGTCCCTCCTTTCTTCTGAATTTCCAAATAAAACCTGTTATGACTTCAAAAACAAAACAAGAGTTTGGTCCCAAGGGACCAAACAAAACAAAGCCAAGTTCCATCCTTTGCCTTTGTCCAGCCACTGGGCAGCAGACCATAGATGAATACTCCCTCCCGTCCAATGCTGCAGGAACACCTTGTCTCCTAGTTTTCCTCCTGCTTCAGGACCATTCTTCCTCCCAGCCGACTGGCCTTGCCTGCTGTCAGAACCTCCTCATAGTACACTATTTTGCAGATCAGGTCTTTTTTTGGTTCGGTTTTAGGCCACACCCAGCACAGTTCAAGGCAAACTTCTAGAACTGAGCTCAGGGATTGTATGGGGTGCTGGCGATCAAACTGGGATTTCTTCGTGCAAGACAAGCACCCTACCTGCTAGTCTGGCCTCCAGTTTTCCTTTATTCTGATTTATGCACCACACCCAGCAGTAATCAAGTGTCACTTCCTGGCTCTGCACTCAGGATTTTCTCCTGGCAGGCTCGGGGGACCATGTGGGATATTGAGAATCAAGATCAGGTCCACCGCAAATGCCCTCCTTACCTACTGTACTATCGTTCCAACCATCTTATGGAGATTCTTCAGGTTGTTGCAAAAACAGATCTTGTGGGGAAAAAGAGGTTTGCAGAAACAGAGAATTCTAGAGATTTCTGAATAAAATAAATAGAACCAGGGAAGTGTCAGTAAAATTTCTGGTAAAACAAGAGAAATGCAAACACTGTAAGTCAGAACTGCTGTTCTAGGTTGACAATTGTCTCTTTTTTTTTATCTTGTAGAGGGCCCCCGTTGATATCACCTATAAATTGGATCACCAGACATTCATTCAAAGGTAAGGAACATTTGGAGCAGGGGTCCTCAAACTTTTTAAACATGGGGCCAGTTCACTGTCCTTCAGACTGTTGGAGGGCCAGATTATAGTAAAAACAAAACTTATGAACAAATTTCTATGCACACTGCATATATCTTATTTAGAAGTGAAGAAACAAAATGGGAATAAATACAACATGTGGCCCGCGGGCCGTAGTTAGAAGACCCCTGATTTGGAGACTCAATAAGAAACACGATGGCAAGATCACCTTATTTCAGGAATCCTGAAGGTCTATAATTCGTTGATCCCCAGGGGTTACTCCTGGCTCTGCACTCAGGAATCACTCCTGGGGTGCTCTGAGGACCAAATGGGATGCTGAGGATTGAACTCAGTTTAGCTGTGTGCAAGGCAAGTGCCCTCCCTGTTCTCCTCTCGCTGTAGCCCTGTTTTTCTCCTTTTGCAGGCCAGAAACTATGCAATTTCAAGAAAAATGGATGAGGGAATTTCTTCTTGGAAAATATACCTTACTGGACGCAGTTCCCGTGACAAGACATGCATATGACCTTGAAAAAATTAAGTTATAGAATGGCATTTCTAACTCATGTGTCAAACAAAAATTACTGCATGTCAAACGACAGAACATTTATGGAACAATAAAATTAACGTGTGGCACACAATACAGCTTTGATCCCTTGAGCCCTCAATCTGATCCTAAGCCTCTTGTTCCCACCGTGTCACGTCAGGCCGTCTTAGCTTGCTCTAGTTTCCAATAACACAGACAAAGTTAGCTTATGAGTGATTACTTACAGGTACATTAGATTACATAGGTACGCAGACCAGCACTGTCAGAGAACATATCACACTCGAGATAACACACAAGACAGTGGGTCATGTTTCTTTGCTGTAACCGTAACATCTGTGCAATAAATTAAAAAGGGAGGCAGAAATCTTACAGAGCAAGAGACAAAGTGGGGATGGGTGGTACAAACTGCCTCAGTCAACGTAGTGAAAGAGAACAGATGTCAAATGCAACAGCCCTTCTCTGTGACTTATGCCTCAGGTGTCTAAACATAGTTTGCAGCAGGAACTCTCCCGAGCTGAAACTAAAATACATTTAGCGTGTTCATTCTTCTGTCCCCCGTTTCAAAGACTATGGTTCTTGGGCCCTACATGGCACTGCTCAAGTTCACTCTCACTGGCATGGGGGGGGGGGAAACCATGTGGGCTGCAGGGAATCAAACCCATGTTGGCTAGGGGCAAGGCAAGTGCCACATCCATACCCATTGTACTACATCTCTGACCCCAAGCATTTCTTTTCTTTCATTGACTCAGTAAGTAAGCACTTACTTAACTACTGCTTGGAGGAGACGGAAGCAATTCAATGAGAATCCACGAAATCTTGCAAAATGTAAGTGTTGAAACTATTCACTCACTGAAAAATTAACACCCAAATCCTCCAGAAAACCAAACTAAATGTTCTGAGAAAGTAACAATTTTAGGGGCTGATGAGAGAATAGAGCAAATAGGACCCATGCTTCAGACACACGCAAACACACACATAATTATATATACACTATATATCATTTTGTTTTGTTTTATTTTTGCTTGTTTCTTTTTTGCCATTGCCAGCAATGCTCATGGGTCACCCCAGTGATGCGGAAGGGGACCGGCCATTTGGGATGCTGGGATTAAATCTGGGTGAGCTACATACAAGGCAAAGACCCTACCTGTTCTTATATGTAATATTTTTTTTGGTCTTGGGGTCACACCCGGCAGCACTCAGGTGTTACTCCTTACTCTCCGCTCAGAAATCGCTCCTGGCAGGCTCGGGGGCCATATGGGATGCCGGGATTCGAATCACTGTTCTTCCGCATGCAAAGCAAACACCCTACCTCCATGCTACCTCTCCGGTCCCATACCTGTTCTATATTTTACTTAACCAATTTGTGTTTGGGGGTAACAGCTGGCGGTACTCAGGGATTACTCCTGGCTCTGAGCTCTGGGATTCCTTCTGGTGATGCCAGGGACTGAATGCGGGTCCACTGTTTGTGAGGCAAGTGCACTTGCCCCGCCCTATCTCTCTAGAGCCCCCTGCTTTAAACTATCCAGTCGAAGAACTTCATCCACTGAGATATGAAGCCAGGCAACTTTCTCATGGGCTTGGGGAAGAAAGGCAACCTGTGTACATCATTGACTTTGGGCTGTCCTAGAAGGACCAGGATGCCCCCTCACCAGCATCTCCCCTGCTGTGAAAACAAGAACCTCATGGGCACAGCGCGCTATGCCTCCATCAACACGCATCTTGGCATCGGTGAGCCTCGTGGCCGGCCCTGGCACCAGTTCACACATCTGCCAGGCTTCGAGGATGGGGACTGGGCTTCACGGGCGCTACGTGTGGTCTGGGCCTGTGCTCTGACCATCTCCCCTCTCTCCAGAGCAGTCTCGGAGGGAAGACCTGGCGTCCCTGGACTATGAACTTCAATCTGGGCTTCGTGCTCAGGCACTTAACCTAGGCTCCCTGCCCTGGCCAGGGCTGAAGGTTGCCACGAAGCGGCATAAGTATGAGAGGGTCAGAGAGAAGAATATGTAGAAGCCCATCGAGGTGCTGTGTAAAGGCTACCCGTGTGAGCGTCCGCAGCCCCTGCCAGGGACCTTGGCACGCAGCAGCGGCCCAGGCCTGCAGGCGAGTTGGGGCGAAGCTAGTAAGTGTGGACTTCTTTGTTTGCCAGCTGAGTTTGCCACATACCTGAACTTCTGCTGCTCTCTGCACTTTGAAGACAAGCCTGACTTCTAGTACCTGAGACAGCGCTTCAGGAACCTGTTTCCTCGCCAGGGCTTCTCCGACTACGTGTTCGACTGGAACAAGCTCAAGGTTGTTAGTGCCCTTGTGTGATGGCTCCTCTCCCCTGGGCGGGTCTGGCTTGGGACTAGGCCAGGAGCCCAGAGTAGGGAGCAGAGGAGGTGACTGATGAGTGGGGCCAAGAATGGGGCTCTGGGCTCCTACACAGAGGACGCTTGTTGCTGTCTCTGTCACTGGTTGAGAGAGTGTGTGGACCGGGAGGGAGAATGCGGGCAAGAGGGTTTTCTGCTCCCAGGTGATGGGCTGAGTGTGTTTGTTCTGCAGTCTGTGGTGTGTGTGTGTGTGTGTGTGTGGTGTGTGTGTTTGTGTGTGTGTGTGGTGTGTGTGTGTGTTTGTGTGTGTGTGTTGTGTGCATACCTGGGCAAAACCTTTTACCTCTGTTTTTTGGGGTGTTTTGGGCCACACCCGGTGTTGCTCAGGGGTTACTCCTGGCTCCGCGCTCTGAAATCACTTCCGGCAGGCTCAGGGGTCCATATGGGATGCCGGGAATCAAGCCCAGGAACATCCTGGGTAGGCAGTGTGCAAAGCAAATGCCCTACCGCTGTGCTATCACTCTGGCCCTGAACTCTGTACCTTCTTATTTTTTTTTATTTTATTTTATTTATTGGCCACACCTGGTGATGCTCAGGGGTCACTCCTGGATTGGGGGACACTTATGGGACACTGGGGGATCGAACCGCGGTCTGTCCTTGGTCAGCCTCGTGCAAGGCAAACACCCTACAGATGCTCCACCGCTCCGGCCCGAACTTGTGCCTTCTAATATGCGACGTTCACACCCTCTTCAGAGAGTACTGCAGCTGTGTGTGCATGATTTGCGTATATATCCGTGTGTGCGTGATCGCTGGGGAGAGCTTTGTCCCTTCTCTCTCTCTCTCACTTTATTTTAATGGTTGTGGAGCCACAACCAGCGATGCTAAGGAAGGGCTTACTCCTGGCGCCGCATTCAGGAATCACTCTTGGCGGAGTTCCGGGAAGCCCATGGGCTGCCAGGGAGGAGACCCAGGTCAGCTGCTTACAAGGCAAACATCCTCCCGCTGTGATATTGCTCTGGTCTCGGCTGGTTGTTTGTTTTTTAATTTAAAAAATTATCCATTGACTTTTTGGGCCACACCTGGTGACGCTCAGGGGTTACTCCTGGCTATG
Organism: Suncus etruscus; assembly: GCF_024139225.1. Taxonomy (NCBI): domain Eukaryota; kingdom Metazoa; phylum Chordata; class Mammalia; order Eulipotyphla; family Soricidae; genus Suncus; species Suncus etruscus. The sequence goes on from NC_064868.1 coordinate 116,993,450, forward strand.
CACTCAGAAAACGCTCTTGGCTTGTGGGCCATCCTAGGTTAGCGTGTGTGAGGCAAATGCCCTACCTCTTGCATCACCGCTCTGGCCCTTAGGCTTTTCCTTCTAAACCAAGGTGTTCATGCTGTCCCCCCCCCCTGCCCTGCATGACCACCCCAGTCCAGTCACCTCCGCAGGCCCCGTGCACTCCAACCCCGCCTGGCTCCCTCCAGCGAATACCTCTCCTCGACCGGTGTCTGGCATGGAAAGAGAGCAGAAAGTTAGGATTCGGCTGCACCACGGTACCACTGTCAATATCTAGTCCGACCTCAATGTCCGACAGGACACCTCCCACATGTCCACCTCACAGGCACGTGGCCCTCGGGTGAGGGCTGTGTTCCCTCCCTCACATGCACCACCCTCTGTGGCCCTCGCACCCGCAGAGCCGTGTCTTCTCTTGTGCCTGCCTGCCCCCCCCCCCCCCCGTGGTAGGCACTTTGCTCCTGTTCTTGTGGGCAGATGCCCCTCACGGCGCTACTGCTGGCCTGGGCTCTGTTGTAGCCTGCGCACCTCAGGATCTCCTCTTCTGCATCCTCTTCACACGGCCCTGTGCTGCCGCCTCCCCTCTGGCCTGTCGTCCTTCTGGCTTCCACTGCTCGTCCGTGGGGAGCATGTACATCTTCGTGCACATGCTGCTCCCTCGGTGTGCTTTGCCGGCCCCTCTCTCGGCCAGCTTGTCGGGGTCAGGATCTGTTGTCTGCCAGTGTGTGTGTGTGGGCGCCTCTGCCCATGCTGAGTCAGAGCCGGTGTGGCTACTGCTCTGGCCTCTCCTGGGCAGTGCTTGGCATTCCCGCCTGCTCTTGTTTCTGCTGGAGCGCAAGGTGGTGTGGCCACTTTGCCCAGCTCCCCGTGGGCCCAGGTTATGGCCCACTCAGGCCCGTGAGCTCTGGGCCACTCTAAACGGTCAGTGTGAGCTGGGCCAGGCTCTGGGCCACTGTAAACTGTCAGTGTGAGCTGGGCCAGGAGACGCAGGCTGCCAGGTGGTAAAGAGCCAGTGTGCCCGGCCCATGGCGCTCTGCGGGACTCCGCCAGACAGGCTCCTACGGAGAGGATCATTCTCCACTCTCCCAGCTGTCGGTAAAGGGACACTTGAGGTGAACGCGAGTGGAAGCAGTGCTCAGGTCTTGGGGTGTCTGTCTCTCTGGGGTGTCTCCTGCCAAAGCACTTAGCTCTAGTCTTTGCCTGGCGGCCTCTCCCAGAGAGTGAGACTGAGGCAGAGTCCAGGGCCTGCACCCCTGTCCTGACATGTTGTGTGATTGTTGTAATAATGTTTTTGCCTGTCATCCCACCTGGATCTTCCAGGTGGGGGTGATTAAGGAAACAAATAAATAGCTTGTTGGGAAGGCATAGGGAGCTCTTTTGCCAGAACTGACGGCTTGTTCAGTTTGCTTTTTGGAGCTGGCTGCAACTGACAAAAGACTTTCTTTGCTGAATCTTTGTTCCCCTAATCTTTTGCATTCGTTGATTATTCATGTCGGATATTATTATCAAAGTCTTCCCCAAAAGGGGGGACGGAAGAATGGGATTCAATTTATCATTCTGGGAGTCATTCTTAGACTTGGAGACCATCAACAAGGGGTTTGACCTCCCCCCACATTTGGCGCCCGGAACAGGTGAATCTGGACCCTCTGGAACTGTAAGTGACATGTTTTATTGGAAATTACCTCTGGAGACCCTTGGCTGGTTATTATGGATACTCACGCTCACTATGCCATCTGTTATTAAATACATCGGTTTGGCATTACTCAAGTGCATTACTCTGCTTGGATATAAACCATTTGGTTTGATACTAGTAAATATCATTCTCGTCGGATGGTTGCTGCTTACAATTCAATCAAAAATTTCTACTCCAATATTTGCATTGCTTGAATGGTCTCCATTAGTCATAGTTTGTGGAATTTCTGTGTTGGCAAATATGACTACCAGATGCATAGGCATTAGCTGGTGGTTAGGAAATAGACAATGTGGAAATTGTAAAGTGATGACCAGTATGGACAATAAAAAAATTTTTCCTACGAAAATTCAGACTAAGATACAGGCTGATAAATCTAACACTGGCAGCAAAAGTATAGGTATTTTTGCCGGTAAAAAATCAACTCGGACACGTAATTTAGATACTCATAATCCAAATCAAGATCTTGACACTGATGATCAGCCTCCAGTGATAAGTCCACAAGAGAGTCCTGATTCTGTTCACAGTATGGACTCACATGTTAGTGCCAACTCAGACAATGAACCACATTCTAGTATTCCACACCTCAGGCATCAGAGTCCTGTGCAAGGTACTTCTGCTAATCCAGCCTCAACTCCATTTCAAACAGTATATGTTTCAAATTATGAACCTCTTGAAATGGAGGATGTGGAACGTTTTAAGAAAGCATGTAAAGAATTTGGGGCTACCTCTCCATATTGTCAGGAGGTACTAAGCATGTGGTGTCGAAAATCAATTTGGACTCTGCATGACTTTAAAAAACTTGCTGAAATATGCCTGCCATCTAAACAGCGAACTGAATGGGAAATGTTATATGCAGAGGGTGTGAAATCCAAACTATATAGTCCAGATGGAACCAAAAAACGAGTGGCAGGGGTTAATCTCTCATATGAATTATTAATGGGAGAAAATCAATATTCAGATATACAGACACAAGCGGCTTTACCAAAGGAAATCTCAAAAATAATTAAAGACATTGCATTATCTGCATGGGAAAGAATTGATACTAACGGTACTGGTGAGGGAACCTTTTTAAGAATCATCCAAGGTCCCCAAGAGCCTTATGTAGAATTTGTGGCTAAACTCAAAGATGCTTTAAAAATACAAGTTAAAAATGATGAGGTGAGGAAATTTCTAGAAAAATGTTTGGCTTATCATAATGCTAATTCAGCTTGCAAATTGGTATTGGCTCCGTTACAGGAAAAAGCTGATTTAAATGAATTTTTATATGTATGTAGGAATGTTTATGATATACCCCATTCATTAGCAAATTCAGATCAGGTGCAAACCTTTGCAATTACTAAAGGAAATAAACCTCTTTACCAAAGGGGACAAAAACTTGCCCGAAAACCAGGTCTCTGCCCAAAATGTAATAAGGGTTACCACTGGGCGAAAGACTGTAGATCTGAAAATCCCCCTAATAATAACATAGGAAGAGGTTTTAATACAAACCCTAGGAGACAATTTGCCTGTTACCATTGTGGAAAACAAGGGCATATTAAAAGGAATTGCCGTCTTTTGTTAAATTCAGTTCCTCCAGGATCTACAATTAAAAAACAGGGAAACGCCTACAGGGCCAATCCCCAGGCCCTTACAAATCAGGGGCAAAGTCATCAAACCATAATTCTCCCCAGCCCAGCCCAAGATTATTAATTTCAATTAATGAATTAACGCATGCCACTGTGGGCAGTGCTGGGCTTGATATAACTTGCCCAGTGGATATTACAATTTACCCAGGAGACTCTGCTGTCCTGCATTTTCGGCCTGATTTCACCCTTGGTGCAGCTCATCAGCCAGCCTGCCTTCCTGTGAGCTTTCCGGGGAGTCTGCCTTCCCGTGAGCCTTCCGTGGAGGTGAGTCGACATGCCCAGAAAGGGAGGAGCCACTGAACTTCGCTGGATCTCAGATGCCAGCACACTTCTGCCTCTCTACTCTGCTGTCCTGCATTTTTGGCCTGATTTCATCCTGGGTGCGGCCCATCTGCCAGCCTGCCTTCCTTTGAGCCTTCCGTGGAGGTGAGTCAACACGCCCAGAAAGGGAGAAGCCAGAGGAGCACGGTTGCTCCGCTCCCCTTCGCGACGGTGCACAGCATTTAGCCGATGAATACAGTCACAACACGTAGAAAAACACGCAGTACTAGTTTGACAATGGGGAAACAACACGGGCCAGTGCCAGACATAGAGAATGAAGATGGCAACTCTGATGACTTGAACATGACCAACCACCTAGTCAGTCTCTCAGATAAGGAGTTTAGAGTTGCAATATGGAACATGTTCAAAGAACTCAAACAAAGTATAGAAGAGAAAACTAAAAAGAATCAGGAGAATATGAAGATAGAAATGAGAAAACTCCAAACAGAAATTTCAGATCAAATAACAGGTCTGAGAAACTCAGTAGATGAATTGAAGAAAAACATGTTTGAGATTTCCCACAGGTTAACAGCAGCTGAGGATAGAATCAGTACACTGGAAGATGAGATACATAACAATTACATACAGCAGAAGAAATTGGAAAAAAGCCTCAAAGCAAATGATCAAACAATGGAAAAATTACTCAAAGAATGGGAACAGATGAAAATAGAAGTCTATGATAAGCTCAACAGAAACAACTTAAGAATCATTGGAGTCCCAGAGACTCAGGAAGAAAATCTCCAGGAAGAATCAACAGTCAAGAACATCATTAAAGAGAAACTACCAGAGATAATGAATACATGTGATCAAATCCTGCATGCCCAAAGAGTGCCAACTAAAAGAGACCCCAGAAAAAACACCCCAAGACACATCCTAGTCACAATGACGAATCCCATAGATAGAGACAGAATTCTGAAAGCAGCAAGATCGAAAAGAGAAATTACATTCAAGGGAACATCCTTGAGATTTACTGCAGACCTGTCACCAGAAACACTCAAGGCCAGAAGGCAGTGGTGGGACATAGTGACAAAACTCAATGAAATAAATGCTTCGCCTAGAATACTGCACCCAGCAAAACTCACTTTCAGGTTTGAAGGAACAATACATAGTTTCACAGACAAAAAACCGCTCAAAAACTTCACAGACTCAAAACCATTCTTAAAAGAAAAACTGAACGGCATACTTACCAACAGACACACCAAACTTTAATATAAAGATGGCACTAACTCCCAGGACAATTCTTTCTCTCAATGTCAATGGACTAAATGCACCAGTTATGAGACACAGAGTGGCTAAATGGATCAAAAAACTCAATCCAACCTTCTGCTGCCTACAAGAAACGCACCTGAATAGTCAGAACAAACATAGACTCAAAATAAAAGGCTGGAGGAAAATCATCCAAGCAAACAACACCCAAAAAAAGCAGGAGTGGCCATATTAATATCAGATGATGCAAACTTTATACTTAGGAAAGTTGTAAGGGACAAAGATGGACATTTTGTATTAATCAAGGGATATGTACAGCAGGAAGAAATCACCCTCCTAAACATATATGCACCGAATGAGGGGCCAGCAAAATATTTAATACAACTGTTGACAAATCTGAAAAATAATATCAATAACAACACAATAATTGTGGGAGACCTCAACACGGCATTGTCAACACTAGACAGGTCAACCAGACTGAAACAATTTACCCAGGAGAATGCCCTTATATGTTACACACAGGCATAGTGGGACCACCACCCCCAGATACAATGGGGCAGAAGTTCCCTTAATATAAAAGGTATATCAGTAACCACAGGTGTTCTTGATTCAGATTCAAAGGGAGAAATTATTGTAGTTATCAATGTGCCAGTTACTTGGATTTTCAAAAAAGGGGAGACGATTGCCCAAATAGTAATAATACCTTATGTTAAATTTGGGACTTCAGATAAGATAAGAACTGGAGGTTTTGGGAGCACAGATCCAGGGGCTGCCAAAAACCCATTAGTGGCTCTGATTACTAAATGTAAAGATGAAAATCCAATGATTAAACTTAATATAGAAGGGCAAGTCTTTAATGGCATGATAGACACAGGTGCTCAGGTCACTGTAATTTCTGATAAAGAATGGCCAAAAAATTGGTCTCTGCAAGAAATTCCATATTCGTTAAAAGGAATAGGAGGCCTGAGTTCTTGCTTGTTAAGCACAAGAACCATGGTATTTTATGGCCCAGAAAATCAAAAGGCTATAATTAGACCTCATGTGGGCCCATTCTCACCATCCCTATGGGGCCGTGATTTGCATAAACAATGGAAGGCAGAATTCCATATTTCATTAGCTCAAGGTGAGCCTGAACCTTCTTCTGAATTAAAAACCCAAAATTTTTGGTAGGGGCCACTGCCAGAAAAACCCCAGCACCAATAAAAATAAAATGGAAATCTGATGAACCAATTTGGATAGGCCAGTGGCCCCTTAAAACTGATAAATTAAAGGTGCTGACAGAATTAGTGGAAGAACAGCTAAAATTAGGACATATTGAGCCTTCGTTTTCTCAATGGAATTCACCTGTATTTACCATAAAAAAGAAAGCTGGTAAATGGAGATTGTTAATGGATCTGAGAGCTGTGAATTTATCTATGGTACCTATGGGAAAATTATAGACAGGTTTACCATCACCTGTAGTAATCCCTAAGGAATGGCCACTAATTATAATTGACTTAAAAGACTGCTTCTATCATATTCCTATTCACCCAGATGATAAACACCATTTTGCATTCTCAGTTCCTTCTATTAATAATACTCACCCTTGCAGGCGTTTTCAATGGACTGTTCTCCCTCAGGGCATGCTAAATTCACCAACTATGTGTCAATATTTTGTGGACAAAATTTTGAGCCCTGCTCGTGAAAGATTTCCACAAGCTATAATTTATCATTACACGGATGATATTTTTTTTTTTTTTTTGGTTTTTGGGCCACACCCGGTAACGCTCAGGGGTTACTCCTGGCTATGTGCTCAGAAGTCGCTCCTGGCTTGGGGGACCATATGGGACACCGGGGGATCGAACCGCGGTCCGTCCAAGGCTAGCGCAGGCAAGGCAGGCACCTTACCTCTTGCGCCACCGCCCGGCCCCACGGATGATATTTTAATTACAATGAATAATGAAACAGATTTACAGAAATTATCTGCTTATGTGATCAATTGTTTGCAAATGGCAGGACTGAAAATAGCTTTAGAAAAAATACAGACCATGCCACCATATCAATACTTGGGCTTTATTTTGGACAGAACATCAATACGTCCACAAAAAATTACCATTAAAAAAGAGAACCTTAAAACGCTTAATGACTTTCAGAAACTTTTGGGTGATGTAAATTGGCTCCGCCCAGCACTAGGAATCTCAAATGCAGAGCTGTTTAATCTGTTTAAAACTTTGGAAGGTAATCCTGCATTAGATAGTCCCAGAAATTTAACACAAGCTGCTAAAAATGAATTGGACATTTTCTTGAACAGACTGCAAAAATCATTTCTCTTAAGATTTATCCCTGGAGAGAAGGTATTTTTATTAATTTTCCCTACAAAAGAAACACCTACTGCGGCTTTAATGCAACAGGCTGGTCCTTTGGAATGGGTGTATTTACATAACAAACAGCCTCAGTCTGTGATATCTTACCTGCAACTAATCTCAGAATTGATTATCAAAGCAAGACTCAGATCAATATCTTTGTTAGGTTTTGATCCAGATATAATAGTATTGCCAATACCAAAAAAGGAAATTGAGTTAATATTGCCTCTTAATGAATCTCTACAAAGGGCTCTCTCAGATTTTACAGGAGAGATTTCTTCTCATTATCCAAAAGGAAAGACCTGGGACTTTTTGAAAAAGACTCAGTTTGTTATCTCTTCAATTGTGAGGGATTCTCCTATTCCCAATGCAAAAGTTTTTTATGTAGATGGATCAAGTGGGGGACGGGGCGGAATAACCGGAGAAAATATGAACATAACGATAGAAACCAAATATAAGTCTGCACAGAAAGTTGAATTAGCAACATTAATTTATCTATTAGAAAATGTATCTGAAGCCATGAATGTCGTTTCTGATTCTTTATATGTTGTAAATTTATGCCCGGTGATAGCCACTGCCTCCCTCAATTCTCATAGTCCTATTATACAGAATTTATTAAAAAAGTTACAACACATTATTCAAAAAAGAACTGAACCTATCTTCATCACACATATTAGAGCTCATTCAGGCCTTCCAGGGCCAATGGCTCAAGGAAATAAAACTGCTGATTTGTTGGCAATGCCTATATTTAAATCACCTGTAGAGGAACATTCAGCCTTATACACAAATGCTCGTCGTTTACATGTAAATTATCAAATTCCATGGAGGCAAGCGAGAGAAATTATAAAAAGATGTAACATATGTGCCCCGCTAGCACAAAAGACTCATATAGCAGGAGCAAATCCAAGAGGCTTGCAGTCTAACGAATTGTGGCAAATGGATGTAACTCAAACAGACTTATTTCCCAAAAAACCATACCTTCATGTGGTAGTGGATACATATTCTCGATTTATTTGGGCAATTCCCCATGTCTTCCCAAAAATCTAAGGCAGTTTGCAGTTTTCTTTTACAATGTTTCTCTGTTATGGGTATTCCGTATTCTATTAAGACTGATAATGGACCCTCTTATATAAGTAAAACTTTTGAATTTTTTTGTAATGAATGGCAAATAAAACATCTTAAAGGAATTCCCCACAATTGTCAAGGACAGGCAATTGTGGAAAGAGCCCATAGAACTCTGAAAACTCAATTGCAAAAGAATAGAAAAAGAGTTTTAATGCCAACGGAGCTGTTATCTTTGACTCTCATTACACTAAATTATCTAAATTTACCTCAGGGAGAGAGCTATACAGCAGGGGAAAAACATTTTAAAGAAGATAATCAGAGACAAGAAACAACAAATATTCCAATTTGGATAAAAGAGGATAAAAAATGGATTGCTGGTTATCTCCTCTTGAGAGGGAGGGGTTATGCTTATGTTTCTACAAATGACAACCCTCCTAAGAAATTTTGGGTCCCCTTGCGTCTCGTTAGGAATCGGACTGGCGCTGATGATCAAGGTCAGGTTGCTGGGACTATAGATTCCTCCCCACATCAAGTACAGAGTGCTCAAGATATTGACAGTTGTGGTGCTGCTGAGGTGACTGGGAAAGTAAGTGAGGGATTAACTTTCATACCTCATATTCTCAGTAAATCTGACAAAAGTGAAAAATCCTTACAGTCTGGACTACAAATAGAAAAACAGAAACCTGTTTTCACTGGATTACAAAATTTGGGTAACTCGTGTTACATGAATTCAATATTGCAATGCTTGTATAATATTACAGACTTGACTCAGTATTTTTATCAAGATCATTATAAAAAAAGATATTAACAGAGAAAAATCCAAAGGGACATAAAGGTAAATTAGCAGATGAATTTGGTCATCTTATCAAAATCATGGGAAATGGGTGCCATAAGTATTTCAATCCTGAAAGCTTCAAAGCAACAATAAGTTTACTCAATGACCAATTTGCTGGACACAACCAACAGGATCCTCACGAATTATTAATGTTTCTTATAGAAGGACTACATCAAGATTTACTTAAAAATTCAATAACAGGGGCCGGGAAGGTGGCGCTAGAGATAAGGTGTCTGCCTTGTAAGCGCTAGCCAAGGAACGGACCGCGGTTCTATCCCCCGGCGTCCCATATGGTCCCCCCCAAGCCAGGGGCAATTTCTGAGCACTTAGCCAGGAGTTACCCCTGAGCGTCAAACGGGTGTGGCCCAAAAACCAAAAAAAAAAAAAAATTCAATAACAGATGAAACTGTACACTTTATAGACAATGATAAATATGAACAATTTAGAGCTTGTAAATCTATTATCTATGATACCTTTCAAGGACAGTTTAAATCTATACTACAGTGTCTTACATGTTATCAAAAGTCTGAGGTTTATGAAACATTTGTTCAGTTGTCCCTGGCTGTCAAGTCTGCAGATAAATGTACTTTACAGGAATGCCTTGTTGAATTTTTTAAAGAAGAAGATTTGAGAGATAACAATAGAATTCACTGTTATAATTGCAACACTAAAAGGAATTTTTCAAAGAAAACATATTTATGGAAAATACCTCCCGTATTGATAATTCATTTGAAACGTTTTGCTTTTGATGGAAAACAGATTAAAAAATTATACACTTATGTGGATTTTCCTTTGGAAGACCTCAATTTAGCAGAATTCACTCAAGAAGATAATAACAAGATTGAAAAATATAATTTATCATCAGTATCAAATCATTTTGGTCAAGTTCATTATGGACATTGTACTTCATATTGTAAAATTGCCACAGAACAGTATTGGATCAATTTTGATGATAAGAAGATCAAGAAAATCCCTATTGCATCGGTAAAATCTACAGCAGCATATATCTTGTTTTATATTTCTCAGAGATCTACTATGAATACTTAATGATCATTTCCTTTATTTGTCGATTATCATTGATGTTTTACTGGTCATTTTTTAAATATGATTCCTTAATAGGAAAGAATACGATGAGTCCCCATTGTGGTTGTTTGTATGATGTATTTATGCCTTAATTTCAGTATTGTTTTAGGTCACTATTAATTAGAAGATTTTGCAATATATTGATGTTACTTAAGACCTATATGAAAGAAAGATTCTTAATCATGTTAATGTTGCTTTATGATTGTGTATCGATATATGTTCATTTGGCAACTTTTGACTTTTCATTGTAACATCAGTGTTTTATTGCTTTCAACATAGATTTTGAGATGAAGGTATAATTATAGTTTTGATATAACCATAATTTTGGATAGACTCTGTTCACAGTGCTCATTATTGATGACTGATTATAATATATTTATTGTTTCATATTTGCATTATGGAATTTTATGGTCATGTTGTACATGAAATTCTTGATCGTCTAGATTTACTCGACTTTGATTTAAAAAGTTTATTTTTCGTTACTATAATTTTTGGTTATTTTGAAATATTCATTTAAACAGTTTTTTCATTATTGTATTTTCAAAGTGTTTTTTCTTTTTTCTTTTTGATTCAATTCAATTTTTTTCTTTGGCTTTATTTTGATTCCCGTCTAATAGATATTTCTGGCAATTATAAATGAGTGTTATTCCCATAATTTTGTATAATATGTATTTGCATATTTATTTATCATATAAATTTATCATATAAATATTGCATATTTATTTATCGGTTTTGTAATTTTTGTTTATAGTTTTCTTTTCCTGACACTTTATGCCTTAATTTATTATTTTTTACAATTCATCTTTTCTTTCTAGTTCTTAACGTTTTATTTGTAGGAATCTCATCACAATTGCAAGCCTCCTGATATCGAACTGAGGAATACATCATTAACTGTTCCAGTGCTGTGTTCTATATCAAGTTACAACTCGTCTTTCCTGATTCATCAAATGTCTTTGATTGGACTTTTAGGAGTTTTATACTCCTTATTTTTTGAGAGTAACTTTGAACTGGTAAAAAAATTTTTAACTTATATATTTGTATTTTTTATGACTAAAATCTTTTAAAGTCTATTTAATTTATGATTAGTGTAATTAAATGTTTTTAATTAATTGAAATTAATGTTTTAATTTTATAGTATTTAATATTTCATTAAAGTTTTGTAATTGTAATTATGTAGTGTTGTATTGTATTGTATATTATTATTGTATTGTATTGTATATTATTATTGTTTGCTTACAAAAAAGGGGGAATTGTTGTGTGATTGTTGTAATAATGTTTTTGCCTGTCATCCCGCCTGGATCTTCCAGGTGGGGGTGATTAAGGAAACAAATAAATAGCTTGTTGGGAAGGCATAGGGAGCTCTTTTGCCAGAACTGACGGCTTGTTCAGTTTGCTTTTTGGAGCTGGCTGCAACTGACAAAAGGCTTTCTTTGCTGAATCTTTGTTCCCCTAATCTTTTGCATTCGTTGATTATTCACGTCGGATATTATCATCAAAGTCTTCCCCAAAAGGGGGGACGGAAGAATGGGATTCAATTTATCATTCTGGGAGTCATTCTTAGACTTGGAGACCATCAACAAGGGGTTTGACCTCCCCCCACACTGACATGATGGCCCTGGTGCTCAAGGGACAGTGGGAGCTAAAGAGCATCAAACGGGGATGGGGGCGGTGGCATCTCTTTGTATTTGTTTTGGGGCCACACCCGGAGTCGCTCAGAGCTTTCTCCTGGCTCTCTGCTCAGGAGTCACTCCTGGAGGTGCTCAGGGGACGCTGGGGTGCCAGGGATAGAACTCAGGTCGGCAGCGTTCAAAGAAAATGCCCTCCTAGCTGTGCTGTCCCTCAGTCCCGTGTCTCGGTCTTTGTGAGGCGAGGGGCCTCACCGTGGGAGCATTCACAAGTGGGATTCTGGCACCCACCTTCCATCGGTTCGCTCATTTGATCGCATCTGCCCACGTCCCTCTGAGCACGACCTACATCTTGGCCCCTCGTGTTCCCGAGGCCATCCCTGCCCACGGAGGAGCAGCCTGTGGGGACCCTGTTAGCTCAGCTTTCCCAGGTCCTGACTGGGTGAGGCGGGCGGGTGCGGCAGGGACGGGGGAAATGGGAGGGCAGACAGGTGAGTGGTGGGGCCCTCGTCAGCTCTCGCTCGCTTTTCCTTACAGGGGAGCAGGGATGCGGCATCTTTCCGGCTGCAAGCAGCCTGCCAGGGGAGGGGGCCTGGCGCCTGCGATGCGGCATCTTTCCGGCTGCAAGCAGCCTGCCAGGGGAGGGGGCCTGGCGCCTGCGACACACCACCAGAGGCCTCTGACAGGCGCCTGCCACAGGGCAGGTGGGTGTGAACGGACAGGCAAGGCCCAGGGCTGGACGAGGAGGACTGGAGCCGATGTGATGCTGCCACGAGCGACCACGGAGGATGGCTTCAGCCCACAGGACAAAGAAACGGAGGCAGAGGATGGTTTGCTTTAAAGAGACGTGACCCGCGGGCGCACACAATTCAGGCTGCTCCAGTGCCGGTCTGAGGACCAGGGCAGGGCCACAGCCGGTGGCGGACGGCCCTCATGAAGTGACAGGGCAGGGAGCTGCAGGCAGGCTATCCCCCACCTTGGGTGGGACACTCAGGCCAGCTCAGGGGTGGGTGCAGGGGGTTCTCCAAGCCCTAGGCAAGTACCGAGGCAGGTATCCAGGATGCAGGTGTAGGCACGACTGCACCTCTGATTCAAGCCATGTTGTCTCCAAGCATGTCCTAGGTCCTTGAACCAGCCCTGCGGGGTGCCGGCTATTGGGAAGGGGGCCAGCAGGGGGCACCAGCCCCCCAGGGGCTCTGTGGGGGGAGTCTGAAGGACCTGGGGGCCGGAACCCGCTTCCCCACAGGCACGGAAGGGTGTCTGGCCCGAGTCCAGTGTGCCCCAGATGGCCTGTAGGCCTGGGGGGAGAAGGGGAAGGGTGGGAGTGCACTCTGGTCCATCGAGGTGGCTGGGCCTACGTGCCCTCTGGGCCGAGGCGATTCTGGGCTCTGGAGCTGGCAGTGTGGTCCCCATCCTGCCCCCTGGCACCGCCCCTTCTGCCAGGAGGGTGCCCCTGCCCGACGTGAGGCGGGGCCAGCTTCCCGGGATCCCTGGGATCCGCGGGACTCTATCCCTCACTCTGCTTCCAGCATCCAGACACATCCGTGCAGGAGCACCCATGCCTCCTGCTGCCCCCATGCCTTCTGCTGCAGCCCCCTGCTGCCACTCGCCCAGTGTGCCCATCCCGGGTGCCTTCCCAAGTCGGCTGTGGTGGTGTCTCCCACCTGTGCTAAGGTTCCTGCAGTAGCTCAGTGGCATGGAGGGCACGGGGGGGGGTTATCACACGCCACCTCCCCCTCTGTTGCATTAAATAATTAACGATGATGGTGGATAGAGAAGGATGGAGGCCTTTGTCCTTAGGCCCCGGCCACGTGGCTTCACCCCCATCAACCGGCGGGTCTGGGGTCCAGGAAAGCGAGGGGTAGTGAACTCACTCACAGGCAGGCATCAGGAAGCATCATCTTTATTCATGCCCTATCCGCCACACGGGTGTGGCCTATATCATAACCTTTGAAGCACAGCCATTCTTCGCTAGCCCTGCATCTTAACTCCTTTCAGCCATCTTCCCTTTGACCTCCATGCTGGCCAAAGACCCAAAGGGCAAAAGCCTAATCCCCTGGGTCAAAGGCCTCATCTACCTTTTCCAAGACCCCTCCCAGGGATGGGCGGGGTCTTGCAGGTAAGGTCAAGTTACCTAGGGAGAAAGGGTGGGGGGTGAGGCTTCATCTCCCCCTTCTCTGAAATAAAAAAGAACCTTTTGTAATCCTAACTCCACCTTTAGCCAAAGGTGGGTTAATATTATCATGCGACAGTGCAATAAAGTGAAAATTAACATACCAGCCCTTTTCAAACACATAACATTTCTGCAAAATATACTATACACCTGTAACTTAAAATTCTCTTAATGCTTTTTTACCAAGCACTATTCTGGAACTTTTATGTTCCTATGCTTTTAAACTATATTGAGGTGTTACACCCCACTCAGGAAAGGCACACGTCAAAAAAAGTGTTGCACTCCTGAAAGAGAATTATTTGCCAAAAAGGCCCGCTTAGAGCAGTCAAAATCAGTTGACCCTTTGCGTGGATTGTTTGGCCATAATTGTAATATGTGGCTGTAACTATCTCTCTATTTTTAACCAATACTAGAAATCAGGCCTTAGTCATTCTTTCTAACGAAGAAGGACAGTACAAATCCCGCCAAAAGTCTCCCACTAACCAGCTCTTGTGATCTTTGCTACCTTGGCACCAAGATCATGTTTTTCCCAAAAACTTAGCTCATAGTATAGCAATTTTCAGTTTTCCCCCCAAACTCTAAAACATTTCTCTCTCTTCCCACTTCCCTGAAAATTACCTGGTTTCCCCTGCTTACCCAAAACAAAGCGAACCCAAAACAAAACTGCCTTTCACCTTCAGTATCTGTTCTTTAATGTGCAAATTTTAGCCACCTCTTTCATTCTGTTTCCCTAACTGTCTCCCACTCTCTTTGATGTCGAAAATGACACCCTGCATTCCAAACCTCAACCTTAAAAGCTACCCAGCTCAAAAAATAAATTTGTCTTTGTCTTTCTAGACGCAAGTCCCCATGCATTCTGTGTGGTCTCATTCATTTCATATTTCACAATTCATATTTCATATTCGCCTCTTCGTGCTCCCGCTTGACTTCCAGTGGGAAAATGGGCTCACTAAGGTTTTGCTTAGGAACTTTTTATCTCATCAGGATAAAACAGTCCGCAGCATTGAGGGAACTTTTTGTTCCTATTAACCTTCCCTACACACAAGTACTACAGCATAAATGCATAACATACATTTTAAAAACAGGCTAAGTAAATTAAAATACACACAGTAAAACATTTTGCGGTTGAAAATATCAGCTATGGAAAACAAAACACAGTTAAATTATAAAGAAAATGACTTAATCAAGACAAAGATGCATGCGGTTAGAAATCACATCTTTAAATGGGCTAAACTGCTATTATTCCCCCTTTTTTTTAAAAAAAATTTTTTGGACCACTAACTAACTAACTAACTAAAACTTATCCCATCACCTACTATGAGTAAAATATATGACTACCCACTTAGTCCCTACACCTAAAACCGTAAGTCCAGATGCTGGTTTGTCCCACGCTGATTTTTCACCACGTGGCTTCTTTAAACTTTCTGAAGGCCGTTTCGTTCGCACGCCATTTCACATTTGTGATCTGGAGGGTGGATTCCAGGCTTGCTGCTTTTCTGGAGCAGAGCCGAGCCGAGCCGAGCCGAGCCGAGCTGCAGGCGTCCCCGATTCTGGGCTGATTAGGAGCTTTTTGCTGTTTTTCTGCCACAGGGCCGGGAGTTCTTGGCTGATTGCAGCTGCCTCTTCTCCCCTCCGGGCGGCACTTTGCAAGCAGGTTCCGAGGCCACGGCTTTTTTGCAGGGGGCTTTTGGATGTTCAGAGTTCTAAAAGTCCAATCCGAAATTTTCAAAGTCGAAATCCAAATTCAAGCCGAAGGCCATTCTCAGAAAATCAGTCTGCTTGTAGAAGCTTTTTCTTTCTGAACCTTTTCCAACTAAGGCCCTCCATCAGTATCTGAGGAGGCCGAGGGTTTTGGAAAAAGGATTTTCGGCAACCAAGCCTCAGTCCTGAGTCTTGGATGGGAGCGATACGAGTTTTCAACTCCCCTGTTTTACTGATACGTTTGCCCCTAGAAGGGGTCGCGGCCATCTTTGGACATGGCTTCACGTGGCCCAACACTTTGGGCTGACTCCATCTGAGAAGAGCCAACATCAAACAGAAGAGCAGAAATCTCACCACGTTCGCTGTTTTCTTGGGTCCAGGTTTCAGGCCAGAGTTCGGAGCGCCAGATGTTGCATTAAATAATTAACGATGGTGGTGGATAGAGAAGGATGGAGGCCTTTGTCCTTAGGCCCCGGCCACGGGGCTTCACCCCCCATCAACCGGTGGGTCTGGGGTCCAGGAAAGCGAGGGGTATCGAACTCACTCACAGGCAGGCATCAGGAAGCATCATCTTTATTCATGCCCTATCCGCCACACGTGTGTGGCCTATATCATAACCTTTCAAGCACAGCCATTCTTCGCTAGCCCTGCATCTTAACTCCTTTCAGCCATCTTCCCTTTGACCTCCATGCCGGCCAAAGACCCAAAGGGCAAAAGCCTAAACCCCTGGGTCAAAGGCCTCATCTACCTTTTCCAAGACCCCTCCCAGGAATGGGCGGGGTCTTGCAGGTAAGGTCAAGTTACCTAGGGAGAAAGGGTGGGGGGGTGAGGCTTCAACCCTCGACTACTTAAATGCCCACTCGAGGCCCCAGATGTGTTCTAGGGGTGCCTGCCCTGCCTCTTGCAAGCCCCTCTTTGGAGGAAGGGCTGCCCTTGGCTGCTGCCTCGACATTCCCCCTGCTCAGCCTAAGTGAGCCAGCGAGGCAGTCTGGGCTGGTGGTGTGGCGTCTCAGGATCGGGGGGGGGGGGGGGCCTGCACTGAACCTCCAACCCCGGCCCCGTGGTTCGGCTGGCGCCACGGCAGGACCTCGCTGTCCAGAGGGGATGTCAGTGAGGGTCTCCCTGAAACGCAACGCTGCCCCTGAGCAGAGTCTTCGCCGGAGAGGCCAGGGAGTGGGCCAGTGCGGCAAAGACCCCAGGGTTCCATCCAGCGGCATCGTGCCCTCGCTGGCACCCCAGGGGCCTGGGCCCCAAGCCTGCTCCGTGGCCAGTGTCCCTGGTCTTACTCTGATCTCTCTCACACACACCCCCCAACTCAGCTCCACTATGGACCCCTGCCCGGTTCGGGATCTCAGTGGGTCTGTGTAAGCCCTGTGCTGGAGTTAGCGCTTCACCCGTGGCCAGTGCAGGGTGAGCCGGGAGACAGCAGTGGGACCCTAAAGGCCACGCCTGGAGCAACTGTGCTGACCCCCGTGCTGTGCAGGACCGGGACCGGCCTGCCAGGGGCCTCTTAGACCAGGCGCCTGCGCCCTGGGCTTGGTCCCCTGGGCGCCACTCCTGTGCTGCTCCCTGTGGATCCCCCTTTCTCCCGTTCCCAGGCTGGGCCCTTTGTCTGCAGTGTGTGGTGTGGTGTGGTGTGGTGGTGGTGGTGGTGGTGGTGGTGGTGGTGGTGGTGGTGGTGGTTGGTGGTGGTGTGTGTGTGTGTGTGGTGTGTGTGTGTCTATGTGGTCACTGGGTGGCCCGGGGGATGGGGTGGGGTGGCAGGGCTGTTCCTGGGGGGCTGGCACATACGGGGGTGAAGGGTATTGCCCTTTGAGCCGTTTCCTGGGTCCCCCTTTACCAGGACCCTGACAGAGAATGCATGGGCCCTGTTCCCGCCCTTTTCCTCGGTCCTTCATACATCAGAGAAGTGACGGGGAGAAGTGACTTGCTCGAGGTCAGGACCTGGGGGCTGTGGACCCGACCCCCAGTGGTCACGGGCTGACCCCAGGGCCTGCAGGGGCCTAAACTAGTGGGTGCCTGGTTCACCCCAGAAGGATTTTTAGAGCTTGGCAATAGTGAGGGGGCGTGGCAAAGAGCGCTGAGGGGGATTGGCCGAGACTTTGGCTGAGGGGTGTGGTCATGGCGAGTCTCGTGGCGGGAGCCGAGGGGCGCGAGAGCCCGCACGGGCGAGAGCCCAGTAAGGGGTCGCCGAGGGGCGTGGCCAGGGCGACGCTCGTGGTGTCGAGAGCCCAGTAAGGGGTCGCCGAGGGGCGTGGCCAGGGCGACGCTCGTGGCGAGTGTCGAGAGCCCAGTAAGGGGTCGCCGAGGGGCGTGGCCAGGGCGACGCACGTGGGGAGAGCCCAGTAAGGGGTCGCCGAGGGGCGTGGCCAGGGCGACGCACGTGGGGAGAGCCCAGTAAGGGGTCGCCGAGGGGCGTGGCCAGGGCGCCCAGTGAGGGGTCGCCGAGGCGCGCGTGCGTGGTGAGAGCCCAGTGAGGGGGTCGCCGAGGGGCGTGGCCAGGGCGACGCACGTGGGGAGAGCCCAGTAAGGGGTCGCCGAGGGGGCGTGGCCAGGGCGACGCACGTGGGGAGAGCCCAGTAAGGGGTCGCCGAGGGGCGTGGCCAGGGCGCCGCACCTGGCCGAGCGCCCAGTGAGGGGTCGCCGAGGGGCGTGGCCAGGGCGACGCGCGTGCGTGGTGAGAGCCCAGTGAGGGGGGTCGCCGAGGGGCGGGGCCAGGGCGAGGCACGTGGGGAGCGCCGAGGTCCGCGGTAACAGCGCACGCAGGCTGCTCCGAGCGTCCCTGTTGGCCATGGCGGCGAGACGCCCGGACAAGGCGAGCTCTGAACGTGCAGGGAAGGAGGCTCCGCTCAAGGGGCAGAAGGGGCAGCAGAGGGTGAGAGAGAAGCGGGGGGCCTGGTGAGGGCTGAGGAGAACCGAGGCGTCGTCTGGGGCGGGCGGGCGGGACGGTGCGGGCGCTCGGAGAGGGGGCGCCCGAGGGGAGCCGACCAGACCGTGAGTGAGTCGCGCGCCTCGCGCCTCGGCTAGGCGAGGAGCAGG
Source organism: Suncus etruscus (assembly GCF_024139225.1). Taxonomy (NCBI): domain Eukaryota; kingdom Metazoa; phylum Chordata; class Mammalia; order Eulipotyphla; family Soricidae; genus Suncus; species Suncus etruscus. Next base: position 117,012,176 of record NC_064868.1, read on the forward strand.
GTGGCGGGCGCTGGCTGAGGGAGGGCTGAGGGGTGCGAGGGGCGCCGGCCCTGGGGGCACCGCTGAGGGAAGCAAAGCAGACGGGTGGCGGCCTGGGCGAGGGGCCGAGGTGGGCGTGAGCCCTGGGACGGGGGGGTGAAGGACCGAGGTGAGCCCTGGGACGGGGGAAGGACCGAGGTGGGCGTGAGCCCTGGGACGGGGGAGAAGGCGCTGGCTGGCGGTGCTCGGGGCTAAAGGCGAACCAACCCCCTTTCAGCCCCTGAGACCCCACATGCGCCCCCAATGGGTCCCTGCGAGCAGAGCCGGGAGTAACCCTGAGCACCGATGGAGGAGGCCCCAAAGCAAAACCCAGCCAAAGGGGGTGGGGACTCGGGAAGTCATGGGGGGCCGGGGGAGGAGGTGGCTGGGTGGCCGGCACCCAGGTGTGTGTGTGTGGTGTGTGTGTGGTGTGTTGTGTGTGTGTGGTGTGTGTGTGGAGAGAGAGGAGAGAAAGAGAGAGGACACAGAGACGGAGGGGGAGAGAGGGAGGGAGAGAGAGAGAGACAGGAGACAGAGACGAGACAGAGACAGACAGAGAGAGCCAGATATTTAGGGTCACACCCAGTGGCGCGTAGGGCTGTGCGCTCAGAAATCACTCCTAGCAGGCTCGGGGGACCAAACGGGATGCCAGGATTAGAACCAGGGCCCACCCGGTGTTGCGTGGGCCCTGCACGAGGCAAACAAACGCCTCCCTGCCGTGCTATCGCTCCGGCCCACCCCCGGGTGATGCTTGACTTGACACTCAGGAAGGATTCCTGGCCGACTTGGGGGACCTATGGGGTGCCGGGAATCAAACCTCGGTTGGCTGAGTGCAAGGCAAGCGCCCTCCCTGCTGTACTAGCTCTGCACCACATCCCGTGTAATTATTTTGGTGACTGCAATAAACAGTCCCTGTGGTGAGCTTCATGTCGGGAGCTAGACCCTCCAGCCCTCTATTTTGTCTCTGAGAATCATGACACAAACGTTTTTCATTTTTCTCAAAACCCATCGATGAGTGAGACCATCCTGTGCCTATCTCTCTCCCTCTGACTTATTTCACTCAGGATAATAGATTCCATATACATCCATGCGTAGGAAAATTTCGTGACTTCGTCTCTTCTGACGGCTGCATGATATTCCATCGTATATATGTACCATAGTTTCTTTAGCCATGCATCTATTGAGGGGCATCTAGGCTGTTCCCAGAGTCTGGCTATTGTAAATCCTAGGAACACAAAAATACAAAACAAAAAAAAAACCCCTTTCTCACACCTATATTCATTGCAGCACTCTTTACAGTAGCCAGACTCTGGAAGCTGTCTGTCTCTGAACCCTGCCTCTTTTTGCTCCCATTCACCATCTCGAGTCTGGTTGCCTTGCACCTGTGAGGTGGGGGGTGCAGTGCTCGTTGACCTCTGGGGCCACATCCAGCAGTGCTCTCCTGGGGCTGGGAATCCAACTGGGTCAGCTGTAACATGGCACGGTAAGCAGGGCACACAGCCCTCACCCCGCACTCTCCTCCATGCTGAGTTCTTTACTGCCGGCTTCAGTAGTAGGGAGTCCAAGTGAATAAAAGCAAAATTTGTTTCTGAAAGGTAAGGTCCTGAGGCAGGTAGGGTGTTTGCTTTGCACACGGCTAACCCAGGCTCCATCTCCAGCATCCCATAAGGTTCGAGCACCCCCAGGAATGACCCCCGAGGACAGAGTAACTCCTTAGCACCTCCTGGTGTGGCCCCACCCCACCCCAAATCATGTCCTTGCTGATACTGAGCGTTTGCTGAATTATGAGCCCAGAGTTAGTGTGGAAGCTCTAGTGTGGACCTGTAAATAAGTAGTGACCGAGGCGGGGGCCTTGCCAGCACCTCCTCACAGTAATGTGGGTCGTTCTGTGAGAAAACTTTGGATGCTTTTGTGACCATCTACGCTATTATCAATTCAGCAAACATCCTCAGTTCTAGAAGGTTCTCCACAAATGTTTGTTGACCAGTGAGCAGAGGTGACCTGAGATCATGGAATCATTTTCTTGTTAAGAAAAGGGTGGAAGCTGAACCTGAAATTCCCCTCTTCTTTCTCTGGTGTGTTTGATTTGGGGTAGACTTGGTGGTACCGGGGTCTGGAGCACTTCCGATGGTGCTGGGGATCCCTCCTGGCGAAGCCCCTGTGCCAGCCCTTTGAGCCACCTGCCTTGGGTTCTTTCGGTGGATATCGACATGTCTATGGAGGCCGCCTGGGCAGGTGCAGGGCTCACTGGTATGCGGCTGTAGGTGGGGCCCACCTGTGTGCGGGTGTCGGCACAGGGCTCACCCGTGCGAGGCTCCGGTCTGGGCCCCTCTTGGTCTCACTCTTGGCCAGGCTGCGCAAAATACCCGGAGAAGCCTTGGTTCAAGGGGCTGGCTCACCCTCACAGGGGAATGCCCGGAGAAGCCTTGGTTCAAGGGGCTGGCTCACCCTCACAGGGGAATGCCCGGAGAAGCCTTGGTTCAAGGGGCTGGCTCACCCTCACAGGGGAATGCCCGGAGAAGCCTTGGTTCAAGGGGCTGGCTCACCCTCACAGGGGAATACCCGGAGAAGCCTTGGTTCAAGGGGCTGGCTCACCCTCACAGGGGAGTCACTGTTCTGTTCTGAGAGGCTGGTCGGTCCTCACAGGGGACTCTGCTCTGGTCTGCATCTGGCAGGTGAGCTGGGAGTGAGGCCTACAAGGCTGAGGGCACATGCCAGGTGTCTGCTGTCTGTGAGTCCACGACTCAGGCACCCTCGGCCAGCGTCCCCGCTCCACGCAATGTGTTCACATCTTGCTTAAACGCCTAAGAGGCATCGAGGTGAGCGATGCCACGGTCTGTGCTGAAGAGCCCCTGTTTTTAGGTCTGGTCGGCCTGAGCCTGCCTATAGCTGTGAGTGAGGGTACCAGACAAGGTGGACGGGGGTGTGACTCGTCTCACTGGCCTGCAGCATGGTGTTGGCACAGAGCTGGGGCAGCTGAGGGACGCAGCCCGAGGGGTGCTCTGCCAGCGAAAGGACCAGACCATGCCGTTGCAGAGGCAAACTTCGGAGTTACTCTTGCCTCCTGTTCCCTCCAGGCTGCCTCTGGGACCTCCCGCCGAGATCCTCAGATGGTTCCTTTGGGGCTTTGAGGATCAAAGAGCTTTGTGGTGTGTCCAGTGTCGAGCTGGAGATTCCCAAGGTGTTGGTTTGGGCTGGAGCTGCATGCCTGAATCCCCCCCCCCCCGCCCCCCGCCCCCCGCCCCCGCCCCCCGGTGGCGTCTGGTCTGGAGGATGGCCCCTTGGGTCTCCCTTTCACAGGTATAGGTGGGCTCCAGGTAGGAGTTGGCACACATCTCCAGGGATGGGGTTGACTGATGGTCTATGATCTCCCAAGGCAGCCCCTCCCTCGATGGCCAGGCCAGCTCTGGGTCAGCATGTCACTGTTCTCTGACTCTCATGCTGGCTTCCCTAGGCACCGCAGCTCCAGGGCTTGATCTTCTCTCAGAGACCTGTTCCTTGTGGATGGAGGACAACGGGATGATGGCAGCACTGGCTTTTCCATGTTCCGCGGTCAGGTGGTGTCAGCTCTGTGGGCACAAAGGGTTGCCAGTGGCAGGTTGTCAGTGGCACCGAGCAGATGAATGAGGGCTGAGAAGGACTAGGGACCAGGACTGGGGAGACACTGACTGTGGCCCTCAGCAGACTGAAGAAGGGACTTGGTTGTGTCATGGTCTAGAAACCTGGAGCTGGGAGTTGCAGCTGTGGGGTCCTGGCATTCCTACCTGTGACACAGTCCAGGCCAATGGCCAGATAGGTGGGCCAGTCGCTGGGGAGCTGCTGTGTCCCAGGGGAGATTTGGGGGTAGGCAGGTATGGGTGCTAGATCCCAGCTGAGAATCAGGAGACTTTTGCAAGTCTGAGGCCTGATGTTGAGATCCAGCTTCCTAGAATCACCCTCATCAAGGCACAAGGTGTGTGTGTGTGTGGGGGGGACTGTCCTGGTGGGGGGGGAGTGTTCTTTCTACCCTGGTGTCATTATGTCTAGGGGTCACTTTGTTCCCAGGGTCACTCTGTCCTGGAGATCCTGCCAATATTACTCTTTTGGGGGGAGGGCTTCTTTTTGGGGGCCACACACAGCGGCATCCGGGGATACTCCTGGCTCTGAACTAAGAAGTTGCTCCAGGCAGGCTAGGGGGGACGATATGGGATGCCAGGATTCAGACTGGGGTCCATCCTGTATTGGCCACGTGCAAGCAAATCACCTTACCACCGTACTGTCTTTCCGGACCGGAGATTCCTGCTATTCTTTCAGGCTTTGTTTGACTCAGAGACTGCAGGCTGGGACCCAGCTTCTCCTTGTCTGGAAAGCCACTCCCCACCCTGCACCCGCTCCTCCCCCAAGATTGTGGAGTGAAGAGTCCTGATGCCCCCAATATGCCCAGTCCTCACTTGCATCTCTGTTGCAGGAGCAGCTGATGGCCTTCGAGTCTGAGCAGCAGAGGAAGGAGCGCAAGTCCCGTCCGAAGGCCGACAGCAGGAGCCAGGTAGCCAAGGCCACTGACCCCAAGGTAGGGCATGATCCAGGCCGGGCCGTCCAGGGAGCCAGCCAATGAGTGTTGAAAAGTATTAATCACATTTATAGTCCTTTGTGGTGCCTGGAGTCGGCCTGGCGCCTGATGCCCCTGGAGGCAAGCGGGTCTGAAGTATCGGGGTGAATCCGAGGAAATGACCCACAGCCCGTCAGTAGAAGTCAGGAAACATGGAGCTTTATTATAAGGCTCTAACCACCATATGTCGCTTCTAAGCTAAGAAGCTGCTCCTGCATCTACATCTGTCCCGTCTCTCGTCTCTCCATGCTGTGTCCTACTTCTTCCTGCTCCCCCTCCCAACCCTCCCCGGGACTCCTCCTTAATTAGCAACCACAGACCCCTCCCAGCTGTGGGCTGGTCTGACCATCAGGTAAGATTAGCATTGAGCCTTGGGAGCAATAACAGATGAGCTCCTTACGGTCTCTCCAAGCCCTGAGATGACCCTGGAGGGGGCTTTCTCTGACTGCAGGGGCTCTCACGCGTGTCCTGCCTCTACTCTCCACTATAAAGTCCCATTTGAGGAGCCTGTGCTCAGTGTTTAACGCTGTGACCAGAGCTGCCAGCAGGGACGAAGGGGAGCCGAGTGGTCTCCCCTTTATATATAGGCTCCTTAGTAAGAGGGAAATGCTGCCCTGAAGGAAAGGGTGCATGGCAGACCCTGTTCCTCCTGGGGCACCAACCAGTCCATCTGTCCCACCAGGCCCTCCGTGAGTCCATCTGTCCCACCAGGCCCTCCGTGAGTCTCGGGCCTGGAGTCCTGCATGAGTGTAGCCCTGTGCTCAGTGTGCTGCCTGCGCCTGAAGCCACACCCCTCTGCTGACCTGGGGCTGAGACTGCCCTGTGGTGACCCTGTGAGATCTCTGGAGTCTGGGGGTCTTGAGTATGGGCAGTGTAGTTGAGGGGTGGGTTGTGGCATTTGATAGGTGACACGGAGCAGGAGAGAATGTGCCTTGAAGAAACCTGTGTGGTGGGAGCCCCTGGGGAGAAGAGCTATGAGGTTCTGTCTGACACTGCTTTGGGCTAATGTGAAGCGGGTTGGGGGATGCTGGCGGTGGCCTCTTCCTGTCTTTGTCCTGAGGCTCATAGGGGACATTTCGCCTGGCAATTCTCACACACCTCACGTGCCTTCACGCAACTTCACACTCCTCACACACCCTTGCACCTTCACGTGCCTCACACGCCCCCACGCTCTCCCATTTGCCCTGACGCCCCGATGCACCCTCTTGTACCTTCACATGCCTCACGCCCTCATGCAACTTCACATGGCCTCAATGCTCTCACATGCCCTTATGTGCCCTCATGCCCATCTTCTGCAGGTGCCGGTGCTGAGCCAGGAGTTGGGCACCCTGAAGGCCGCAAGTCTTCAGGCCACAGGGTCACTGAGGGATGTGCAGCCAGAGCCCATGGTGCTTCAGAACGAGCCGCAGCGCAGGGAATGTGGCACCCGGGATGCCACTGCTGTCAGGGATGCCGGGTATGGCCTGGGCTCCCAGGGACCGGGGTCCAGGGTCAGCTGGCTACAAGTCTGTACTCACTCTGATGGATTTCTCTCCAGGATCAAAGCAATGAAGAACATGCTTCATAATGTGCAGATCTGCCTGAGGAAAAAAGAAGAGGCTTCTCAGAAGAAGTGAGTTGGCCTGGCCCTGGAGGGTACTGTTTTCACTCCTGAGGAGGTGCTTCCTGGTCCAGGGCTGCTCTGGGTATTCAGGGCCCCTAAGGGCCATAAGCAGCAGGTGCAATAACCTCTGTCTCTCTCATCTCCTAACTTTTGGGTTTTGGGTCTTGTTTTATTGAGGTTTTTGGATGTATTTTGTGTGTGTGTGTGTGTGTGTGTGTGTGTGTGTGTGTGGTGTGTATTTGAGTTTGCGTCATACCCTGGCAATGCTCAGGGCTTATTCCTGGCGCTACAGTCAGGAATCACTGCTGGTAGTATTCAAGGGACAATAAGACATTGGGATGGAGCACTGGTTAGTCGCATGTGAAACAAGCTTCCTACCACATTGTATTATCTGTCCAACCACCCACCCCTCACTTTTTTTTTTTAATTATTTTTCTTTTGGTGCCACACCTAGCACTGCTTAGAGGCTATTCCTTATTTCTGTACTCAGAAATTAGTCCTGGTAGATTTGGGGGAACCATATGGGATGCCGGGGACTGAACACAAGGTGGCTGTATGTAAGGCAAATGCCATCCCCACTCTGCTGTTGCTCCGGCCCTTCATACCGCTTACCCTGGACCTGGTTTCTGCCCTGGACTTTTCTCGGTGCCACCAGTTTTTGGGAAATGAACTGTCTCCACTTGTTACAGGTCTGCCATCTCTCCCTAAGTCCCTTCAGCTTACCCAACTAGTGTGAGCTGAGTATGCCTGCCAGTTGACACGCGTGACCAAGGCCGTGCTGGACGTGCCAGCTGGGTACCTGCTCATTGAGAGTCTGAGCATTCTCTCCCACGGGAGGCACCATGGCGTGGCCGGGAACCCCAGGAGCCAGTGCTCTTCCCTGCCGAGCCTTGAAAAGGAATCACCAGCAGCCTGCACCCAAGGCCACTCAGTGCTGAGGCATGACCTGGAAAATGGCATGTGACTGGAGCTGGACGCACCTTGCAATACCATCTCCTGGCATGCCCCCTATGTGTTCTGGCCTGAGACTGCCATGCAGAGGGGCCCACAGACCGGCAATTGAGGCCTGCATTGAGTTCAAACCCTGTGCCACAAGGTCCTTTCCCCAACCAGGCACTGCCATGGTTCCAGTTCCACCCCGTGGGACCTGAGCCCCAGCTGTCTGCTGGGCCGGTGGCTGAGTGTGGTCCCTCTTAAAGGAAATGGTAGTGGTCTGGGACCAGAGTGATAACACAGTAGGGAGGTGTTTGTCTTACACATGGCCTGCCAGGGTTCATTTCATGGCATCCCATATGGTCACCCAAGCCTGCCAGGAGTGATTCCCAAGCACAGAGTAGGAGGAACCTCTGAAGGTAGCTGGGTGTGGCCACCAAACTCAAAAGCAAACAAACAAATGAAACTGTGGTGGTTGGGCACTGTCGAATTAAATTAGTAAGAGTCCTCGATGGTGGTGCATGATCGTCGATGGAGTGGATGAATGGTGAGACCTTTATCGGCCTGCCCATGTGCCTTGCACCTTCTTTGGCCTGGTGGGTCTGAGGGTTCAGAGTAATGGCGAAGAAATGATGCACGGCAGTCATGCAGTTTCAGGAGACATCAGCTTTATTGCAAATCTCTAAGAACCATGCATATATCTTACAGGACTTCCAAGCTAACCTTTTCAGCAGCCTCCTTCAGCTGCCCTGCATCTGCCCCGTCTCTGCCCTCTCCGCCCTGCCCTCTTCTCCCCAGGCTCTTCGCTGAATGTCTTAGGGCACTAGGAGTCAGCAGGGCCTGTGTAGAGGCCGTAGGCTGCAGTGGCTGGGTTCACTAGGACCTCATTTGAAATGCTGACTGCCTCTGAGGAAATCAGACCATTCTTCCTGGCGCTTTGTACTTGCTTCTGCACGTACAACGTGCTCCTCGGTGCTGTGCCTGGTGGACAGTGAAGGAGCCAAGACAAAGGGTTGTTGGTGACTGAACCCCATAGTATGCGGCCAGCTTCTCCGAATCCTGGGGCCTTGGGGGACTCAGCAGATGGAGAAGAGGCTGTGGGGCAGCTCGGCTGCCAGGACATCTGTTCTCTTGCTCACTTCTGGGTTGGGGTGCTGAGGATGCCAGGGCGAGAGTGTTGGAAGCCCCCTGTGTGCCTCCGTAGGACTGAGCCCATGGAAGATCGTTGGGCCGGAGCCTTCAATCTCTCAGGTAGAGTTGACATGTCAGGGATTCCATTGTCACCTGGGCTACCCATTTCAGGCTCGAGGAGCTGGACTTTGAAGGCCGGATTAAGGACACGGTACTGGTGTTGACGAAGAATGCCCGCATGGAACAGCTGGAGAGACTGCATGCCCGGATCCTGAGGCTTGAGGCACACTACCAGATGGTGGAGCAGGACCTGGGCAGGGTCAATTGGAAGAAAAAGGGCCTGGTCAAGGAGAAGGACGCATTCATTAATAAGTAAGTGTGCGCATATGCCCGTGGTACATGTGTGTATGTGTGTGAGTCTGTTCAATGTGAGTCTATGTATGTTAGCGTGTATGTGAGACAGAATGTGAGCACATGTGAATGTGTGTGAGTGTATACATATGTGTGAGCATGTGAATGTGAGTGTGTAGGGGGTGACCAGTGTCAGTGTGAAAGGTTTGAATTCCTAGCGGGTCCTTAAGTATTGTATAAAAGATTTGATTCCACAGCTCCATACCATGCTGCCTCCCTGGGGAGGGGATCTGAAGCACGTGCTTCTGGGGGTGCAGACACTTCTCTCAGTGCTGGGGACCACAACACGGGCCTGGGGATTTGGTGGCTGCCTCGGGGGACTGGGGACAGAAACCCCAGACAACCAGATGGAGCTCTTCTACAGCGGAGAGGGTGTCCACCCTGCACGTGGCCCACCCAGGGTCAATCCCAGTGCCCCATGTAGTCTTCTGAGCAGCCCCAGGAGTGCTCTTGAGTGCTGAGCCGGGGTAAGCCCTGATCCTCACTGGGCATGTCCCAGTGCGGGCCCAAAACAGCCGGGGGAAAAAAAAAACCAAAAGACCTGAATAGCACCTCATCCTGGAGCCTGGGCACTGCCGGCCAGTGAGTGCAGAGCAGCCCTCAGGACCCGTTGTTGTTTGCTGACCCTGGCCCTGGGAGGAGGATGCACTACTGGACTGAGACTTGGGGCACGGGCAGCTGTCATGGGGCCAGATGGGTGCTTCTCCTCACGTCCCCAGCTCCTTGTCCTGTAGGTCCCCATGCCCTTGAGACTTTGAACCAGCCCCTGTGTGAGGTGAGTTCTCATTGGTTCTAGAATCATTGCAGCAGGCGAGGAATGCCCACCTCCCGTGACAGGCGAGAAATGCCCACTAGCCATGGCTGAGAGGCCTGAAGGGCTATTGGGCACTGCTTGGGCCTGGGTCCTGACTCCTGACTCACCGAGGACCCCCAGGGTTCCAGCCTCTCACTCGTCCTGCCTCTGGCAGCATGAAGGAGGACACAAGCCCCTGTTCAATGCTGGGTCCTTTACTGAGCTGCCCGCCATGTGCTCTCTTGCGGGCGTGGCCATGGTCCTTCCAGAATCGTGTCACGATTTGCTGCTCCTGCCGGCCCCTGTGTCAGAGGCCAACAACATCTCCCACTTGCCCTGTCGTTGCACCCAGGACTGCGCAGGGCCGGCCTGTGAGAGGCTTATGAGTCCCACCCATCAGCACCCCCTTTGCCCTGCCTAGGCCTTTCCACATCCCCTTGCCCACTGTCTGTGTGTACCGGGCTCTAGGTGATAATCTCTGCCCTCAGTTCCTGGGCTCTCCCCAGAATGGGCCCAAGAAGTACCACATTCTCTGAGATAACCCCTAGATCTTGGAGCCAGTGATGGTCACAGATGTTCTCTGGCTCAGCGTAGGAGGAGTTCCCCTCTTGGCGTTATCACACCCCAGGGTAGGGTTTGGGACCAGCTCACAGCCCCCAGTCCCACACTGCCCACCCACCCCCAACCCCCCCCCCCCCCCGTGCCCACATGTCCTCTCACGGTGGAGCGTGGTTCCCATCAGGCTGCTCTCTTGTGTTTAGGATGCACAGGGCAGCAGCATTTCGGGGGCTTGGGTAATTCTGCCTTGCCTCTCCATCGGGAACTCCAGATGTGTTGGATGGAGGCTGCCGGTGACTCTGGGGTGAGCTGAGTCTGTCTGGAAGTAGAGCTTATATCCCACTTCCTGTGTGTGCCCTCCGGGACAGAAGAGAGCTCAGGGGAATGCCTTGAGGGCAAGCCCAGATGGTCTGCTGATGACAGGGGACTTCGGTGGGCTGCCTCGAGGGCAGAAAAATCCACTTTGCTGTGACAGCCCATGATAGGCATCCCCCCTTGAATTGCTGTGGTGGTTTTCACCCATAGGCAGAAAAGGGGTCTCTGCTGGACTGTGCAGAGGGCATTGGATGGGACCATGAAGTGTGCTAGTGCCCCACATGCTGCACATTGCTCCCTCATACAGGCTCACTGAGGAAAGTGCCAACCTGCAGAAAAGCGTGGAAACCCTGCTGGCTGAGCTGCGCAAGGAGCCTTGGGCCAAAGACCTTCCGCTTCAGTTGATGCAGGAGCAGGAGGCAAATTTCAAGGCTCCACTGTCAGGGAGTCAGCAGGACGTGGACAGGTGAGCAGCTCCCCGCTCCACTGGGCATGCCGGCCAGGAGACCAGAGGAGGTGCTGCCTCCTCGCTGTCTGAGACTGGTCTTGATATTCCCTCACTTGTCCCTAGAATACAGGGATATTGTTATGAAGGGGTGTTCTGTGGTCACCACAGGGTACATTCCAGGGTTCAGAGATTGAGCAAGGGGAGGGAGGGCACTGGCCTGGCACCGACCGACCTGGATTCAATCCCCAACACCTGAAATGGTCCCCAGAGCCCCCACGGGAATGAGCTGTCCACAGCCAGCTGTGCTCTCCCCCAGCTAAGGAAATGGGGCTTACTCAAGCTGTGCAGTGAGTGTTGTGCCTGCTTCTATTCAGAACAGCCCAGGAACCTTCCCCTGTTGGTTGCCGCCTCCTCTTGCACACCATGACTTGTGTTTGTTCCTGGGATTGTTGCTGCCCAAGAGCTGATCCCTTGTGCCCTTCAGGGCCAGGCTTTGCTTCCCTGCTCTTTCTGATGGTTCAGTTGGCTCTATGGTTTTTTTTTTTTTTTTTTGGTTTTTGGGCCGCACCCGGTGACGCTCAGGGGTTACTCCTGGCTATGTGCTCAGAAGTTGATCCCGGCTTGGGGGACCATATGGGACACCGGGGGATCGAACCGCGGTCCATCCAAGGCTAGCGCAGGCAAGGCAGGCACCTTACCTCTAGCGCCGCCGCCCGGCCCCAGGCTCAATGTTTCTTGTCTGCTCCATGCCACCACCTCACCTGCCTCCCCAGGGCTGTTTGTGAGGTACATTCCAGGCTGGCTCCTGCCCCCCTCCCTTCTGTGGTCTCAGCCTCAGAGAAATCCCAACATCCCCACTAGCCTCAGCTTCCATAGGGGCACGTCTCCAATGGATCTACACAGCCCTGCCCCCTGGAAGGGGGGATGTCTGTGGTCCTGCTGGTTCCTTGGGCCTTGGCCTCAAAGTCTCCAGTCTGCCTGTCTTGGACTCCTGGTCTTCCCTGTTGCCCTGCATGTCCTGCAGTGGACTGTGAAGGGTCCTGTACCCTTCAGGGACACCCCTCAGCATTTGACTTTCCCGCACTGACCTGCTTTCAGGAATGCCAGCAGCTCTGCTTTCCAGAGTAGCCACTGAGGCCTCTGCAGGGAGAGGCCGCGCAGGACAAGCTCAGTTGTTGAGGTGCCCGGGTAAGGGGGTACCAGGATGCTTGTCGTTTTTTCTGTCAGAGCCAGGGGCCTGCAGAGGGGCAGGGTCATGGTGGTCACATGGCACTCCCTATTTCTGCCTCAACCCGGGGTCCCCATTTAGGGTTTCTCCAACACTCGCCAGCTAAGTGTCATATCAGTGGGGTCATGAGCTGAGCCTGGGCTCAGAGTTCATGCTCCCTGAGGGGCTAACAGGCCTCAGATTCTCTCTGGAGTAGCTTCTGGAGCATCTTCACACCACATCATTGAGAGTGGTTTTCTGGGTCACATGTAGACTGACTCAGAGGATCTCTGTATGGCCTTCACACCCCATAGTTCAGCCTCCTCAGCAGCATCCTATCTTGGAGGTCTCCCCACAGACCCAAGGGCAGGGGTGACCTCACTTCCCCAGGTCACATGCTCCATGTGCCCCACTGCTTCCTGCACTGCTCAGCTCCACTCGGGTCCCCAAGAGACCTCGGCCTGTGTAGCTAGCCAGACATCTCTGGGGGGGGGGGGTCATGCCCCTCAGGCCCTCTTCTATTTCCTAGTCTCTCTACCTCTCTTCTGCTGGCAGCCCCACTAGATGAACGCTGGGCTGGTGCCTTGCTCTGTAGCCCCTCCCAGTCCTGTGCACCCTCCGATGTCTAGTGGAGCTGTCCTGAGCCCAGCAATCTCTTCCACTCTTCCCTGGGGAGGCTACTCAGACAGTGCTTGGGAGCCTAGGGCCATTTCTGGGACTCTCAGCCAGCTGGGCCTGGGATGGCCCACACTCGAGGTCTTTGCTCTCTGTCCCGGCACAGTCAAGGTACTGCCCCCTTACAAACAGGATCCCGGTCCTTGAGCGCTTTATCTCTTCCCAATGCTGGGGTCCTGTCTGCTTGCTCACTATCCTGGGGTGTCATGGGAATGTGTTGGAGACGGAAGGAGAGTGTGGCAGCCCTGGCTCCCCATGGCACCTGCTCTGAGGGGCTTTGGGCAGATGATCGTGAACTGTATCCTCAGGGACCAACAGCAGCTGGCTCAGTCGATGTACAGGGAGCAGAGTCTGCAGCAGGCAAAGGTGCAGGAATGGCAGCAACAGAAAGAGAAGCAGCAGGCAAAGGTGCAGGAAGGGCAGCAACGGAAAGAGAAGCAGCAGGCAAAGGTGCAGGAATGGCAGCAACGGAAAGAGAAGCAGCAGGCAAAGGTGCAGGAAGGGCAGCAACAGAAAGAGAAGCAGCAGGCAAAGGTGCAGGAAGGGCAGCAACGGAAAGAGAAGCAGCAGGCAAAGGTGCAGGAATGGCAGCAACGGAAAGAGAAGCTGCTGCAGGATCTGGTCTCAGCCATCCAGCAGGTATGTGCTACAGTCGGTCCTCACTAACCTTCTACCCGGTAGCATGGCCTGATCCAACTCGGTGACACGACCCACACCACAGCCCGAACACCCCCACGGCCCGACCCCACTCCATGATTATTAGATCCTACTCCATAGCCTGACCCAACTCCATGGCCTTACCTAATCGTGGGCTAGTCCAGTCATACAACCCAACCCTAAACGACCTGTCACAATCCTGTGACCTAAACAACCCCAATGCCCAATCGATCCCCCATCACCGCATCCCGACCCAATCCCCAGCCGCATGGCCTGACCCAACAGCAGGACCCAACCCAACTCCACGATCTAACCCGTATTACACTCTGACCCCAGTAACATGGACCTGGGGCTTCAGTGTGTCTTCAGGCAAGTCGAGGTTCAGACACATCCCACCTGCCCACCAGCCTGAAAGGTAGCTGTCGGCACCTACCGGTTCCACAACTCTCAAAGCGTCTCCCTTAGGTGATAGTGGCTACATTTGTGCCTTCCCTCCTGCTCCCCAGGTGGTTTGCCTGGTGCAGGAGGCAGAGAAGCTGCTGTGTGAGCGAGAGGCTGAGGTGAAGGCTGTGAGCCCGGAGAGAGACAACACTGTGGAGGCACCGAGGACACAGAGCTGCACCTCTCTCCTGGAGGAAAAAGGACATGCAGGTGATCAGGTCCCTTGACATGCCCTGGACATGCCGCAGACTCCCCGTCCTTCCCCTATTCCTTCCAGAGTATCCGTTGGCATTACACCCCACATTTGCCTCACATACACTTGACCTCGGTTAGATCGTTGGTACGCCATAGGCTCCCCTGAACCCTGCCAGAAGTAGTTTCTCAGTAGAGTCAGAAGTAACACGGAGCACAGAGCCGGGGGTAAGCCTGGGCACCCTTTTTGTGGACAGAAACTATCCTGTCTCCCTCTCCTTTCTCCCCCTCTCTCCTCTCCATACCTTTCCCTGTCTCTCCCCTCTCCCAGCACGCTCTGCTGGAGTGTGGGGGCAGAGCAGCATTGAGGAGGACCTAGGGTGTGGAGGTCTGCTCATTGTGAAGTCAGTGATGTCAGCGCTTGGAGTGGGGTACAGTATCACACGACCCAGGGCTCTTGGCTGCTGCCACATGCTTCCCAGCACCCCTGTTATGGTCGAGCAACCGATAATGGACCAGTCCTACAGCCCTTCTTGTATCACCTGACCCTGGGTGGGGTCATTGGGGGCACTGGCAGGTCACAGGGCAGTGCATTTAGGACCTGCCTCTGAGCTTCGTCTTATCCACCTAGCGTGGTCAGTTGAAGGGAAGTACACAGCGATTCAGTTTAGGAGGTGTCGTATTTTCAGGCATCTCCTACTGGCTCAAAACAGGGGAACAACCCCGTGGATGCTCCGGAATCACTCCTGGCAGGATCTGACCGAAAGCTGAGCCAAGGATAGCCCCTGGGCACTGCCCCCCCCCCAAACAAACAAAAATCCCAGAGGACCTGCCCAGGTCCTCTCCACAGGGCACTCCCACCCACCCGAATATATTTACTCCCCAGTACCTGTCCAGCCAAGCCCAGCAGCTCGGAGCCGTGACAGGAACCAATTCGGGAACTCTGCCCGGGCGGCATCCAGCTGCAAGTACAGCTTCCTGGAGAATGTTTCCAGGCGTTCCCGGGACAACTCGGGTGGCAAAAGGTGGGTGCAGTACTGAAAAATGTTCCAAAAGCGCCCAGTGAGGAAAGGGGCCAGGAGGGCACAGACAGCAGGATCTGGTCTATAACAAAAGACCAGACCAGCATGTGGAATCAACTTCTGCCCAGCGAGAGAGGTGATCAGCCACCCTTACTGGGCAGGACATAATGTGTACAGGCATGTCATTGATGCCTCTCAAGAGCCCCCTGGGGCCCGGGTGAAGATCACTTTCTAATTTTATGCTATTTAACTGTTGTGAAGTTAGTCATTCATTCTTCAGGCTTACAATGGGTCACCACCAAATCCTTCAGCAGTGTCCACTTCCCTCTACCCATGTCCTCTCTGTAAATATTTTGTCCTTGCAGTTGAACTCCTGGCTCTGCACTCAGGGATCGCTCCTGGCCGTGTTGGGGAACAGATGGGAACCAGGCATTGAATGGAAGGCAAGAACCCTACCCACTGTACCATCTCTCCAACCATTACATTTGGAGCTTTTGTTTGAAATTTTAAACTGTTTTTTCACGGTTCAACGGGTTTTGTTTGTTTGGAAAAAATGTAACAAGTAATTTGATATATAATAAAATATCTTACGTAACTTTAGTATATTAAAAGTTCTATAATGTATTTAAAGTACATAAACATATACAACATATAAAGTATATAATGTACGTTCATCATCAAATATATTAAAAAATACATGTTTATTTCATATGAATATATACTATTTATGGCATATTAATTAATATTAATCATGCTGTATTTATAGGTCGTATAAAATGTAATTATATGATACATTATGGAGCTTTCCATTTTGTATTTGATTAGTGACTATACTTTATAAAAATAGTTGAAATGGATGCTATCTACATCAATCTAAGAGAAGTTATCGCTAGTCACTTGCATCTTTATATATAACGGGGGAAATGACTTGTTAAATATTGAGGTTCCTCCAAGCAGTCCAGGGGTAACTTCTGAGTGGAGAGCCAGGAGCACCAGTGAGCGCTTTAGGTATGACAAAAATGTTATTTTTATAAAGTTGAGGTCAAATAAGAGACAGAGAAAGAAACATAACAGATTGGCAGACATAACAGGATATATCAATACATTTTTTAAATCATATGCAACTATTTGTGAGTTCCTTTACTCTTTTCCCTTTTGTATACGTTTCAATCCTTTTTTTTTTTAAATCAGAATTAGAGTTTTGGGACCAGAGAGATAGATAGCAGCGATCCAGGACACACGGTGCAACGTTGACATCCCGGCATCCCATATGGCCTGCCTAGCCCGGCATGAACGATTTCTGAGTGCAGAGCCAGGAGTGACCCCTGAGCACTGCCGGGGTGACCCAAGAAAAGAATTATAGGTTTTCTTGGGTTCTTGGGGAAGACTTTGTTGGCCCATAGCCATATCCTCCTCCATGCTCTTTGTTCCTATTGGAGTTTTCCAGGGGAGAGTCCAGCTTTCACTGGACTGTGCCACCTACAGTTAACAAGTGTATCAGTGGTCCAAAACAATAGCACAGCTTTTAGGGCACTTGCCTGAAGGGGGGCTACCTGATCCAATCCCTAGCAACCTAGGGTCCCCTGAGCACTGCCCCGAGTTCTTCCTGAGTGTAGAGCCAGGGTTAAGACCTGAGCATCTCAGAGTGTGGCCCCCAAACCAGAAAGTGTCAGGATCACATTTCTTTTTTTTTTTTTTTTTTTTTTTTTTTTTTTTTTTTTTTTTGGTTTTTGGGCCACACCCGGTAACGCTCAGGGGTTACTCCTGGCTATGCGCTCAGAAGTCGCTCCTGGCTTGGGGGACCATATGGGACGCCGGGGGATCGAACCGCGGTCCGTCTCCTAGGCTAGCGCAGGTAAGGCTGGCACCTTACCTCCAGCGCCACCGCCCGGCCCCAGGATCACATTTCAAGGGATCCAATTGAACAAAAACGAAAGGATCATTGACACTGGCAGTGGAACTGCTGCTCGCACAGAGTATGTCCAGGGCTCAACTATAAATCTCTTTGTAAGTCAATCACACAATACAATTAAAATAAACAAAGAAAATCAAATAGCGGCTGGAGACATAACATAGTGGTAGGGCATATGCCTTGCACTCAGCGGATTCAGAACGAACTGTGGTCCTAAGCCTGGCATCCCATATGATAGGCACCCCACACCTATCCGGAGTGATTTCTGATCACGGAACCAGGAGAAACCCCTGAATGCCGCCGGGTGTGACCCAAACACAAATATTTATAAATTAATAAATAAATGAAATAAATAGAAAATAAAACCGGGTCATCAAGGGCTAGACTACTGCTCACCAGCAGGTATTCAGAAGCATTGATGCCTTTGACCACAAGGGGACAGTAGTGGCACTTCTCCCAACTCTCCTGGCAGGCCTGAGGGGAAGTCTCCACTGTAACTTGGGACAGAAGTGATAGAACTGCAGGCAGGTAAGCTGCTTGCCTTGCGCTTAGCTGACCCCATGTACCCCACTGATTCCCCGAGCCCACTAGGAATGACCTCTAAGCCAGGAGTAAACCTTGAGCACAGCTCGATGTGGCTCCACAAATGAAAATAAAAAAAAAAAAAGAAACCCACATACACTGCAAGTTGCAACCCCCACCTGACTCTTCTGCTTCCTGCCTTGCAGGGATACCCAGCTGAGCTAAGGAGACATTCCAACACCCCAGGAGAACAACTAGGCTCTCTACAGAGTGTGGACCATGCCGGCCTCCTGCAGTCCATTTCCCCCTCTCCTTCGGGTTTCCCCCTCTTGTTTCTTCTTTTTCATGTCCATGGTTTTCAACCCCACCGGAACTCAGGCCAGAACTGCCATGTTTGGCTTCAGCAGTGCTTGGCTACTATGCGTGCACATCGTCACTGGAGCCATCTGTTTTCCCGGTTCTTTCTCGCACTCTTCTGCAGCACTCAGAGCTCTTTCCCGGGGTCCACATGCTAGGGGTGTCTGGCCACCTGGACTTTCTCAGAGTGAAATTTTGCCCTTCCTGAAATTGTTCTTCCCATGGATCCTGCACAGCCCACGACCCAAAGCCTTGTCCCTTGGCCCCTTGGCCCAAGGACAAAGGTCAAGCACCATTTCTCTATTCCCACAGCACCTCCTGCCAAACTTTGTCATAGTGCTCATGGTCACTTCTCTGAGCCCAAGAAGGACAGGTCTCCTTAGCATCTCCAAAAGCGATTACTGAGTCCAGAGCCAGGAGAAAGCCCTGAGCACTACCAGGTGTGGCCTCCAAATCAACAACAACAACAAAAAAAAACAAGAGGCTAGATTTCCTAGGGACTTACAGAGAGCTCAGTGGGGTGATCGACCCCTGGGGGCTGACACGGCTGAGCTTCTGAGCTCAGTGCTCCATGAGTAAGAGGCCTAAAGCCCAATCCCTGGGTATATATTTCTGTCACTGTAGTAGAAACCATCATTATCACACATCGGGCAGTGAAAGGCGCCATGTACATATGGAATCATTGTCCAAGTTTTCACTGCTTTCTAATATTTTAAGGTTTGGGAATGATATAAAGGTATAGGTTTGGCGGGGCCGGAGAGATGGCACAGCGGTAAGGCGTTTGCCTCAGACGCAGAAGGACGGTGGTTCGAATCCCAGCATCCCATATGGTCCCCTGAGCCCGCCAGGAGCGATTTCTGAGCATAGAGTCAGGAGTAATCCCTGAGCGCTGCCGGGTGTGACCCAAAACCAAAAAAAAAAAAGATTTAGGTTTGGGTCCAGAGAAAAAGCATGGGCCATTTGCCTTGCCCACAGCTGACCTGCGTTCAATTCCTAGTACCTTGTGGTTTCCCAAACTCTTCCAGGAGTAGTTTCTGAGTGCAGATCCAGGAGTAACCTCTGAGCATTGATGGGGATGGCCCAAAAACCAAAACCATAATTAACAAAAAAGATTCGCGTGGGATAGCACTCTAACACAGCTCCTGAATTGGGAATGGTCTCCTGGGTAAACCGAGTTTAGTGAGGGAGAAGAGGCAAATGTGCCTCAGAGCTACGAACCTGCAGCGAAGCTAGACAGGTCTTGCTAGACAGATATATGATTCCTGTGAGACCTGTTGTCTAGCAGCAAGAGTTCTGCCAGGAATTGCAAGTACAGGGCACCAGAGCACAGCAATAAGCAAACCAAAAAAGAAAGGACAGAACCAAATATCCAAGCCAGAGTCAACTACAATAAAATCATGAGACCCACACTTTTAACAACCAAACTTACTTTAAATTGTTTAACCATTTGCATTGAGATGCCAAGATATACAATTCTGTTAATTATACTTTGCATGGATACATCATTCCAACACCAAACCCATCACCAGAGCGCCACTGTCCAAGGATTTCTCCCAGGGAGGGGGCAATGTCTATGGTGGAGGGCAGTGCTCAACCAGGAGGAGGAGGAACTGCAGAAAGGTGGTAGGGAAAGTCTATGTATGAAACCTGTCAGCAACAGCACTGTCAACTACAGTGCAAAAAAGTATAGATGGAAAAAACCACCCCTGTGGCCAGAGTGAAAGTTCAATGGGCAGTGTTTACTTTGCAAGTGGCTGACCAGATTCAATCCCAGCATCCAGTATAGTCCCCCCCCAAGCCTGCCATGAGTACTCCTGACTGCAGAGTCAGGACTAACCCTTGAGCACAGTCAGGTGTAGGCCCCTCAAAAAAGCACCTCTGCGACTGGAGAGTCGAAGGGTGCTTTTCTTGCACGAGTTTGACCCAGGATGGACCCAGGTTGGATCCTCAGCATCCCATATGTGTACCAGAGCCTGCCAGGAGTGATTTCTGAGCATAGAACCAGGAGTACAACCTGAGTGTAACTGGGTTGGTTCCCACCCCCAACAAAAAACACCTCTGAAAGAAGCAAACTGGTTGGTGGGAGGTGTGCTATCGCTCTGGACCCAAATTTTCTTTTTCATTTTTTTTGGGGGGAGAGGGGGGATTGAACCCGGGTCCATCTGATCAGCTTCAGAAAGGCAAACGCCCTATCACTGTGCTATCGTTCCAGCCCTTATTACATATTTGACATGCAAACATTACCGGAACCAGGAAGGAAAGAGGAAAGGGTACCGAGGGCAAGGCAGCTTGCCTTACACGTGGCCAACTTAGGTTCCAACCCCGGCATTTCAGATGGACTCCTGAGCACTGCCAGGAGGAATTTCTGAGTGCAGAGCGAGGAGTGACCCGAGCACTGCTCGGTGTGACCTAAATAACCACCCCCCAAAAAGCATTACTGGTACCCACTCAAGTCCCTTACAGATGGCCAGGAAGTATGGGATACCAGCTTACCTTTGATGTGTAGGAACAGTTTGCTTCAGAGACACGCCTATCTCTTTCCATCATTTGCCATTGATATGGAAAATAGGCAATTCTTTTTTCCTATAATTCAAAGATTTGTAAGGATTAACTTTATAAAGATGAGAGGCCCAACAGGAATAGAAAGACTTTTAGGGGCCAGAGCAGTTGTACAGGTAATAGGGTGCTTGCCTAGCACCTAGCTGACTCAGGTTCGAAACCCAGCATCCTGTACGGTGCTCCAAGTACTGCCAGAAGGAATTCCTGAATGAAGAGCTGGGAGTAACCCCTGAGCATTGACAGGTATAGCCCAAGATACAAACCAAAAATAAAAGGTAAGACTTTTATTAAAAATAAAAACTCTTTGGACTGTGGCATGAGACCGAACTCTGCTCCAGAAGGACCCCCAGTGTAAGAACTGTACCCGATCCCTTTCTGCTGCAAATCATTTCTCAAACTTAACAAGAACACGGGGTGTGATGATAATGTGCCCTGAATTTCACCCCCCCACAAGAATATCTCAAAAGAATTAATTAATTATTAATTAATTAATATCTCAAAAGAATGTCTCAAAAGAATTAATTCCTTTATATGTTTGATACCTGTATAATACTTCATCTTATTCTGTTTGTTCCCAAACGTAAGGTAGTCTCTTACATCACTTTTTTTTTTTTTTTTTTTTTTTTTTTTTTTTTTTTTTTTTTGGTTTTTGGGCCACACCTGTTTGACGCTCAGGGGTTACTCCTGGCTATGTGCTCAGAAATCGCCCCTGGCTTGGGGGGACCATATGGGACGCCGGGGGATTGAACCGCGGTCCTTCCTTGGCTAGCGCTTGCAAGGCAGACACCTTACCTCCAGCGCCACCTACCCGGCCCCTCTTACATCACTTTTTTCTTTACTTTTTAAATTCATTTTTTATGTGTTTCTTATATTTCATATATATGCGTATATATGCTTTTCTCTGTCTTCTTTAACATCACCTGTTTTGGTTCTGCTTGGTACAGAAACCTACAAGAAGTCTTGCCTGAGCTAAAAGCTCAGATCAAAACCAGGGCACAGAGACGGTGTAGACAGACATTCTCACCACCAAATGCACCAGCAATATAATATGGCACCATTCCTTTTTGCAAAGGCATACTAAAAAGGTGGAAATTTTATGTATAGAAACAAGCTCTTATCTACTAGGGATAAGGACCCGAACATTTTATAGTATAGGGATGCCTCCCACCCTGAACATGTGTCATGTAGACCCAACTTAGACTCCATGTAATCAGACAGCAACTGTCCAATCCCATCCTTAGATCCTAGACATAGAATTGACACAGCTTCCCACAATCGCACCAGGAACCAAACTACCCCTGGGAAATTCCTAATACTGCTCTAGCACTGTATTGGGCCAGATTTGATATGACATCCTGACGAGGAAAGGGCAACAACTTGATCTAAGAGCAGGTTGTCCTATCTACTCACCTAATGGTAAGATGAAATTAGAAGATATGGCATCCTTTGATCTGTGAAAAAACCAAGATTGCTAACTATAGAAGACTGACTTTGACAACTATGACTGGGCAGAAGTTATCCTGGGACCAATAAGGAAGACCCTAGCCTAGGCTTCGGCCTATGATCTGTACAATAACCGAGATCTCTAATTCCAGAGGTCTGACTGTGATAACTGCAACTGAGCAGAATATCTGGAGACATAATGAAAGACTCTATCCTAAGCTTTGTCCTAGGATCAGTGCAAAAACCAAGACCACCAACTACAGAAGACTGATTACAAGAACAGTGATGGAACAGAACATCTAGAACCATCAAGAACGACTCTATCCTAGCCTTCGTCCTATGTCCCGTGCAAATACCAATATCTGTAGCTACAAAGGCCTGATTTTATCATCTACAACTGAGCAGAAAGTTTTTTGACACCTTAAAAGTCCTTGGGGTGTGAAAAAGATTATGTACAGAGCCTGTAGTTATTCCCATGACAGTATGCTTCAAGGGCGGAGAAACCCTGTATCTCTTAGGCCAAAGGAATTCCCCTTTCTAATCACCCCAACATTTACTGTGCCTATGCAAAAAAAAACCCACAATTTATTTTTTCTTTTTATTTTGTGCTCATGGTTATTGTTGGCTGTTGTCTTTATTGCTGTGGTGCTTTTTTGTAGTAAATGGTTTCGGGTTTTTTTTTTTTTTGTTTGATTTTTGTTTGTTTTGTTTTTGGTTTGTTTTTCTTTTTTTCATTTTTGTCTTTTTGTTATGTTTTTCTTCTTTTTTTCCCTTTCTTCTTTTAAATTTATATATATAACTCCAAGAAGGACTCCTCCCAGTTTTTTGTTTCTTTTTTTCCCTTTCTTTTCTTTTTTCTTTCTATTCTTTTTTTCCAAACAGAACCACACAACTTGAATCATCTTATTCTGCCTCATAAATTGAAGGGGAAAATGGATGGTACCAAGATCAAAGAACATTGAGTAGAAATAAAAAAAATGATCAGATTTAAACACCAAATCCAAAGTCAACTGTTGCCCCATTTGTTGGGTCCCATCTACTCCTTTGTTGATTGTTTGAGTATTCACAAAGGCTCCCAGAATGAGAAATTGATTCCCATCTCCTTGTCCCCTTTTGTGGGGAGATCTTGGTAATATTTATCCGCAGCAAATAATCCACACAGACAGGAGGGTTAAGGGGTAAACAGTTGGGCGAAGTGAGTCCTTTGTCAGCTGCTGCTAGCTCCAAAACACAACTTGAGCCAGCCAGCCAACTCTGGCAAAAGACCCTGAAAACCTCCCTTCCAAACCATTTATTCGGCTCTCAACAGCACCCCCACCTGGAAGGTCAAGGTGGGACAACAGGCAAAGAATAATCTTATGGAAATATTTTCATATACAACAGTCAACGACAACAGAATCAATACCCAATCTACAGCAAGCTAAATACAAAGAGAGCCAATTATACTAGCTGTCTGGGTGGAAAGGAGGGGCATATGGGAGGCATGCTGGGAATAGGGGTGGAGGGAGGACAACACTAGTAGTGGGAATGCCCCTGATTCAATATCACTATATACCTTAAATATTACTGTGAAAGGTTTGTAATTCACTTTGGTCACAATAAAAATATTTGAAAAATAAATATAAATAAAACTGTTGGGGCAGGAGAGATAGCACAGCAGTAGGGCGTTTGTCTTGCACGCAGCCAACCCAGGACAGAAAGTGGTTCAAATCCTGGCATTCCATATAGCCCCCTGGTCATCCAGGAGTGATTTCTGAGGGCAGAGCCAGGAATAACCCCTGAGCAATGCCAGGTGTAACCCAAAAAAGCAAAAAAAAAAAAAAATATATATATATATATATATATATATGTTTTTTTTTCCTTTCAGGAACCGTTTAATACCCAACATCAGTAAATTAATGTGCAGGACAATCCAAAAAGAAGAAAGAAAATGAATTGATATTCTGGAACTCAATACAGGATGTATTAAGTATTAAAAAGGGGGGGATTACAATCCTACTAAGAGAAGAAAACCAAAAGGTGTTGGAGCAAGAGTATAGTGGGTAGGTTGGAGTTTGACTTACACTCGCCGGCTTGGGTTCCATCCCTAGCATCCCAAGCACCACCACCAGTGACCCCGAAGGCAGAGCCAGGAGTAACCCCTGAGCACCACCAGGTGTGGTCCGTCCAACATAAAAAAAAGATCTGGCAGGAAAGAAAGTAGGGGAGCAGGAGTGCTGCACAGTTGTCAATGGAGATAATCTTAAGAGTGGGGAGAAATAACCATGAAAAAGTCACAAAACATGGAGGTCAAAAATTTAAAACCCAGCTGGCAGGGAGATTAGAACTCGAAGGGAGTGGTGGGAGGCAGCTGCCTAACAGGTTGGACCTACATTTTCTGAGATCACACCCCCTTTTCTGAGCCTCTCCTCCCTTACCCACTCTAGGTTTCTTGCCAAAGTAAACTGTGGTGTTTATCAGGCTTCAATCCGAAAGCGTAGGCTTTTAGGCAACAAGAAAGTGAGTGGTAGACTCAGTATTTGCCAGGTCAGGGAGGTTCTGGACTAAGGCCCCTTCAGGGGAGGGATAATGTAAGGGATACAAGAGGTAACAGAGAGACAGTTGGGAAGGGCACCTTGGTAATGACGAAGGTACAGTAACACTGTCATCAAGACCATACAACTTAACACAATTGTACCCGTTTTAGTACATACTGTAGGGATGTTGGGATGGAGCAGTAGGACAGTGAGTATGGTTCTTGCCTTGTATGTGGACGACCAGGTTTGATCTCTACAATCAAACATGGTCCCCTGAACATTTCTGGATGTGGCCTGAAATAAAAGGGACAGTGAAATATCCATAATGTTTTACGTAGGAATTGAACCAGACAACATTCCCTGCCAGCAGTGGATGAGACCTAGTTTTACCTTCTTTCTCTTTTGTGAATTTTATTACAGCACCATGAATTTTTTTCCATAATGTTTTTGTGTTTGGGACACACTCAGTGGTACTCAGAGGTTACTCCTGACTCTGCACTCAGATCACTCCTGGTTCCTGTGGGGATGGGCTCAGGGATCAAAATGTGGGTTGACTACATGCAAGGCAATTGTCTTACCCACTGTGCTATCACTCCAGTCCTTCAATAAGTTTTTAATTAAATCACCATGAGATATGCAGTTAGAAAGTTGTTCATAATTGAGTTTCAGTCATATAATGTCCAACAACCATTTATGTTCATCAGTGCTCCTTTCCAACCACCAATGTCCCCATTTTCACTCCCACAATCCCCACTGCCCTCTTCCCTGCCTCCCTCCATGGCAGATATTTTTCTTCTTTCTCACTCTGTCTTCCTCTTTTACCCTTTAGACACTGGTTTGCAGTACTGCTACTGAAGGAGTATAATGGTAGCCCTTTATCTCCTTTCAGTATCCAATTCTTGTCCAGAGTGATGATTTCCAGCTACCATTGCCATAGTCGTCGTTGCACTGCCCTAATTACACTCTCCTGCTCTTTGTGGTAAGCTTCCTACCATGAATTGGTCCTCTTGGCCCTCATCTCTATTGTCTTTGGATATTATAACCATATTGTCTTTTTTATATCTCATCAAAGAGTGTGATAATTCTATATCCCTTTCCCTCTGACTCATTTTACTCAGCATAATAGTCTCCATACCCAAAGGGTATGGAGGGGCCAAAGGGATAATACAGTAGGTAGGATGCTTGTTCTGCATGTATCAGACCAGGGTTCAATCTCTGGCATCCCATATGGCCCTTCAAGCACGACCATGAATAATCCGAGTCCAGAGCCAAGAGTAAACCTGGAACACTGCCAGGTATGCCTCCCCCCCCCCAAAAAAAAAGCCTGGTTGACTTACACAGGTAAGTGTCCTGCCTGCTATACTGTCCCCTTGATACTATTTGACTGGATTTCCTTTTTTTTGTTTGTTTTTGGGTCACACCCGGCAGCGCTCAGGGATTACTCCTGGCTCTCCTGTCTCTATGCTCAGAAATCTCTCCTGGCAGGCTCAGGGGACCATATGGGATGTCGGGATTCAAACCATTGTCCTTAGGCATGCAAGGCAAACGCCTTTCCTCCATGCTATCTCTCTGGCCCCTGGGTTTCCTTTTTTTAAATGATATCTTTATTTAAGCACCATGATTACAAACATGATTGTAGTTGGCTTTCAGTCATAAAAAGAAAACGCTCTCTTTACCAATGCAATCTTCCCACCAAATAACTACACTTACAACCATCATGACAATGTTAATGTGTGAGAGAAGTAGAATACCTGTCTTGAATACAGGCAGGGGGTGGGGGAGGAGGAAAATAGGGGCATTGACTGGATTTCTTATTCTTAGTTCATTAGGAATTTTATAATGCTGGTTGGATGATTCTGACTTTCCATCTTGATGAAGTAGAGAGAAGAATTTTTATGAAAGTAATCCTCATTAGCTGTTTGTGTAGGAATGGTAGGAGTGTAATTTACACTGTTTCATGACTTTTCAAAATGAGTTGGAATCTGAATCCAGAGATTTAAACATATTTGGTGTATTTTAATCATTACATTTAAAACGATTAACATGGGGCTGGAGCGATAGCGCAACAGTAGAGCATTTCCCTTGCACACTGATGATACAGGATGAACCTCAGTTCGATCCCCCGTGTCCCATATGGTTTCCCCAAGCCAGGAGCAATTTCAGAGCGCATATCCAGGAGTAACCTCTCATTGTCACCGTGTGTGGCCGAAAAACACAAACACAAAAATGATTAACATTCAATTTAGAGCATTGTCAAGTCACTTTATTTCTGTTATAGTTCCATAACATGGAAACTATGTCATTACTCCTTTTAAGGATTTATATATAGAGAAGCATGATTTGGTTAAATAAGTTTAATAATTTTTATTTACATTGTTGAGGATGGTGCCTGGAGAGATAGTACAGTGGGGACAGTGCTTGCCTTGCACACAGTTGATTGGGGTTCAAGCCCAGCCTACTCTATGGTCCCCTAAACACAGCCAGGAGTAATTCCTGAGTGCAGAGCCTGAGTAAGCATTGAGCATCACCCCCCAAAAAACACTCTTCTTGGGGCTGGACCAAGAATCGGGTAAGACATTTGCCTAGCACGCAGCCAGCCTGGTTTGATCCCAACACCCTTAAGACCCTGCCAGGAATGATTCCTGAGCACAAAGCCAGGAGTCAGCCTGAGCCCACCAGGTATGATCCAAAAACAACAACCAAAAGCTCCTCTCTAAGATAAATCCAAAACCAAATAAAATAAAGCTCTTTTCTAGGGGCCAGAGATACAGTACAGAGGTTCAGGCACTTGTCTTGAATGCTGCTACCTGGTTTCTTTTTTCTTTTTTTTCACTAGGCCATTGACTATTTTTATTACATTTTATATAATTCCTAAATATGTTTTACAATCTCATTCAGGCACAATCTCTTTAAAATTATCAAATTTGAGCAAATATAGCAAGAAAATTACAATGAAGGAGTTTATTTTCATATTATGTATTTTAAACATGTAAAAATTAAATAAAATATAGAATGCTACCTGGTTTCATCTACACTGCATGATCCCCAAAGCACTACCCTGAATGCAGAGCTAGCAGAAGATCTAGCCCAACCTCCCCCAAAGGATAGACAAAGGACTTTCTCTAAGAGCCAGTAAGATGGCTCAAAGGGCTAAGTGCCTGATTTCATACAGTAGTCCGACGTATGTTCCCCGTGGCACAGAGCACTGTGCTAGGAGAGGCTCCTGAGCAACACTGTGTATGAACCAAAAACAAACAAGCAAAAATTCCTACTCTAAAATGTCTAAATAAGCGACCAGAGAGATAAAACACCAACAAAAGTGTTTGCCATACACCTGGCAAACTTGGGTTTGACCCTTGGGATCCAATATCTCCCATATGGCAGCCTGAGTTCATTAAGTGACCCCTGGAGTGCAGAGCCAGGAGTAAGCCCAGAGCATTTCTGGGTGTGGCCCAAAAATTATAAAATGTCTAAATAAGGGGCTGGAGTAAGGATACAGTGGATAAGGCATTTGCTTGCAGGCAGTTGACTCAGGTTCGATTCATGGAACCCTTATGTTCCCCCAAACACACCAGGAGTGATCCCTGAGCACAGGGCAATAGCAGCAATAGCACAGTGGTAGGGAGTTTGCCTTGTACAGTACCAACCCAGGATGGACCCAGGTTCAATTCCTGCCATCCCATATGGACCTCCAAGCCTGCCAGGATGAATTTCTGAGTGCAGAGAACAAGATCCTGGTCAGCTTCTGCTAGATGGTGTACAGGAAAATGAAAAGAAAAGACGACAAATATGATTTGGGGTGGTTTGGCAGATACATACATCTGCTAGAGAAAAAAGTCTGGATTCCTTATTCGTCTAAAAAGAGAAAGATTAGAATCTGAAAAAAGGCTTTACAGTGCAATTGTGTCTTCTATTTCCTTCTAGTCCTTTAATTTAAAAAAAATGGCTGGTCTGGCTGCCCAGTGGCTGTGTAAAGGCAAAGGATGGAACTGGGTTTTGTCTTGTTCAGTCCCTTAGGACTGAACTCTTGTTTTGATTTTGGAGTAATAACAGGTTTTATTTGGTAATTCAGAAGAAAGGAAGGAGAGGAGGAAAAAAAGAGAGAAATGAACTCGAGAAGGAACACAGGCTTTTCCAAAGACAGAAAGAGCCCCAGTATACAGCCCAGTGAAAGTATGAAAGTCCAGACCTAGAGGCACCATACAGGCACCACACAAACGGGACACCAACCATTCTTGACAGTTACACGTCACAAAGGTCTCTTTAATAGAACTGGCCAGAGAAGTGCCCCCACCATGTTTAATGCCTTCTCTTTGCCCAAAGAGTACCAGGTTTCCAAGAAAGAGTGTACTGGAGGCTTGCTTTTGCTGAACTTGATGGTGAAGTCCATTGCTGTTTCGATTTTGGGGATGGGGATCTGAGTAGTCGGGATGCTCCGGTTCACGCGATAGTTGTAGACTATGCTATGGCCAATATCCTGTTTATCCAGGAATTCTGTGTAATGCACCAGCAGGACTCATGCTTCCACATCTGTCTCAGAAACCAAAAGGAAATGCACTTAGAGAAAGAGGCAGACGTGGGCTCCAACACTCTAGTACCGGGTTTTACAAAAGTGGGGGGAACATTTCTTCTGGGGGATCCTAATGGCAATCACATCAGCAAGGGGAGAAGCAGGACCAGAGCAACAGTCTGCAGGCATGGCGTTTTTTGACCAGGGTTCTATCCTGGCATCCTATGATCCTAAAAGCCTAGCAGGAGTGATTCCTGAGCACAGAGCCAAGAGTAAACTTTGAGCAATGCCAGGTGTGGCCCCAAAACAAAACAAAACCAAATTTTGAGGGAGGTAGGGTTGGAGATATACTACAGAGATTGGGGCATTTGCATTGCATGTAGCAGACCCAGCTTCAAGCACCAGGAACTCCAGTAATATGGTTCCCCAGAGTCCTACCAGGTGTGATCTGAGTGCAGAGCCAAGTGTTAATGTTAGGTCATTGCACAGAATAGAGGACATGGAAGAGAGTACACAAATAAATATGTCTGAAGGCTGAAGGCCCCCAAGACAATGAATCTCAGCGAGCCGGAATATGGAGTAGTCACACAATGCATATACTTTCAAACCAAGTACTCAAGACCAATGTTTGCATTCCTAACCCTTATCTAGGCAAAGGTGATGTATAGAATCAGATCATAGGGCATTCTGACCAAATGCATCATGTTTTTGAGCCTTCTTTGTTATCATGCAGTCCTTGTTTTCCTGGAGATCCAGGGTGTTGGTGGGGGAGGAGTCTCCTGATTTCATTTCAGGCACAGGCAGGCCTGATCTCCGTATTGCTTTCCCTAGGGTTCAGGCCTGCACCACTCTGATTCATAGTGGTTGTCCTGAATACTGGACCTGGAACCCGTATAGTCCCCAAGCCTGTGCAGAAGTGATCCCTGAGTGTAGACCAGGAATAAACAATGAACGCTGACAGATGGCCAAAAAATAAATAAAAAGCTCAAGATAGGCGTCCAGAGCAACGGTGCAGCAGGTAGGGAGTCGGCCTTGCACGGGTTCATCTGGATTTGATCCCCACCTTCCCACATGGTCCCCACTAGGAGCGATTTATGAGTGCAGAGCCAAGAGAGTTATCCTGTGCATAGTCAGGTGTGCCCCCCTTCAAAAAAGTCAGCTAGATAGTCCAATTGGTAGAGTGCCTGTACATAACTGATGCAGGTTTAATAACTGGAACCCCATAAAGTCTCCCAAGGTCCACCAATGCTGACTCCTGAATGCAGATCTAAGATAAGCCCTAATCACTACCAAGTGTGGCTCAACAACAAAACGACTGCAGAAGATTGCATGTGACAGCCAATCCTTTTCAGGCTCTTTCAGGAAATTGAAGAAACAGAAGGGGCCGGAGAGGTGGCGCTAGAGGTAAGGTGTCTGCCTTGCAATCGCTAGCCAAGGGAGGACCACGGTCCGATCCCCCGGCGTCCCATATGGTCCCCCCAAGCCAGGGGCAATTTCTGAGCACTTAGCCAGGAGTAAGCCCTGAGCATCAAATGGGTGTGGCCCCAAAAACCAAAAAAAGAAAAGAAAAGAAAAGAAACAGAAGCACTCCCAAATAGTTTCTTTCTATAAAGCCAACATCACCCTGATAGCAAAAACAGAGACATCATTGAAAAAGAGAATTATCAGTTGCTAATCCTTGATGAACACAGATGCAAATAGAATCCAACAATTTACAAATTTACAAAATTTACATGGGGCATGGAAGAGAATCCAACATTTTCTCACCAAGATCATACCTTATGATCAAGTAGGATTCATTCCAGAAATACAAGGATGGTTTACCATACACAGGCAATCTAAAAGCCATATGATCATAGCAGTGGATGCAGAGAAACCAACTGACAAGATCCAGCACTCATTCATTATAAAAACTCTCAACAAGGTGGAAATTTAAGGAACTTTCCTTAATATAGTCAAAGCCATTTACCATAAGGCATGGCAAACATTATACTCAGTGGAGAAGGACTAAATAAAAGCTTTTCTTATAAGATCTTGCACAAAAGGTTGTCCCTCTCTCACTTCTCTGCAATATAGTACTAGAAGTATTTCCTGTAGCAATCAGGTAATAAAAAAGATATGAAGGGCATCTGGTAGAAAGGAAGAAATCAAAGTATCATGGTGTTCAGATGACATGATGCTATATTTAGAAAATCATAAAGACTACAAAAAACTATAGGAATAATAGATTTGTATACAAAATAAATACACAAAACCCCATGTCTTTTCTATATATAAATAATGAATTAGAAGAAAGAAATATCAACAAACAATCCCTCCAAAATTATGGTCTATTTTATAAAAAAAAAGAGTGAAAAAGAAAGAAAATTTTTACAGTCTGAATATAGGTTTTGTATACAAGAGACTCTGTTTAATCCCTGGAACTGCACTAAAAAATTAAAGGTTTAATTCCTGAGTTCTAACAGATATTCACCCCCAACCCACCCTCCCACCTCCAAAACAGCAGGCAGGTTCTAGTTGAATATTTAATAAACATCACACAAATAAGGGGCTAGAGAGACAGTACAGTAGGGAAGGTGCTTGCTTGCCTTGCTCACAGCAACGGATTCAATTGCAGGCACCACATTTCGAATGCTGAGTCGTCCATCATGGGATCCCTGAAAACCACCCATGAGTCAGGCCTGAGCATTTTTAGACAGACTCCCACCCCACAGTTGAAGGGGAGTACACAAGAGATTCGGTTTAGGAGGAGTCAGTTTTTCAGGCATTTTCTCCCATGTGACTCAAAAAAGGGGGTGGGGGGGAACATCCCTGTGGATGCTCCGGAATCAATTGTTAATGCTCAAGAATCCCTCCTGGCAGGATCCAAGCCAAAGAAAGGGCCTAGAGGTAGTCCCTGGACACTGCCCAGAAAAACCAACCAAAAACCCCAGAGGATCTGGGCAGGTGTTCTCCACAGGACACTTCCACCCCCGGTATCTCCATCCCCCAGTTCCTGTCCAGGCCTAGCCCCCTGGCTTGGAGCAGCTGCGACAGGAACAAATTCTAAAACTCTCTGGGCTGCTTCCAGCTGCAAGTCTGGATCCCAGGCGAATGTTTCCTGGCGTTCCCTGGACAACGCAGGTTTCCTCGGAGCCCCAAAAGGTTCCAAATATGCCCAGCGAGGAAGGGGGCAAGGAGGGCACAGACAGCGCGTTCTGGCCTCCAACACCAGACCAGACCTGCATGTGGAATTAACGGAGAGAGAGAGGTGATCAGCCACCCTTGCCATGCGAGATATAATGTGTACAGGCATGCCATTGATGCCTCTAAACAGTCCCCTTGGGCCTGTGTGAATGTAATTTTCTAATTTTTTAATTAAAATAATAATTATTTATTCAGAAAAATAAACCAAATAAAACCAAAAGAACAACAAAGTTAAACTTGACAGTTACACCAACAGATTTCTGATGCAGTTTCTTCTTTCCTTAGAACAAAATACCCCCTCCGCCATGCCAAAGGCCTTATTACCCTAGGATTTCCCCATTTCCCTCCCGTCTGGAGGGAGGGTTTGAGTGGGGGCCTTGACCTTCTAGCCTTCCAGCACTCGAAGGATCTCTTTCCTTCTTGGGAGCCGGAAGCTTCTGCCAGCATGGGGTTTGGGAGCCCTCCGCCATGCCAAAGACCTTCCCAACCAGCCTAGGAAGGGCTAATTTTCTAATTTTATTCAATTTAACTGTTGTGAAGTTGGTTATTCATTCTTGGCTTTCAGGCTTACAATGGGTCAGCACCAGTCCTTCACCAATGTCCTCTTCTCTCTCTGTAAATATTCTGTCCTTGAAGTTGAACTCCTGGCTCTGCACTCAGGGATCCCTCCTGGCCGTGTTTGGGGGACCATTGGGAACCAGGGATTGAATCATTGTCAGTTCCATGCAAGTCAAGAGCCCTACCCACTGTACTATCTCTCCAATCCTTAATTTTGGAACTTTTATTTTCAATTTGGAACTGTTTTATTCATGATTTAATATTTTACAATTGTTTTGAAAAAAATGTAACAAGGAATTCAGCTATATTATTATATTATATAATTGTAATATAGTAATGTTTATATATTTAAATATATTCAAAATACATACTTAAATATACATTATTTATATAAAGTGTTATCTTATGCATTATTTTAATAACATATACAATTAATAATGATTATCAAACATTTTTACTTTACTTACATAAACTATTTATATAAACTTTTATTTCTACAAAATTTAAATGTATATTATATATTTAAAAATATGAATATGTAATATATAAATATATACTGTTTATAATATATTAATATTACTTATAATATGTTAACATATTATAAAATATGCAATATTCAATTATATAATAACTTATGGAGCTTTCATTTTGTATTTGGTTAGTGAGTGACTATAGTTCATAAAAATAGATGAAATGGATGCTCTCTCCATCAATCTAAAACAAGCTATCACTAGTCAGTAGCATCTTTATATATAACGGGGGAAATGATATGTTAAAAATGGAGGTTCCAGGGGCCGGCGAGGTGGCGCTAGAGGTAAGGTGTCTGCCTTGCAAGCTCTAGCCAAGGAAAGATCGTGACCACGGCTCGATCCCCCGGCGTCCCATATGGTCCCCCCAAGCCAGGTGCAATTTCTGAGCACTTAGCCAGGAGTAACCCCTGAGCATCAAACGGGTGTGGCTCCCCCCAAAAATGGAGGTTCCCCCAAGCTGACCAGGAGTGATTTCTGAGCTGAGAGCCAGGAGAACCCTCTGAGAGCTGTAGTTATGGCAAAAAAAGGTTATCTATAAAATTAAAGTCAAAGAAGAGACAGAGAAAGAAATGTAACAGGTTGGCAGGCATAACAGGATATACCAATATATTTTTAAATCATATGCAACTATTTATGAATTCCTTTGCTGTTTTCCCTTTTCTATATGCTTCAATCCTTTTTTTTTTTTTTTTTTTGGTTTTTGGGCCACACCCGGTGACGCTCAGGGGTTACTCCTGGCTATGCGCTCAGAAGTCGCTCCTGGCTTGGGGGACCATATGGGACGCCGGGGGATCGAACCGCGGTCCGTCTCCTAGGCTAGCGCAGGTAAGGCAGGCACCTTACCTCGAGCGCCACCGCCCGGCCCCGCTTCAATCCTTTTTTATAAGAATTATTATAGGTTTGGGGCCAGAGAGATAGCAGGACACACGGTGGTTGAAATCCAGGCATCCCATATGGTCCCCGATCCTGCCAGGAGAGATTTCTGAGTGCAGAGCCAGGAGTAACCCCTAAGCACTGCTGGGTGTGATAAAAAAAAAAAAAGAAAGAAAAAGATTTATAGATTTTCTTGGGTTCTTGGGTAAGACTTTGTTTTTTTGGTTGCTTTTGTTGTTGTTGTTTGATTGTTGTGTCATACCTGACAGCGCTCAGGGGTTACTCATGGCTCTACGTTAGAAATCGCTCCTGGCAGGCTTGGGGACCATATGGGCTGCCAGGATTCGAACCACCATCCTTCTGCATGCAAGGCAAATGCCCTACCTCCATGCTATCTCTCTGGTCCCCCTCTTGGGGAAGACTTTGATGGCCCTTCTCCATATCCTTATCCATGCCCTTTGTTCCTATTGGAGTTTCCCAGAGGGTCCAGCCTTCACTGGACTGTGCCACCTAGAGTTAACAAGTGCATCAGTGATCTAGAACAATAGCACAGCTTTTAGGGCACCTGCTTGAAGAGGGCCTACCCGATTCAATGCCTAGCATCTCTAAGGTCCTCTGAGCACTGCCAGGAGTAATTCCTGAGTGGAGAGCCAGGACTAAATCCTGAGCATCTCACAGTGTGGCCCCCAAACAATAAAGTGGCAGGGTCATATTTCAAGAAGATAAAATTTTAAAAACTTGAAAGGATCATTGACATTGGAAGTGGAACTGCTGCTGGCACAGAGTGTATCTAAAGCTCAACTACAAACCTCTTTGTAAATCAATCAGACAATAAAATCAAATAGGGGCCAGAGAGAGATAGCACAGTGGTAGGGTGTCTGCCTTGCACGCAGCCAATTCAGGACGAACTGTGCTTCAAATCCTGGCATCCCATATGAACCCCCAGGCCTGCCGGATCTATTTCTGAGCACAGAGCCAGGAGAAACCATTGAATGCCATCGGGTGCGACCCAAAAACCGAAAAGAAAAATAATAAATAATAAAATAAAATAAAACTGGGTCATCAAGGGCTAGACTACTGCTCACTAGCAGGTATTTAGAAGCATTGCTGGACTTTGACCATGAGGGAACAGTAGTGGCATTTCCCCCCAACTCTCCTGGCAGGCCTGAGGGGAAGTCTCCACTGTAACCTGGGACAGATGTGATAGTACTGCAGGCAGATGATCCAATTTGTAGGTGATGTCAACGGGTGCCCTCTACAAGATAAAAAAGGACAATTGTCAACCTAGACCAGTGGTTCTGACATACAATGTCTGCATCCCCCTTATTTTACCAGACATTTTTCTGACATTTCTCTAGTTCTCTGTATTTTACTCTGAAATCTCTAGAATTCTCTGTTTCTGCAAACCTTCTTTCCACAGAAGATCATTTTGCAACAACCTTAAGAATTCCATAAGAGGGGCCGGAGTGGTGGTGCGAGCTGTAAGCATTTGCCTTGCTCATGCTAGCCTAGTATTGACCGTGGTTCGATCGCCTGGTGTCACATATGGTCCCCCCAAGCCAGGAGTGATTTCTGAGTGCATAGCCAGGAGTAACCAAATCGCGCTACCGGGTGTGGCCCAGAAACAGAAACAAATAAAAAAAGAATCTCCATAAGAGTGTTGGCGTGATAGTAAAGCAGGTAGGGAGGGCATTTAGCTGACACATGGCTGACCTGATTTTGATTCTCAATACCCCATCTGGACCCCTGACTCTGAGGAGAAATTCCTGAGCGTAGAACCACGAAGAAACCCCTGAGTACTGCTGGTTGTGGCCCCAAAATGAGAAAAAGGGGAAAGTAGAGGCCAGACTAGCATTTAAGGTGCTTGTCTTGCATTAAGTAAATCCCATTTTGATCTCCAGCACCCTATATAATCCCTGAGCTCAGATCTAGAAGTTTTCCTTTAACAGTGCTGGGTGTGGCCAAAAAATAGACGAAAAAAGACCTGAGTTTCAATGTAGTGTACTATGAGGAAGTTCTGAAAGCAGGCAAGACCAGTTGGCTGGGAGAAAGAATGGTCCTGCGGCAGCAGGGGAAACTAGGAGACAAGACGTTCCTGTAGCCATTGAGAGGAGTAAGTTTTCATCTCTAGTCTGGCTGCCCAGTAGCTGGTCAAAAGGAGACAAAGGATGGAAGTTGGTTTTGGTTTTTTTTTTTTTTTTTTTTTGGTCCCTTATGACCAAAATCTTGTTTCGTCTCTGCAGTAATCACAGGTTTTATTTGGAAATTCAGAAGAAAAAGGGGATAGGAGGAACAAGAGAAAAACGAACTCAAGAAGAAAAACAGGCTTCTCCAAAGACAGACAGAGCCCCATTACACAGCCCAGTATAAATATGAAAGTCCAGACCTAGAGGCGCTGTACAGGCACCATATATATGAGACAGCAATCATTCTTGATGGTTACACATTACAAAGATGGTCACCTTAATAGGACTGGACAGAGAGGAGTCCCCACCATGTTTAATGCCAACTCTTTGCCCCAAGAGTACCAGGCTTCCAAGAAAGAGTTTACCGGAGGCTTGCTTTTGCTGAACTTGATGGTGAAGTCCATCGTTGTTTCGATTTTGGGGATGGGGATCTGAGCATTCGGGATGCTCCAGTTCACGCAGTAGTTGTAGAAGATGCTATGGTGAATATCTTGTTTATGCAGGAATTCTGTGTAATGCACCCAGCAGGACTTATGCTTCCATATCTGTCTCAGAAACCAAAAGGAAGGGGGGAGGACAAATTTGGTGATGGGTATTCCCCTGATTCAATGTTAATATGTACCTAAAATACTAATGTGAAAGATATGTAAGCCACTATGATCAAAATAATAAAAATAAAAAGAAACCAAAAGGAAATGCACTTAGAGAAAGAGAGGCAGACTTGGGATCTCGCACCCCAGGACTGGGTTTCACAAAAGTGGGGGAAACACTTCTCCTGGGGGATCCTAATGGCAATCACATTAGCGAGCAGAGATACTGGACCAGAGCAATAGTAAAATGAGTATGGCATTATTTGACCAGGGTTTGATCTCCGGCATCCCATATGATCGTAAAAAAAACCCACCAGGAGTGATTCCTGTGCACAGAGCCAGGAGTAAACTTTGAGCAATGCCAGGTGTGGCCACAAAACAAAACAAAAAGATGGGTATGTTGGGCTGGAGAGATACTACAGTGATTGGGCCATTTGCTTTGCATGTAGCAGACCCAGGTTCAAGCCCCAATAACTCCAGTCATGGATCCCTAGAGTCCTGCCAGGAGTGATCTGAGTGCCAAACCAAGAAAATTAGATCATAGCACAGAATAGAGGACATAGAAGAGAGTACACAAATAAATATATCTGCAGGTTGAAGGCTTTCAAGACACAGACACTCACCTAGCCAGAGCATAGAGTAGACACACAATGTATACACTTTCAAACGAAGTACTCAAGGCCATTGTTTGCATTCCTAACCCTAGGCAAAGCAGATGTACAGACACAGATCATAGGGCATTCTTACCAAATGCATCATGTTTTTAAGCCTTCTTTGTTATCATGCAGTCCTTGATTTCCTGGAGACCCAGAGGGGGAGTCTCCTAATCTTATTTCAGGCACAGGTCAGGCCTGATCTCTATATTGCTTTCCCTAGGGTTCAGGCCTGCACCACTCTGGTTCATATTGGTTGTCCTGAATGATGACCCTGGAAACCATATGCCCCTCCCCCAAGCCTGTCAGAAGTGATCCCTGAGTGCAGACCAGGAGTAAACAAACAACACTGCCAGATGTAGCCAAAAAATAAATAAAAAGCTGAAGCAATGAGTCCAGAGCAATGGTGCAGGAGATAGGGAGTTGGCTTTGCCCGAGGTTAACCTGGATTTGATCCCCAACTTCCCATATGGTACCTACTAGGAGTGATTCCTGAGTGCAGAGCCAAGAGTTACCCTGTGAACAGTTGGGTGTGTTGCCACCCCCCAAAAAAGCCAGAGAAATAGTCCAAATGGTAGAGTACTTGAACATAGCTGATCCAGGTTTAACACCTAGAACCCCATAAAGTTTCCCAAGCTTCACCAGTGCTGACCGCTGAATGCAGATCTAAGATAAGCCCTGATCACTACCAACTGTGGCTCAAGAAAAAAACAACTGCAAAAGATTGCATGTGAAGTCCTTAGCAATGCTTTGGCCATCACTATGGTCAGTAAAAAATAGATCAAACTTTATCCCCCCCTCACACACACATATATAATTATATATATATATATATATATATATATACTATATATGTAATTTTGTCTTGCTTGTTTTTTTCCATTCCCAGCAATGTTCAAGGTTCACTCCAGTGATGCTTAAGGGGACCATATGTGATACTGGGATTAAATTTGGGTGAGCTACATACAGGGAAAAGACCCACCTTGCTCTATTTTTTACTTAAAAATTTTTGTTTGGGGGTAACAGCTAGTGGTACTCAGGGATTACTCCTGGCTTTGTGCGTTGGGATCCCTTCTGGTGGTGCCAGGGATTGAACCTGGGCCAACTGTCTATACTTGAAAGACATTCATTTTTTTGGGGGGGGGCCACACCCGGCAGTGCTCAGGGGTCACTCCTGGCTGTCTGCTCAGGAATAGCTCCTGGCAGGCACGGGGGACCATATGGGACACCGGGATTCGAACCAACCACTTTTGGTCCTGGATCGGCTGCTTGCAAGGCAAATGCCTCTGTGCTATCTCTCCGGGCCCTGTACTTGAAAGACAAATACCGTACTAGCTGTACTATTTATTACTCCAGCCCTACTAATATTATTTGGTCTCCCAAGCAGTGTTCTTCAGTGTAATTCAACACGTGCCACCACTACCTTTGAGTTCTAATCTCCTTGACACTGGGTTTTAATTTTTGACCTCCACGTTTTGTGATTTTTCCATGGTTCTTCCTCCCCACTCTTAAGGTTTTCTCCCTTGACATCTTTGCAGCACGTCTGCTCCCCTATTTTCCTTTTGCCTTAGCAATTAATTTATTATCAAAACCTTTTTTATGTTGTAGGAACCACACCTAGTGGTGCTCAGGGGTTACTCCTGGATCTGCCCTCAGGATCAGTCCTGGTGGTGCTTGGGATGCTGTGGATGGAACCCAGGTCAGCTAGTGCAATTCAAACACCAACCTACCTGGTATACTATTGCTCCAACACCTTTTGTTTTCCTTTCTCATAGGATTGTAATTTCCCTTCCCTTTTAATACTTAATACATCCTCTCTTAGATTCTAGAGTATAAATTAATTTGCTTTTCTACTTTTTGGATTGTCCTGCACATTAATTTACCTATGTTGGGGCTTAAAGGGTTCTGAAAAGGAAAAAATTACATATGTCTTTTTTTTCTTGTTTTTGGGTCACTCTAGGTGGTGCTCAGTGGATACTCCTGGCTCTGCACTCAGAAATTGCTCCTGGCTGGCCAGTGGCCCACATGGGATACGATTTGAATTACCCTCTGTTCTGGGTTGGCTGTGTATAAGGCAAATGACCTATCAGGGTGATATCTCTCTGGCCCCAGGAGTTTTTATTTTTAATAAAAGTCTTATCATTTTCTGTTTGTTTTTGGGTTATACCTGTCAATGCTATGGGGTTACTCCCAGCTCTTCATTCAGGAATATTACTCCTGGTAGTACTTAGGGGACAATATAGGATGCTGGGTTTCGAGTCAGCTGAGTGCTAGGCAAGCACCCTACTAATTGTACCACTGCTCTGGCCCCAAAAGTCTAAGTATTCCTGCCGGGTCTCTCATCTTCATAAACTTACTTCTTACAAATCTTTGAATTACAGAAAAAAAGAATTGTCTATTTTCCATACCAATGGCAAATGATGAAAAGAGATAGGCAGGTCTCTGGAGTAAATCAAAACTAAGCATCAAAGGTAATGGGGAATCCCATGTAGCATGCTTCTTAGCCATCTGTAAGGGGCTTGACTGGGTTCCAGTAATACTTTTTGGGGGGTTATTTGGGTCACACCAAGCAGTGCTCGGGTTACTCCTGGGTGGGTCCTCTAGGATTTTTGGTTTGTTTTGAGGGGCAGTGCCCAGGGGACTATCCTTGACCCTGCCTTCCATTGGATCCTGCCAGGAGTGATTCCGGAGCATCCACAGGGGTGTTCCCCCATTTTGAGTCAGGAGGAGAAGATATTTGAGAATCAAACTCCTTCTGAACTTAATTGCTTGTGTATTTCCCTTCAACTGACCACACTAGGTGGATAAGATGAAGCTCACAGCCCGGTTCTAAATGCACAGCCCTGTGACCTGCCAGTGCCCCCAAT
The DNA here is from genome assembly GCF_024139225.1 of Suncus etruscus. NCBI lineage: Eukaryota > Metazoa > Chordata > Mammalia > Eulipotyphla > Soricidae > Suncus > Suncus etruscus. The sequence goes on from NC_064868.1 coordinate 117,052,430, forward strand.
GACCCCACCCAGGGTCAGGTGATACAAGAAGGGCTGTAGGACTGGTCCTTTATGGGGTGCTCAACCATAACAGGGGTGCTGGGAAACATGTGGCAGCAGCCAAGAGCCCTGGGTCGTGTGATACTGTACCCCAGTCCAAGTGCTGACATCACTGACTTCACAATGAGCAGACCTCCACACCCTAGGTCCTCCTCAATGCTGCTCTGCCCCCACACTCCAGCAGAGCGTGCTGGGAGAGGGGAGAGACAGGGAAAGGAATGGAGAGGAGAGAGGGGGAGAAAGGAGAGGGAGACAGGATAGTTTCTGTCCACAAAAAGGGTGCCCAGGCTTACCCCCGGCTCTGTGCTCTGTGTTACTTCTGACTCTACTGAGAAACTACTTCTGGCAGGGTTCAGGGGAGCCTATGGCGTACCAACGATCTAACCGAGGTCAAGTGTATGTGAGGCAAATGTGGGGTGTAATGCCAACGGATACTCTGGAAGGAATAGGGGAAGGACGGGGAGTCTGCGGCATGTCCAGGGCATGTCAAGGGACCTGATCACCTGCATGTCCTTTTTCCTCCAGGAGAGAGGTGCAGCTCTGTGTCCTCGGTGCCTCCACAGTGTTGTCTCTCTCCGGGCTCACAGCCTTCACCTCAGCCTCTCGCTCACACAGCAGCTTCTCTGCCTCCTGCACCAGGCAAACCACCTGGGGAGCAGGAGGGAAGGCACAAATGTAGCCACTATCACCTAAGGGAGACGCTTTGAGAGTTGTGGAACCGGTAGGTGCCGACAGCTACCTTTCAGGCTGGTGGGCAGGTGGGATGTGTCTGAACCTCGACTTGCCTGAAGACACACTGAAGCCCCAGGTCCATGTTACTGGGGTCAGAGTGTAATACGGGTTAGATCGTGGAGTTGGGTTGGGTCCTGCTGTTGGGTCAGGCCATGCGGCTGGGGATTGGGTCGGGATGCGGTGATGGGGGATCGATTGGGCATTGGGGTTGTTTAGGTCACAGGATTGTGACAGGTCGTTTAGGGTTGGGTTGTATGACTGGACTAGCCCACGATTAGGTAAGGCCATGGAGTTGGGTCAGGCTATGGAGTAGGATCTAATAATCATGGAGTGGGGTCGGGCCGTGGGGGTGTTCGGGCTGTGGTGTGGGTCGTGTCACCGAGTTGGATCAGGCCATGCTACCGGGTAGAAGGTTAGTGAGGACCGACTGTAGCACATACCTGCTGGACAGCTGAGGTCAGATCCTGCACCAGCTTCTCTTTCCGTTGCTGCCATTCCTGCACCTTTGCCTGCTGCTTCTCTTTCTGTTGTTGCCATTCCTGCACCTTTGCCTGCTGCAGACTCTGCTCCCTGTACATCGACTGAGCCAGCTGCTGTTGGTCCCTGAGCATACAGTCCACGATCAACTGCCCAAAGCCCCTCAGAGCAGGTGCCATGGGGAGCCAGGGCTGCCACACTCTCCTTCTGTCTCCAACACATTCCCATGACACCCCAGGATAGTGAGCAAGCAGACAGGACCCCAGCATTGGGAAGAGATAAAGCGCTCAAGGACCGGGATCCTGTTTGTAAGGGGGCAGTACCTTGACTGTGCCGGGACAGAGAGCAAAGGCAACAACAGGGCAAGCAGAAGTTGGTGGCCTCTAGACAGAGGCCGGTAGGAGCGGCAAATAGTGACACAATTCTGGAAGGACCATGTCCATGCCAGCAAGAGAGCACATGTGAGATGGAGAGGACATTGCGGGCAGCTCAGTACAGGGCCCAGCATTCGACACGGGCTTGTGTCCTCCTTCAAGCTGCCAGAGGCAGGGTGAGTGAGAGGCTGGATGTAAGGGGTCCTCAGTGAGTCGGGACCCAGGCCCAAGCAGTGCCCAATAGCCCTTCAGCCCTCTCAACCATGGCTAGTCATCATTTCTTGCCTGTCACAGGAGGTGGGCATTCCTTGCCTGCTGCAATGATTCTAGAACCAACGAGAATTCACCTTACACAGGGGCTGGTTCAAAGTCTGAAGGGCATGGAAACCCACAGGACAAGGAGCTAGGGACTTGAGGAGAAGCACCCATTGACCCCATGACAGCTGCCCGTGCCCCAAGTCTCAGTCCAGTAGTGCACCCTCCTCCCAGGGCCAGGGCCAGCAAACAACAACGGGTCCTGAAGGCTGCTCTGCACTCACTGGGCCACAGTGCCCAGTCACCAGGATGAGGTGCCATGCGAGCCTTTTGATTTTCTTCCTGATTTGTTTTGGGGATGCACTGTGACACACCCAGTAATGCTCAGGGCTTAACCCCTCAGATCACTCAGATCTGATCACTCAGATCACTCCTGAACTGCTCAGAAGACTATATGGGGCACTGGGATTGAAACTGGGTGGGCCATGTGCAGGGTAAGCCCCCTTCCTGCTGCAGTACAGCTCCATCCAGTTATCTGGGGCTTCTGGCCCCAGTCTCTGAGGCAGCCCCCAAAATCCCTAGGCCCATGTTGCAGTCTGCAGCACTAAGATAAGTGGCTGCACCTCCAGAGGTATGTGCTTCAGATCCCCTCCTGAGGGAGGCCACATGTTATGGAGCTGTGATTCCTGGAGACTTGGCCTCTCTGGAAAGTCACCTCCGCAGACATACAGCTGCTAAGCCCATATCTAGGCTGAACAGAGCTGAGGCTTCAACACAGCACCCCAAAACCTAAATAACACCAGCTAGATTTGGATTGGGGCTCCAGCCAGTACATCTAGGTGTATGAGGACAATTGAGAACCTGTATATGGCAACACACCCTGGTCTCCAGCACCCATTTTCAGTATGCCACCTCTCCCATCTTCCTCTCCTGTGACAATGGATCACTACCCACTACTGTGCTCATGCTGTCACAACTCAAGGTCTTGGCCCTTCCTTCCCACTTTTGAACAAGGTTTAAGGGAAGAGGCTGGGGCCTCACAAGAAACCTGGGCAGGAAAGCACCATCTCTAGTCCCCAGTGTCCTGTGATGACTTTCATCTGGTCACAGGCTGCAATCTCCATACAACCAGCCCCCACTTTAAGTATTTCTAAATGCCTCTGCAAATGACAAAGGACACTTCTGTCACTGTCTCACGAAATACCAACTCTCTCACACACATACATATACATGGGTGCAAAGGGGAGGAGTGCTAGGGAACTTGATTAGTTAATTGGCCTTTTCATGTCACCCCCAGAAAGGCAGTCAGAATAAAGTCTAAAATGCCTACGGGGTGGATGGGGAAGAGAAATCATGGAAGAGGGAGTCCCTGGGCATTGACCTCCTCTTTCACCCCTCACCTGGGCCCAAGCAGAGGTCAGGTAAATACTGGACTCACTCACAGCATGGCACGGCACGTGTAGCCAGAGAACAAAGAGAAGCTGAGGGGACAGGAAGCTGCTAGGTCAGAGCGTCAAGATGAAGCCCTATGACTACCCATAACAGAAAACAGAGCAGAGGTCTCAGCAGGGGACACAGGGTATAGCCACAAACTTGAAGAGCTGTCCATTGGAAAGAGGACCATGGACTGACCTGGTTTTCCACACTGGACAGTGAGGGATTAAAAACAGGTCCCTGTACAAGGGCTCAAAGGCATCAAAGGGGGAGGACAAGTGCACGGTGAATAGAGGGCCTAGGAGCCGTGGTACTCAAGTGACAGGACAGCAGGAAGGCATTTTCCTTGCACAAGGGCAAGTTGGGATTGATTCATAGCACCCCCTATGGTGTGTTGTCAGGAGTGAGTCCTGAACACTGCTAGGTGTAGCCAAAAAATAAAAAGGGAGAGGGAGGCCGGAGTGATTACACTGCAGGTAGGACATTTGCCTTGCACGCAGCCAGTCCAAGGTTTGATTGCCGACATCCAATAAGGTTCCCCAAGCCTTCCAAGAGCAATTTCTGAGTCCAGAGTCATGAGTAACCCCTGAGCACTGGTGAGTTTTGACTCCTGGGGGAAAAAAGTCCAATAAACAAAGGGAGAGAGAGCAGCAAGCTACATTTTGTTTGGCATTTGGGCCACACCTGTTGATGCTGATGTGTGCTCAGAAATCACTCCTGGCTTGGGGGACCATATAGGATGCCGGAGATCGAACCGAAGTCCATTCTGGTCAGCTACGTGCAAGGCAAACACCTTACTACTTTGCTATCTCTCCGGCCCCTAAAACAACCTATTTAAGCTGTACACCAAATCATCTTCATAAGAAGTAGATTGGAATAAAATCTTTTATACAATTCTTTTTTTTTATTTTTAGGTCACACCCAGCAGTGCTCCGGGGGTACTCCTGGCTCTATGCTCAGAAATCACTCCTGGCAAGCTCAAGGGACCATAAGGGATGCCGGGATTTGAACCACCAACCTTCTGCATGCAAGGCAGACACCTTACCTCCATGATATCTTTCCAGCCCTTTTACAATTCTTATGGACCCACTCAGGAATTCAAACCTTTCACACTGACACAGATCACCCCACACACTCTCTCACATTCACATGCTCACACATATGTATACACTCACACAAATTCACATATGCTCACATTCTGTCTCACATACATACAGTCTAACATACAGGCACTCATATTGACCGACTCACACATACACACATGTAGCACGGGTATATGCGCACACTTACTTATCAATGAATGCATCCTCCTTGACCATGTCCTTTAGCTTCCACTTGACCCTGTGCAGCTGCAGTTCCAGCACCCTGTACTGTGCCTCAAGCTCCTGGATCTGGGCCTCCAGCCTCCGCAGCTGTTCCATGTGGGCATCCTTCACCAACACAGGTGCTGCGTCCTTCTCTTGGGCCCCACGGTCCAGCTCCTCGTGCCTGAAATGGGTAGCCCAGGTGACAGTGGAATCCCTGACAAGTCAACTCTACTTGAGAATTTGAAGGCTCCGGCCCAAAGATCCTCCATGGGCTCAGACTTACGGAGGCACGCAGGGGGCTTCCAACACTCTCACGCTGGCATCATCAGCACCCCAACCCAGAAGTGAGCAAGAGAACAGATGTCCTGGCAGCCGAGCTGCCCCACAGCCTCTTCTCCATCTGCTGAGTCCCCCAAGGCCCCAGGATTCGGAGAAGCTGGCCGCATACTATGGGGGTATAGTCACCAACAGACCTTTGTCTTGGCTCATTCACTGTCCACCAGGCACAGCACCGAGGAGCAAGTTGTACGTGCAGAAGCAAGTACAAAGCGCCAGGAAGAATAGTCTGATTTCCTCAGAGGCAGTCAGCATTTCAAATGAGGTCCTAGTGAACCCAGCCACTGCAGCCTACGGCTTCTACACAGGCCCTGCTGACTCCTAGTGCCCTAAGACATTCAGTGAGGAGCCTGAGGAGAAGAGGGCAGGATGGAGAGGGCAGAGACGGGATAGATGCAGGGCAGCTGAAGGAGGCTGCTGAAAAGGTTAGCTTAGAAGCCCTGTAAGATATATGCATGGTTCTTAGAGATTTGTAATAAAGCTGATGTCTCCTGAAACTGCATGACTGCCGTGTATCGTTTCTTTGCCATTACCTGAACCCTCAGACCTACCAGGCCAAAGAAGATGCAGGCACATGGGCAGGCCGATAAAGGTCTCACCATTTATCCACTCCATCGACGATCATGCACCACCATCGAGGACTCTTACTAATTTAATTCGACAGTGCCCAACCACCACAGTTTCATTTGTTTGTTTGCTTTTGAGTTTGGTGGCCACACCCAGCTACCTTCAGAGGTTCCTCCTACTCTGTGCTTGGGAATCACTCCTGGCAGGCTTGGGTGACCATATGGGATGCCATGAAATGAACCCTGGCAGGCCATGTGTAAGACAAACACCTCCCTACTGTGTTATCACTCTGGTCCCAGACCACTACCATTTCCTTTAAGAGGGACCACACTCAGCCACCGGCCCAGCAGACAGCTGGGGCTCAGGTCCCACGGGGTGGAACTGGAACCATGGCAGTGCCTGGTTGGGGAAAGGACCTTGTGGCACAGGGTTTGAACTCAATGCAGGCCTCAATTGCCGGTCTGTGGGCCCCTCTGCATGGCAGTCTCAGGCCAGAACACATAGGGGGCATGCCAGGAGATGGTATTGCAAGGTGCGTCCAGCTCCAGTCACATGCCATTTTCCAGGTCATGCCTCAGCACTGAGTGGCCTTGGGTGCAGGCTGCTGGTGATTCCTTTTCAAGGCTCGGCAGGGAAGAGCACTGCCTATGGTGAATCAGCATCTTCTACAACTACTGCGTGAACTGGAACATCCCGACTGCTCAGATCCCCATCCCCAAAATTGAAACAACGATGGAATTCACCATCAAGTTCAGCAAAAGCAAGTATGCCTTTGCAAAAAGGAATGGTGCCATATTATATTGCTGGTGCATTTGGTGGTGAGAATATCTGTCTACACCGTCTCTGTGCCCTGGTTTTGATCTGAGCTTTTAGCTCAGGCAAGACTTCTTGTAGGTTTCTGTACCAAGCAGAACCAAAACAGGTGATGTTAAAGAAGACAGAGAAAAGCATATATACGCATATATATGAAATATAAGAAACACATAAAAAAATGAATTTAAAAAGTAAAGAAAAAAGTGATGTAAGAGACTACCTTACGTTTGGGAACAAACAGAATAAGATGAAGTATTATACAGGTATCAAACATATAAAGGAATTAATTCTTTTGAGACATTCTTTTGAGATATTAATTAATTAATAATTAATTAATTCTTTTGAGATATTCTTGTGGGGGGGTGAAATTCAGGGCACATTATCATCACACCCCGTGTTCTTGTTAAGTTTGAGAAATGATTTGCAGCAGAAAGGGATCGGGTACAGTTCTTACACTAGGGGTCCTTCTGGAGCAGAGTTCGGTCTCATGCCACAGTCCAAAGAGTTTTTATTTTTAATAAAAGTCTTACCTTTTATTTTTGGTTTGTATCTTGGGCTATACCTGTCAATGCTCAGGGGTTACTCCCAGCTCTTCATTCAGGAATTCCTTCTGGCAGTACTTGGAGCACCGTACAGGATGCTGGGTTTCGAACCTGAGTCAGCTAGGTGCTAGGCAAGCACCCTATTACCTGTACAACTGCTCTGGCCCCTAAAAGTCTTTCTATTCCTGTTGGGCCTCTCATCTTTATAAAGTTAATCCTTACAAATCTTTGAATTATAGGAAAAAAGAATTGCCTATTTTCCATATCAATGGCAAATGATGGAAAGAGATAGGCGTGTCTCTGAAGCAAACTGTTCCTACACATCAAAGGTAAGCTGGTATCCCATACTTCCTGGCCATCTGTAAGGGACTTGAGTGGGTACCAGTAATGCTTTTTGGGGGGTGGTTATTTAGGTCACACCGAGCAGTGCTCGGGTCACTCCTCGCTCTGCACTCAGAAATTCCTCCTGGCAGTGCTCAGGAGTCCATCTGAAATGCCGGGGTTGGAACCTAAGTTGGCCACGTGTAAGGCAAGCTGCCTTGCCCTCGGTACCCTTTCCTCTTTCCTTCCTGGTTCCGGTAATGTTTGCATGTCAAATATGTAATAAGGGCTGGAACGATAGCACAGTGATAGGGCGTTTGCCTTTCTGAAGCTGATCAGATGGACCCGGGTTCAATCCCCCCTCTCCCCCCAAAAAAAATGAAAAAGAAAATTTGGGTCCAGAGCGATAGCACACCTCCCACCAACCAGTTTGCTTCTTTCAGAGGTGTTTTTTGTTGGGGGTGGGAACCAACCCAGTTACACTCAGGTTGTACTCCTGGTTCTATGCTCAGAAATCACTCCTGGCAGGCTCTGGTACACATATGGGATGCTGAGGATCCAACCTGGGTCCATCCTGGGTCAAACTCGTGCAAGAAAAGCACCCTTCGACTCTCCAGTCGCAGAGGTGCTTTTTTGAGGGGCCTACACCTGACTGTGCTCAAGGGTTAGTCCTGACTCTGCAGTCAGGAGTACTCATGGCAGGCTTGGGGGGGACTATACTGGATGCTGGGATTGAATCTGGTCAGCCACTTGCAAAGTAAACACTGCCCATTGAACTTTCACTCTGGCCACAGGGGTGGTTTTTTCCATCTATACTTTTTTGCACTGTAGTTGACAGTGCTGTTGCTGACAGGTTTCATACATAGACTTTCCCTACCACCTTTCTGCAGTTCCTCCTCCTCCTGGTTGAGCACTGCCCTCCACCATAGACATTGCCCCCTCCCTGGGAGAAATCCTTGGACAGTGGCGCTCTGGTGATGGGTTTGGTGTTGGAATGATGTATCCATGCAAAGTATAATTAACAGAATTGTATATCTTGGCATCTCAATGCAAATGGTTAAACAATTTAAAGTAAGTTTGGTTGTTAAAAGTGTGGGTCTCATGATTTTATTGTAGTTGACTCTGGCTTGGATATTTGGTTCTGTCCTTTCTTTTTTGGTTTGCTTATTGCTGTGCTCTGGTGCCCTGTACTTGCAATTCCTGGCAGAACTCTTGCTGCTAGACAACAGGTCTCACAGGAATCATATATCTGTCTAGCAAGACCTGTCTAGCTTCGCTGCAGGTTCGTAGCTCTGAGGCACATTTGCCTCTTCTCCCTCACTAAACTCGGTTTACCCAGGAGACCATTCCCAATTCAGGAGCTGTGTTAGAGTGCTATCCCACGCGAATCTTTTTTGTTAATTATGGTTTTGGTTTTTGGGCCATCCCCATCAATGCTCAGAGGTTACTCCTGGATCTGCACTCAGAAACTACTCCTGGAAGAGTTTGGGAAACCACAAGGTACTAGGAATTGAACGCAGGTCAGCTGTGGGCAAGGCAAATGGCCCATGCTTTTTCTCTGGACCCAAACCTAAATCTTTTTTTTTTTTGGTTTTGGGTCACACCCGGCAGCGCTCAGGGATTACTCCTGACTCTATGCTCAGAAATCGCTCCTGGCGGGCTCAGGGGACCATATGGGATGCTGGGATTCGAACCACCGTCCTTCTGCAAGCAAGGCAAACGCCTTACCGCTGTGCCATCTCTCCGGCCCCGCCAAACCTATACCTTTATATCATTCCCAAACCTTAAAATATTAGAAAGCAGTGAAAACTTGGACAATGATTCCATATGTACATGGCGCCTTTCACTGCCCGATGTGTGATAATGATGGTTTCTACTACAGTGACAGAAATATATACCCAGGGATTGGGCTTTAGGCCTCTTACTCATGGAGCACTGAGCTCAGAAGCTCAGCCGTGTCAGCCCCCAGGGGTCGATCACCCCACTGAGCTCTCTGTAAGTCCCTAGGAAATCTAGCCTCTTGTTTTTTTTTGTTGTTGTTGTTGATTTGGAGGCCACACCTGGTAGTGCTCAGGGCTTTCTCCTGGCTCTGGACTCAGTAATCGCTTTTGGAGATGCTAAGGAGACCTGTCCTTCTTGGGCTCAGAGAAGTGACCATGAGCACTATGACAAAGTTTGGCAGGAGGTGCTGTGGGAATAGAGAAATGGTGCTTGACCTTTGTCCTTGGGCCAAGGGGCCAAGGGACAAGGCTTTGGGTCGTGGGCTGTGCAGGATCCATGGGAAGAACAATTTCAGGAAGGGCAAAATTTCACTCTGAGAAAGTCCAGGTGGCCAGACACCCCTAGCATGTGGACCCCGGGAAAGAGCTCTGAGTGCTGCAGAAGAGTGCGAGAAAGAACCGGGAAAACAGATGGCTCCAGTGACGATGTGCACGCATAGTAGCCAAGCACTGCTGAAGCCAAACATGGCAGTTCTGGCCTGAGTTCCGGTGGGGTTGAAAACCATGGACATGAAAAAGAAGAAACAAGAGGGGGAAACCCGAAGGAGAGGGGGAAATGGACTGCAGGAGGCCGGCATGGTCCACACTCTGTAGAGAGCCTAGTTGTTCTCCTGGGGTGTTGGAATGTCTCCTTAGCTCAGCTGGGTATCCCTGCAAGGCAGGAAGCAGAAGAGTCAGGTGGGGGTTGCAACTTGCAGTGTATGTGGGTTTCTTTTTTTTTTTTTATTTTCATTTGTGGAGCCACATCGAGCTGTGCTCAAGGTTTACTCCTGGCTTAGAGGTCATTCCTAGTGGGCTCGGGGAATCAGTGGGGTACATGGGGTCAGCTAAGCGCAAGGCAAGCAGCTTACCTGCCTGCAGTTCTATCACTTCTGTCCCAAGTTACAGTGGAGACTTCCCCTCAGGCCTGCCAGGAGAGTTGGGAGAAGTGCCACTACTGTCCCCTTGTGGTCAAAGGCATCAATGCTTCTGAATACCTGCTGGTGAGCAGTAGTCTAGCCCTTGATGACCCGGTTTTATTTTCTATTTATTTCATTTATTTATTAATTTATAAATATTTGTGTTTGGGTCACACCCGGCGGCATTCAGGGGTTTCTCCTGGTTCCGTGATCAGAAATCACTCCGGATAGGTGTGGGGTGCCTATCATATGGGATGCCAGGCTTAGGACCACAGTTCGTTCTGAATCCGCTGAGTGCAAGGCATATGCCCTACCGCTATGTTATGTCTCCAGCCGCTATTTGATTTTCTTTGTTTATTTTAATTGTATTGTGTGATTGACTTACAAAGAGATTTATAGTTGAGCCCTGGACATACTCTGTGCGAGCAGCAGTTCCACTGCCAGTGTCAATGATCCTTTCGTTTTTGTTCAATTGGATCCCTTGAAATGTGATCCTGACACTTTCTGGTTTGGGGGCCACACTCTGAGATGCTCAGGTCTTAACCCTGGCTCTACACTCAGGAAGAACTCGGGGCAGTGCTCAGGGGACCCTAGGTTGCTAGGGATTGGATCAGGTAGCCCCCCTTCAGGCAAGTGCCCTAAAAGCTGTGCTATTGTTTTGGACCACTGATACACTTGTTAACTGTAGGTGGCACAGTCCAGTGAAAGCTGGACTCTCCCCTGGAAAACTCCAATAGGAACAAAGAGCATGGAGGAGGATATGGCTATGGGCCAACAAAGTCTTCCCCAAGAACCCAAGAAAACCTATAATTCTTTTCTTGGGTCACCCCGGCAGTGCTCAGGGGTCACTCCTGGCTCTGCACTCAGAAATCGTTCATGCCGGGCTAGGCAGGCCATATGGGATGCCGGGATGTCAACGTTGCACCGTGTGTCCTGGATCGCTGCTATCTATCTCTCTGGTCCCAAAACTCTAATTCTGATTTAAAAAAAAAAAGGATTGAAACGTATACAAAAGGGAAAAGAGTAAAGGAACTCACAAATAGTTGCATATGATTTAAAAAATGTATTGATATATCCTGTTATGTCTGCCAATCTGTTATGTTTCTTTCTCTGTCTCTTATTTGACCTCAACTTTATAAAAATAACATTTTTGTCATACCTAAAGCGCTCACTGGTGCTCCTGGCTCTCCACTCAGAAGTTACCCCTGGACTGCTTGGAGGAACCTCAATATTTAACAAGTCATTTCCCCCGTTATATATAAAGATGCAAGTGACTAGCGATAACTTCTCTTAGATTGATGTAGATAGCATCCATTTCAACTATTTTTATAAAGTATAGTCACTAATCAAATACAAAATGGAAAGCTCCATAATGTATCATATAATTACATTTTATACGACCTATAAATACAGCATGATTAATATTAATTAATATGCCATAAATAGTATATATTCATATGAAATAAACATGTATTTTTTAATATATTTGATGATGAACGTACATTATATACTTTATATGTTGTATATGTTTATGTACTTTAAATACATTATAGAACTTTTAATATACTAAAGTTACGTAAGATATTTTATTATATATCAAATTACTTGTTACATTTTTTCCAAACAAACAAAACCCGTTGAACCGTGAAAAAACAGTTTAAAATTTCAAACAAAAGCTCCAAATGTAATGGTTGGAGAGATGGTACAGTGGGTAGGGTTCTTGCCTTCCATTCAATGCCTGGTTCCCATCTGTTCCCCAACACGGCCAGGAGCGATCCCTGAGTGCAGAGCCAGGAGTTCAACTGCAAGGACAAAATATTTACAGAGAGGACATGGGTAGAGGGAAGTGGACACTGCTGAAGGATTTGGTGGTGACCCATTGTAAGCCTGAAGAATGAATGACTAACTTCACAACAGTTAAATAGCATAAAATTAGAAAGTGATCTTCACCCGGGCCCCAGGGGGCTCTTGAGAGGCATCAATGACATGCCTGTACACATTATGTCCTGCCCAGTAAGGGTGGCTGATCACCTCTCTCGCTGGGCAGAAGTTGATTCCACATGCTGGTCTGGTCTTTTGTTATAGACCAGATCCTGCTGTCTGTGCCCTCCTGGCCCCTTTCCTCACTGGGCGCTTTTGGAACATTTTTCAGTACTGCACCCACCTTTTGCCACCCGAGTTGTCCCGGGAACGCCTGGAAACATTCTCCAGGAAGCTGTACTTGCAGCTGGATGCCGCCCGGGCAGAGTTCCCGAATTGGTTCCTGTCACGGCTCCGAGCTGCTGGGCTTGGCTGGACAGGTACTGGGGAGTAAATATATTCGGGTGGGTGGGAGTGCCCTGTGGAGAGGACCTGGGCAGGTCCTCTGGGATTTTTGTTTGTTTGGGGGGGGGGCAGTGCCCAGGGGCTATCCTTGGCTCAGCTTTCGGTCAGATCCTGCCAGGAGTGATTCCGGAGCATCCACGGGGTTGTTCCCCTGTTTTGAGCCAGTAGGAGATGCCTGAAAATACGACACCTCCTAAACTGAATCGCTGTGTACTTCCCTTCAACTGACCACGCTAGGTGGATAAGACGAAGCTCAGAGGCAGGTCCTAAATGCACTGCCCTGTGACCTGCCAGTGCCCCCAATGACCCCACCCAGGGTCAGGTGATACAAGAAGGGCTGTAGGACTGGTCCATTATCGGTTGCTCGACCATAACAGGGGTGCTGGGAAGCATGTGGCAGCAGCCAAGAGCCCTGGGTCGTGTGATACTGTACCCCACTCCAAGCGCTGACATCACTGACTTCACAATGAGCAGACCTCCACACCCTAGGTCCTCCTCAATGCTGCTCTGCCCCCACACTCCAGCAGAGCGTGCTGGGAGAGGGGAGAGACAGGGAAAGGTATGGAGAGGAGAGAGGGGGAGAAAGGAGAGGGAGACAGGATAGTTTCTGTCCACAAAAAGGGTGCCCAGGCTTACCCCCGGCTCTGTGCTCCGTGTTACTTCTGACTCTACTGAGAAACTACTTCTGGCAGGGTTCAGGGGAGCCTATGGCGTACCAACGATCTAACCGAGGTCAAGTGTATGTGAGGCAAATGTGGGGTGTAATGCCAACGGATACTCTGGAAGGAATAGGGGAAGGACGGGGAGTCTGCGGCATGTCCAGGGCATGTCAAGGGACCTGATCACCTGCATGTCCTTTTTCCTCCAGGAGAGAGGTGCAGCTCTGTGTCCTCGGTGCCTCCACAGTGTTGTCTCTCTCCGGGCTCACAGCCTTCACCTCAGCCTCTCGCTCACACAGCAGCTTCTCTGCCTCCTGCACCAGGCAAACCACCTGGGGAGCAGGAGGGAAGGCACAAATGTAGCCACTATCACCTAAGGGAGACGCTTTGAGAGTTGTGGAACCGGTAGGTGCCGACAGCTACCTTTCAGGCTGGTGGGCAGGTGGGATGTGTCTGAACCTCGACTTGCCTGAAGACACACTGAAGCCCCAGGTCCATGTTACTGGGGTCAGAGTGTAATACGGGTTAGATCGTGGAGTTGGGTTGGGTCCTGCTGTTGGGTCAGGCCATGCGGCTGGGGATTGGGTCGGGATGCGGTGATGGGGGATCGATTGGGCATTGGGGTTGTTTAGGTCACAGGATTGTGACAGGTCGTTTAGGGTTGGGTTGTATGACTGGACTAGCCCACGATTAGGTAAGGCCATGGAGTTGGGTCAGGCTATGGAGTAGGATCTAATAATCATGGAGTGGGGTCGGGCCGTGGGGGTGTTCGGGCTGTGGTGTGGGTCGTGTCACCGAGTTGGATCAGGCCATGCTACCGGGTAGAAGGTTAGTGAGGACCGACTGTAGCACATACCTGCTGGATGGCTGAGACCAGATCCTGCAGCAGCTTCTCTTTCCGTTGCTGCCATTCCTGCACCTTTGCCTGCTGCTTCTCTTTCCGTTGCTGCCCTTCCTGCACCTTTGCCTGCTGCTTCTCTTTCTGTTGCTGCCCTTCCTGCACCTTTGCCTGCTGCTTCTCTTTCCGTTGCTGCCATTCCTGCACCTTTGCCTGCTGCTTCTCTTTCCGTTGCTGCCCTTCCTGCACCTTTGCCTGCTGCTTCTCTTTCTGTTGCTGCCATTCCTGCACCTTTGCCTGCTGCAGACTCTGCTCCCTGTACATCGACTGAGCCAGCTGCTGTTGGTCCCTGAGGATACAGTTCACGATCATCTGCCCAAAGCCCCTCAGAGCAGGTGCCATGGGGAGCCAGGGCTGCCACACTCTCCTTCCGTCTCCAACACATTCCCATGACACCCCAGGATAGTGAGCAAGCAGACAGGACCCCAGCATTGGGAAGAGATAAAGCGCTCAAGGACCGGGATCCTGTTTGTAAGGGGGCAGTACCTTGACTGTGCCGGGACAGAGAGCAAAGACCTCGAGTGTGGGCCATCCCAGGCCCAGCTGGCTGAGAGTCCCAGAAATGGCCCTAGGCTCCCAAGCACTGTCTGAGTAGCCTCCCCAGGGAAGAGTGGAAGAGATTGCTGGGCTCAGGACAGCTCCACTAGACATCGGAGGGTGCACAGGACTGGGAGGGGCTACAGAGCAAGGCACCAGCCCAGCGTTCATCTAGTGGGGCTGCCAGCAGAAGAGAGGTAGAGAGACTAGGAAATAGAAGAGGGCCTGAGGGGCATGACCCCCCCCCCCCAGAGATGTCTGGCTAGCTACACAGGCCGAGGTCTCTTGGGGACCCGAGTGGAGCTGAGCAGTGCAGGAAGCAGTGGGGCACATGGAGCATGTGACCTGGGGAAGTGAGGTCACCCCTGCCCTTGGGTCTGTGGGGAGACCTCCAAGATAGGATGCTGCTGAGGAGGCTGAACTATGGGGTGTGAAGGCCATACAGAGATCCTCTGAGTCAGTCTACATGTGACCCAGAAAACCACTCTCAATGATGTGGTGTGAAGATGCTCCAGAAGCTACTCCAGAGAGAATCTGAGGCCTGTTAGCCCCTCAGGGAGCATGAACTCTGAGCCCAGGCTCAGCTCATGACCCCACTGATATGACACTTAGCTGGCGAGTGTTGGAGAAACCCTAAATGGGGACCCCGGGTTGAGGCAGAAATAGGGAGTGCCATGTGACCACCATGACCCTGCCCCTCTGCAGGCCCCTGGCTCTGACAGAAAAAACGACAAGCATCCTGGTACCCCCCTTACCCGGGCACCTCAACAACTGAGCTTGTCCTGCGCGGCCTCTCCCTGCAGAGGCCTCAGTGGCTACTCTGGAAAGCAGAGCTGCTGGCATTCCTGAAAGCAGGTCAGTGCGGGAAAGTCAAATGCTGAGGGGTGTCCCTGAAGGGTACAGGACCCTTCACAGTCCACTGCAGGACATGCAGGGCAACAGGGAAGACCAGGAGTCCAAGACAGGCAGACTGGAGACTTTGAGGCCAAGGCCCAAGGAACCAGCAGGACCACAGACATCCCCCCTTCCAGGGGGCAGGGCTGTGTAGATCCATTGGAGACGTGCCCCTATGGAAGCTGAGGCTAGTGGGGATGTTGGGATTTCTCTGAGGCTGAGACCACAGAAGGGAGGGGGGCAGGAGCCAGCCTGGAATGTACCTCACAAACAGCCCTGGGGAGGCAGGTGAGGTGGTGGCATGGAGCAGACAAGAAACATTGAGCCTGGGGCCGGGCGGCGGCGCTAGAGGTAAGGTGCCTGCCTTGCCTGCGCTAGCCTTGGATGGACCGCGGTTCGATCCCCCGGTGTCCCATATGGTCCCCCAAGCCGGGATCAACTTCTGAGCACATAGCCAGGAGTAACCCCTGAGCGTCACCGGGTGCGGCCCAAAAACCAAAAAAAAAAAAAAAAACCATAGAGCCAACTGAACCATCAGAAAGAGCAGGGAAGCAAAGCCTGGCCCTGAAGGGCACAAGGGATCAGCTCTTGGGCAGCAACAATCCCAGGAACAAACACAAGTCATGGTGTGCAAGAGGAGGCGGCAACCAACAGGGGAAGGTTCCTGGGCTGTTCTGAATAGAAGCAGGCACAACACTCACTGCACAGCTTGAGTAAGCCCCATTTCCTTAGCTGGGGGAGAGCACAGCTGGCTGTGGACAGCTCATTCCCGTGGGGGCTCTGGGGACCATTTCAGGTGTTGGGGATTGAATCCAGGTCGGTCGGTGCCAGGCCAGTGCCCTCCCTCCCCTTGCTCAATCTCTGAACCCTGGAATGTACCCTGTGGTGACCACAGAACACCCCTTCATAACAATATCCCTGTATTCTAGGGACAAGTGAGGGAATATCAAGACCAGTCTCAGACAGCGAGGAGGCAGCACCTCCTCTGGTCTCCTGGCCGGCATGCCCAGTGGAGCGGGGAGCTGCTCACCTGTCCACGTCCTGCTGACTCCCTGACAGTGGAGCCTTGAAATTTGCCTCCTGCTCCTGCATCAACTGAAGCGGAAGGTCTTTGGCCCAAGGCTCCTTGCGCAGCTCAGCCAGCAGGGTTTCCACGCTTTTCTGCAGGTTGGCACTTTCCTCAGTGAGCCTGTATGAGGGAGCAATGTGCAGCATGTGGGGCACTAGCACACTTCATGGTCCCATCCAATGCCCTCTGCACAGTCCAGCAGAGACCCCTTTTCTGCCTATGGGTGAAAACCACCACAGCAATTCAAGGGGGGATGCCTATCATGGGCTGTCACAGCAAAGTGGATTTTTCTGCCCTCGAGGCAGCCCACCGAAGTCCCCTGTCATCAGCAGACCACCTGGGCTTGCCCTCAAGGCATTCCCCTGAGCTCTCTTCTGTCCCGGAGGGCACACACAGGAAGTGGGATATAAGCTCTACTTCCAGACAGACTCAGCTCACCCCAGAGTCACCGGCAGCCTCCATCCAACACATCTGGAGTTCCCGATGGAGAGGCAAGGCAGAATTACCCAAGCCCCCGAAATGCTGCTGCCCTGTGCATCCTAAACACAAGAGAGCAGCCTGATGGGAACCACGCTCCACCGTGAGAGGACATGTGGGCACGGGGGGGGGGGGGTTGGGGGTGGGTGGGCAGTGTGGGACTGGGGGCTGTGAGCTGGTCCCAAACCCTACCCTGGGGTGTGATAACGCCAAGAGGGGAACTCCTCCTACGCTGAGCCAGAGAACATCTGTGACCATCACTGGCTCCAAGATCTAGGGGTTATCTCAGAGAATGTGGTACTTCTTGGGCCCATTCTGGGGAGAGCCCAGGAACTGAGGGCAGAGATTATCACCTAGAGCCCGGTACACACAGACAGTGGGCAAGGGGATGTGGAAAGGCCTAGGCAGGGCAAAGGGGTGCTGATGGGTGGGACTCATAAGCCTCTCACAGGCCGGCCCTGCGCAGTCCTGGGTGCAACGACAGGGCAAGTGGGAGATGTTGTTGGCCTCTGACACAGGGGCCGGCAGGAGCAGCAAATCGTGACACGATTCTGGAAGGACCATGGCCACGCCCGCAAGAGAGCACATGGCGGGCAGCTCAGTAAAGGACCCAGCATTGAACAGGGGCTTGTGTCCTCCTTCATGCTGCCAGAGGCAGGACGAGTGAGAGGCTGGAACCCTGGGGGTCCTCGGTGAGTCAGGAGTCAGGACCCAGGCCCAAGCAGTGCCCAATAGCCCTTCAGGCCTCTCAGCCATGGCTAGTGGGCATTTCTCGCCTGTCACGGGAGGTGGGCATTCCTCGCCTGCTGCAATGATTCTAGAACCAATGAGAACTCACCTCACACAGGGGCTGGTTCAAAGTCTCAAGGGCATGGGGACCTACAGGACAAGGAGCTGGGGACGTGAGGAGAAGCACCCATCTGGCCCCATGACAGCTGCCCGTGCCCCAAGTCTCAGTCCAGTAGTGCATCCTCCTCCCAGGGCCAGGGTCAGCAAACAACAACGGGTCCTGAGGGCTGCTCTGCACTCACTGGCCGGCAGTGCCCAGGCTCCAGGATGAGGTGCTATTCAGGTCTTTTGGTTTTTTTTTTCCCCCGGCTGTTTTGGGCCCGCACTGGGACATGCCCAGTGAGGATCAGGGCTTACCCCGGCTCAGCACTCAAGAGCACTCCTGGGGCTGCTCAGAAGACTACATGGGGCACTGGGATTGACCCTGGGTGGGCCACGTGCAGGGTGGACACCCTCTCCGCTGTAGAAGAGCTCCATCTGGTTGTCTGGGGTTTCTGTCCCCAGTCCCCCGAGGCAGCCACCAAATCCCCAGGCCCGTGTTGTGGTCCCCAGCACTGAGAGAAGTGTCTGCACCCCCAGAAGCACGTGCTTCAGATCCCCTCCCCAGGGAGGCAGCATGGTATGGAGCTGTGGAATCAAATCTTTTATACAATACTTAAGGACCCGCTAGGAATTCAAACCTTTCACACTGACACTGGTCACCCCCTACACACTCACATTCACATGCTCACACATATGTATACACTCACACACATTCACATGTGCTCACATTCTGTCTCACATACACGCTAACATACATAGACTCACATTGAACAGACTCACACACATACACACATGTACCACGGGCATATGCGCACACTTACTTATTAATGAATGCGTCCTTCTCCTTGACCAGGCCCTTTTTCTTCCAATTGACCCTGCCCAGGTCCTGCTCCACCATCTGGTAGTGTGCCTCAAGCCTCAGGATCCGGGCATGCAGTCTCTCCAGCTGTTCCATGCGGGCATTCTTCGTCAACACCAGTACCGTGTCCTTAATCCGGCCTTCAAAGTCCAGCTCCTCGAGCCTGAAATGGGTAGCCCAGGTGACAATGGAATCCCTGACATGTCAACTCTACCTGAGAGATTGAAGGCTCCGGCCCAACGATCTTCCATGGGCTCAGTCCTACGGAGGCACACAGGGGGCTTCCAACACTCTCGCCCTGGCATCCTCAGCACCCCAACCCAGAAGTGAGCAAGAGAACAGATGTCCTGGCAGCCGAGCTGCCCCACAGCCTCTTCTCCATCTGCTGAGTCCCCCAAGGCCCCAGGATTCGGAGAAGCTGGCCGCATACTATGGGGTTCAGTCACCAACAACCCTTTGTCTTGGCTCCTTCACTGTCCACCAGGCACAGCACCGAGGAGCACGTTGTACGTGCAGAAGCAAGTACAAAGCGCCAGGAAGAATGGTCTGATTTCCTCAGAGGCAGTCAGCATTTCAAATGAGGTCCTAGTGAACCCAGCCACTGCAGCCTACGGCCTCTACACAGGCCCTGCTGACTCCTAGTGCCCTAAGACATTCAGCGAAGAGCCTGGGGAGAAGAGGGCAGGGCGGAGAGGGCAGAGACGGGGCAGATGCAGGGCAGCTGAAGGAGGCTGCTGAAAAGGTTAGCTTGGAAGTCCTGTAAGATATATGCATGGTTCTTAGAGATTTGCAATAAAGCTGATGTCTCCTGAAACTGCATGACTGCCGTGCATCATTTCTTCGCCATTACTCTGAACCCTCAGACCCACCAGGCCAAAGAAGGTGCAAGGCACATGGGCAGGCCGATAAAGGTCTCACCATTCATCCACTCCATCGACGATCATGCACCACCATCGAGGACTCTTACTAATTTAATTCGACAGTGCCCAACCACCACAGTTTCATTTGTTTGTTTGCTTTTGAGTTTGGTGGCCACACCCAGCTACCTTCAGAGGTTCCTCCTACTCTGTGCTTGGGAATCACTCCTGGCAGGCTTGGGTGACCATATGGGATGCCATGAAATGAACCCTGGCAGGCCATGTGTAAGACAAACACCTCCCTACTGTGTTATCACTCTGGTCCCAGACCACTACCATTTCCTTTAAGAGGGACCACACTCAGCCACCGGCCCAGCAGACAGCTGGGGCTCAGGTCCCACGGGGTGGAACTGGAACCATGGCAGTGCCTGGTTGGGGAAAGGACCTTGTGGCACAGGGTTTGAACTCAATGCAGGCCTCAATTGCCGGTCTGTGGGCCCCTCTGCATGGCAGTCTCAGGCCAGAACACATAGGGGGCATGCCAGGAGATGGTATTGCAAGGTGCGTCCAGCTCCAGTCACATGCCATTTTCCAGGTCATGCCTCAGCACTGAGTGGCCTTGGGTGCAGGCTGCTGGTGATTCCTTTTCAAGGCTCGGCAGGGAAGAGCACTGGCTCCTGGGGTTCCCGGCCACGCCATGGTGCCTCCCGTGGGAGAGAATGCTCAGACTCTCAATGAGCAGGTACCCAGCTGGCACGTCCAGCACGGCCTTGGTCACGCGTGTCAACTGGCAGGCATACTCAGCTCACACTAGTTGGGTAAGCTGAAGGGACTTAGGGAGAGATGGCAGACCTGTAACAAGTGGAGACAGTTCATTTCCCAAAAACTGGTGGCACCGAGAAAAGTCCAGGGCAGAAACCAGGTCCAGGGTAAGCGGTATGAAGGGCCGGAGCAACAGCAGAGTGGGGATGGCATTTGCCTTACATACAGCCACCTTGTGTTCAGTCCCCGGCATCCCATATGGTTCCCCCAAATCTACCAGGACTAATTTCTGAGTACAGAAATAAGGAATAGCCTCTAAGCAGTGCTAGGTGTGGCACCAAAAGAAAAATAATTAAAAAAAAAAAGTGAGGGGTGGGTGGTTGGACAGATAATACAATGTGGTAGGAAGCTTGTTTCACATGCGACTAACCAGTGCTCCATCCCAATGTCTTATTGTCCCTTGAATACTACCAGCAGTGATTCCTGACTGTAGCGCCAGGAATAAGCCCTGAGCATTGCCAGGGTATGACGCAAACTCAAATACACACCACACACACACACACACACACACACACACACACAAAATACATCCAAAAACCTCAATAAAACAAGACCCAAAACCCAAAAGTTAGGAGATGAGAGAGACAGAGGTTATTGCACCTGCTGCTTATGGCCCTTAGGGGCCCTGAATACCCAGAGCAGCCCTGGACCAGGAAGCACCTCCTCAGGAGTGAAAACAGTACCCTCCAGGGCCAGGCCAACTCACTTCTTCTGAGAAGCCTCTTCTTTTTTCCTCAGGCAGATCTGCACATTATGAAGCATGTTCTTCATTGCTTTGATCCTGGAGAGAAATCCATCAGAGTGAGTACAGACTTGTAGCCAGCTGACCCTGGACCCCGGTCCCTGGGAGCCCAGGCCATACCCGGCATCCCTGACAGCAGTGGCATCCCGGGTGCCACATTCCCTGCGCTGCGGCTCGTTCTGAAGCACCATGGGCTCTGGCTGCACATCCCTCAGTGACCCTGTGGCCTGAAGACTTGCGGCCTTCAGGGTGCCCAACTCCTGGCTCAGCACCGGCACCTGCAGAAGATGGGCATGAGGGCACATAAGGGCATGTGAGAGCATTGAGGCCATGTGAAGTTGCATGAGGGCGTGAGGCATGTGAAGGTACAAGAGGGTGCATCGGGGCGTCAGGGCAAATGGGAGAGCGTGGGGGCGTGTGAGGCACGTGAAGGTGCAAGGGTGTGTGAGGAGTGTGAAGTTGCGTGAAGGCACGTGAGGTGTGTGAGAATTGCCAGGCGAAATGTCCCCTATGAGCCTCAGGACAAAGACAGGAAGAGGCCACCGCCAGCATCCCCCAACCCGCTTCACATTAGCCCAAAGCAGTGTCAGACAGAACCTCATAGCTCTTCTCCCCAGGGGCTCCCACCACACAGGTTTCTTCAAGGCACATTCTCTCCTGCTCCGTGTCACCTATCAAATGCCACAACCCACCCCTCAACTACACTGCCCATACTCAAGACCCCCAGACTCCAGAGATCTCACAGGGTCACCACAGGGCAGTCTCAGCCCCAGGTCAGCAGAGGGGTGTGGCTTCAGGCGCAGGCAGCACACTGAGCACAGGGCTACACTCATGCAGGACTCCAGGCCCGAGACTCACGGAGGGCCTGGTGGGACAGATGGACTCACGGAGGGCCTGGTGGGACAGATGGACTGGTTGGTGCCCCAGGAGGAACAGGGTCTGCCATGCACCCTTTCCTTCAGGGCAGCATTTCCCTCTTACTAAGGAGCCTATATATAAAGGGGAGACCACTCGGCTCCCCTTCGTCCCTGCTGGCAGCTCTGGTCACAGCGTTAAACACTGAGCACAGGCTCCTCAAATGGGACTTTATAGTGGAGAGTAGAGGCAGGACACGCGTGAGAGCCCCTGCAGTCAGAGAAAGCCCCCTCCAGGGTCATCTCAGGGCTTGGAGAGACCGTAAGGAGCTCATCTGTTATTGCTCCCAAGGCTCAATGCTAATCTTACCTGATGGTCAGACCAGCCCACAGCTGGGAGGGGTCTGTGGTTGCTAATTAAGGAGGAGTCCCGGGGAGGGTTGGGAGGGGGAGCAGGAAGAAGTAGGACACAGCATGGAGAGACGAGAGACGGGACAGATGTAGATGCAGGAGCAGCTTCTTAGCTTAGAAGCGACATATGGTGGTTAGAGCCTTATAATAAAGCTCCATGTTTCCTGACTTCTACTGACGGGCTGTGGGTCATTTCCTCGGATTCACCCCGATACTTCAGACCCGCTTGCCTCCAGGGGCATCAGGCGCCAGGCCGACTCCAGGCACCACAAAGGACTATAAATGTGATTAATACTTTTCAACACTCATTGGCTGGCTCCCTGGACGGCCCGGCCTGGATCATGCCCTACCTTGGGGTCAGTGGCCTTGGCTACCTGGCTCCTGCTGTCGGCCTTCGGACGGGACTTGCGCTCCTTCCTCTGCTGCTCAGACTCGAAGGCCATCAGCTGCTCCTGCAACAGAGATGCAAGTGAGGACTGGGCATATTGGGGGCATCAGGACTCTTCACTCCACAATCTTGGGGGAGGAGCGGGTGCAGGGTGGGGAGTGGCTTTCCAGACAAGGAGAAGCTGGGTCCCAGCCTGCAGTCTCTGAGTCAAACAAAGCCTGAAAGAATAGCAGGAATCTCCGGTCCGGAAAGACAGTACGGTGGTAAGGTGATTTGCTTGCACGTGGCCAATACAGGATGGACCCCAGTCTGAATCCTGGCATCCCATATCGTCCCCCCTAGCCTGCCTGGAGCAACTTCTTAGTTCAGAGCCAGGAGTATCCCCGGATGCCGCTGTGTGTGGCCCCCAAAAAGAAGCCCTCCCCCCAAAAGAGTAATATTGGCAGGATCTCCAGGACAGAGTGACCCTGGGAACAAAGTGACCCCTAGACATAATGACACCAGGGTAGAAAGAACACTCCCCCCCCCACCAGGACAGTCCCCCCCACACACACACACACCTTGTGCCTTGATGAGGGTGATTCTAGGAAGCTGGATCTCAACATCAGGCCTCAGACTTGCAAAAGTCTCCTGATTCTCAGCTGGGATCTAGCACCCATACCTGCCTACCCCCAAATCTCCCCTGGGACACAGCAGCTCCCCAGCGACTGGCCCACCTATCTGGCCATTGGCCTGGACTGTGTCACAGGTAGGAATGCCAGGACCCCACAGCTGCAACTCCCAGCTCCAGGTTTCTAGACCATGACACAACCAAGTCCCTTCTTCAGTCTGCTGAGGGCCACAGTCAGTGTCTCCCCAGTCCTGGTCCCTAGTCCTTCTCAGCCCTCATTCATCTGCTCGGTGCCACTGACAACCTGCCACTGGCAACCCTTTGTGCCCACAGAGCTGACACCACCTGACCGCGGAACATGGAAAAGCCAGTGCTGCCATCATCCCGTTGTCCTCCATCCACAAGGAACAGGTCTCTGAGAGAAGATCAAGCCCTGGAGCTGCGGTGCCTAGGGAAGCCAGCATGAGAGTCAGAGAACAGTGACATGCTGACCCAGAGCTGGCCTGGCCATCGAGGGAGGGGCTGCCTTGGGAGATCATAGACCATCAGTCAACCCCATCCCTGGAGATGTGTGCCAACTCCTACCTGGAGCCCACCTATACCTGTGAAAGGGAGACCCAAGGGGCCATCCTCCAGACCAGACGCCACCGGGGGGCGGGGGCGGGGGCGGGGGCGGGGGGGGGGGATTCAGACATGCAGCTCCAGCCCAAACCAACACCTTGGGAATCTCCAGCTCGACACTGGACACACCACAAAGCTCTTTGATCCTCAAAGCCCCAAAGGAACCATCTGAGGATCTCGGCGGGAGGTCCCAGAGGCAGCCTGGAGGGAACAGGAGGCAAGAGTAACTCCGAAGTTTGCCTCTGCAACGGCATGGTCTGGTCCTTTCGCTGGCAGAGCACCCCTCGGGCTGCGTCCCTCAGCTGCCCCAGCTCTGTGCCAACACCATGCTGCAGGCCAGTGAGACGAGTCACACCCCCGTCCACCTTGTCTGGTACCCTCACTCACAGCTATAGGCAGGCTCAGGCCGACCAGACCTAAAAACAGGGGCTCTTCAGCACAGACCGTGGCATCGCTCACCTCGATGCCTCTTAGGCGTTTAAGCAAGATGTGAACACATTGCGTGGAGCGGGGACGCTGGCCGAGGGTGCCTGAGTCGTGGACTCACAGACAGCAGACACCTGGCATGTGCCCTCAGCCTTGTAGGCCTCACTCCCAGCTCACCTGCCAGATGCAGACCAGAGCAGAGTCCCCTGTGAGGACCGACCAGCCTCTCAGAACAGAACAGTGACTCCCCTGTGAGGGTGAGCCAGCCCCTTGAACCAAGGCTTCTCCGGGTATTCCCCTGTGAGGGTGAGCCAGCCCCTTGAACCAAGGCTTCTCCGGGCATTCCCCTGTGAGGGTGAGCCAGCCCCTTGAACCAAGGCTTCTCCGGGCATTCCCCTGTGAGGGTGAGCCAGCCCCTTGAACCAAGGCTTCTCCGGGCATTCCCCTGTGAGGGTGAGCCAGCCCCTTGAACCAAGGCTTCTCCGGGTATTTTGCGCAGCCTGGCCAAGAGTGAGACCAAGAGGGGCCCAGACCGGAGCCTCGCACGGGTGAGCCCTGTGCCGACACCCGCACACAGGTGGGCCCCACCTACAGCCGCATACCAGTGAGCCCTGCACCTGCCCAGGCGGCCTCCATAGACATGTCGATATCCACCGAAAGAACCCAAGGCAGGTGGCTCAAAGGGCTGGCACAGGGGCTTCGCCAGGAGGGATCCCCAGCACCATCGGAAGTGCTCCAGACCCCGGTACCACCAAGTCTACCCCAAATCAAACACACCAGAGAAAGAAGAGGGGAATTTCAGGTTCAGCTTCCACCCTTTTCTTAACAAGAAAATGATTCCATGATCTCAGGTCACCTCTGCTCACTGGTCAACAAACATTTGTGGAGAACCTTCTAGAACTGAGGATGTTTGCTGAATTGATAATAGCGTAGATGGTCACAAAAGCATCCAAAGTTTTCTCACAGAACGACCCACATTACTGTGAGGAGGTGCTGGCAAGGCCCCCGCCTCGGTCACTACTTATTTACAGGTCCACACTAGAGCTTCCACACTAACTCTGGGCTCATAATTCAGCAAACGCTCAGTATCAGCAAGGACATGATTTGGGGTGGGGTGGGGCCACACCAGGAGGTGCTAAGGAGTTACTCTGTCCTCGGGGGTCATTCCTGGGGGTGCTCGAACCTTATGGGATGCTGGAGATGGAGCCTGGGTTAGCCGTGTGCAAAGCAAACACCCTACCTGCCTCAGGACCTTACCTTTCAGAAACAAATTTTGCTTTTATTCACTTGGACTCCCTACTACTGAAGCCGGCAGTAAAGAACTCAGCATGGAGGAGAGTGCGGGGTGAGGGCTGTGTGCCCTGCTTACCGTGCCATGTTACAGCTGACCCAGTTGGATTCCCAGCCCCAGGAGAGCACTGCTGGATGTGGCCCCAGAGGTCAACGAGCACTGCACCCCCCACCTCACAGGTGCAAGGCAACCAGACTCGAGATGGTGAATGGGAGCAAAAAGAGGCAGGGTTCAGAGACAGACAGCTTCCAGAGTCTGGCTACTGTAAAGAGTGCTGCAATGAATATAGGTGTGAGAAAGGGGTTTTTTTTTTGTTTTGTATTTTTGTGTTCCTAGGATTTACAATAGCCAGACTCTGGGAACAGCCTAGATGCCCCTCAATAGATGCATGGCTAAAGAAACTATGGTACATATATACGATGGAATATCATGCAGCCGTCAGAAGAGACGAAGTCACGAAATTTTCCTACGCATGGATGTATATGGAATCTATTATCCTGAGTGAAATAAGTCAGAGGGAGAGAGATAGGCACAGGATGGTCTCACTCATCGATGGGTTTTGAGAAAAATGAAAAACGTTTGTGTCATGATTCTCAGAGACAAAATAGAGGGCTGGAGGGTCTAGCTCCCGACATGAAGCTCACCACAGGGACTGTTTATTGCAGTCACCAAAATAATTACACGGGATGTGGTGCAGAGCTAGTACAGCAGGGAGGGCGCTTGCCTTGCACTCAGCCAACCGAGGTTTGATTCCCGGCACCCCATAGGTCCCCCAAGTCGGCCAGGAATCCTTCCTGAGTGTCAAGTCAAGCATCACCCGGGGGTGGGCCGGAGCGATAGCACGGCAGGGAGGCGTTTGTTTGCCTCGTGCAGGGCCCACGCAACACCGGGTGGGCCCTGGTTCTAATCCTGGCATCCCGTTTGGTCCCCCGAGCCTGCTAGGAGTGATTTCTGAGCGCACAGCCCTACGCGCCACTGGGTGTGACCCTAAATATCTGGCTCTCTCTGTCTGTCTCTGTCTCGTCTCTGTCTCCTGTCTCTCTCTCTCTCCCTCCCTCTCTCCCCCTCCGTCTCTGTGTCCTCTCTCTTTCTCTCCTCTCTCTCCACACACACACCACACACACACAACACACCACACACACACCACACACACACACCTGGGTGCCGGCCACCCAGCCACCTCCTCCCCCGGCCCCCCATGACTTCCCGAGTCCCCACCCCCTTTGGCTGGGTTTTGCTTTGGGGCCTCCTCCATCGGTGCTCAGGGTTACTCCCGGCTCTGCTCGCAGGGACCCATTGGGGGCGCATGTGGGGTCTCAGGGGCTGAAAGGGGGTTGGTTCGCCTTTAGCCCCGAGCACCGCCAGCCAGCGCCTTCTCCCCCGTCCCAGGGCTCACGCCCACCTCGGTCCTTCCCCCGTCCCAGGGCTCACCTCGGTCCTTCACCCCCCGTCCCAGGGCTCACGCCCACCTCGGCCCCTCGCCCAGGCCGCCACCCGTCTGCTTTGCTTCCCTCAGCGGTGCCCCCAGGGCCGGCGCCCCTCGCACCCCTCAGCCCTCCCTCAGCCAGCGCCCGCCACCCTGCTCCTCGCCTAGCCGAGGCGCGAGGCGCGCGACTCACTCACGGTCTGGTCGGCTCCCCTCGGGCGCCCCCTCTCCGAGCGCCCGCACCGTCCCGCCCGCCCGCCCCAGACGACGCCTCGGTTCTCCTCAGCCCTCACCAGGCCCCCCGCTTCTCTCTCACCCTCTGCTGCCCCTTCTGCCCCTTGAGCGGAGCCTCCTTCCCTGCACGTTCAGAGCTCGCCTTGTCCGGGCGTCTCGCCGCCATGGCCAACAGGGACGCTCGGAGCAGCCTGCGTGCGCTGTTACCGCGGACCTCGGCGCTCCCCACGTGCCTCGCCCTGGCCCCGCCCCTCGGCGACCCCCTCACTGGGCTCTCACCACGCACGCGCGTCGCCCTGGCCACGCCCCTCGGCGACCCCTCACTGGGCGCTCGGCCAGGTGCGGCGCCCTGGCCACGCCCCTCGGCGACCCCTTACTGGGCTCTCCCCACGTGCGTCGCCCTGGCCACGCCCCTCGGCGACCCCTTACTGGGCTCTCCCCACGTGCGTCGCCCTGGCCACGCCCCTCGGCGACCCCCTCACTGGGCTCTCACCACGCACGCGCGCCTCGGCGACCCCTCACTGGGCGCCCTGGCCACGCCCCTCGGCGACCCCTTACTGGGCTCTCCCCACGTGCGTCGCCCTGGCCACGCCCCTCGGCGACCCCTTACTGGGCTCTCCCCACGTGCGTCGCCCTGGCCACGCCCCTCGGCGACCCCTTACTGGGCTCTCGACACTCGCCACGAGCGTCGCCCTGGCCACGCCCCTCGGCGACCCCTTACTGGGCTCTCGACACCACGAGCGTCGCCCTGGCCACGCCCCTCGGCGACCCCTTACTGGGCTCTCGCCCGTGCGGGCTCTCGCGCCCCTCGGCTCCCGCCACGAGACTCGCCATGACCACACCCCTCAGCCAAAGTCTCGGCCAATCCCCCTCAGCGCTCTTTGCCACGCCCCCTCACTATTGCCAAGCTCTAAAAATCCTTCTGGGGTGAACCAGGCACCCACTAGTTTAGGCCCCTGCAGGCCCTGGGGTCAGCCCGTGACCACTGGGGGTCGGGTCCACAGCCCCCAGGTCCTGACCTCGAGCAAGTCACTTCTCCCCGTCACTTCTCTGATGTATGAAGGACCGAGGAAAAGGGCGGGAACAGGGCCCATGCATTCTCTGTCAGGGTCCTGGTAAAGGGGGACCCAGGAAACGGCTCAAAGGGCAATACCCTTCACCCCCGTATGTGCCAGCCCCCCAGGAACAGCCCTGCCACCCCACCCCATCCCCCGGGCCACCCAGTGACCACATAGACACACACACACCACACACACACACACACCACCACCACCACCACCACCACCACCACCACCACCACCACCACCACCACCACCACCACACCACACCACACCACACACTGCAGACAAAGGGCCCAGCCTGGGAACGGGAGAAAGGGGGATCCACAGGGAGCAGCACAGGAGTGGCGCCCAGGGGACCAAGCCCAGGGCGCAGGCGCCTGGTCTAAGAGGCCCCTGGCAGGCCGGTCCCGGTCCTGCACAGCACGGGGGTCAGCACAGTTGCTCCAGGCGTGGCCTTTAGGGTCCCACTGCTGTCTCCCGGCTCACCCTGCACTGGCCACGGGTGAAGCGCTAACTCCAGCACAGGGCTTACACAGACCCACTGAGATCCCGAACCGGGCAGGGGTCCATAGTGGAGCTGAGTTGGGGGGTGTGTGTGAGAGAGATCAGAGTAAGACCAGGGACACTGGCCACGGAGCAGGCTTGGGGCCCAGGCCCCTGGGGTGCCAGCGAGGGCACGATGCCGCTGGATGGAACCCTGGGGTCTTTGCCGCACTGGCCCACTCCCTGGCCTCTCCGGCGAAGACTCTGCTCAGGGGCAGCGTTGCGTTTCAGGGAGACCCTCACTGACATCCCCTCTGGACAGCGAGGTCCTGCCGTGGCGCCAGCCGAACCACGGGGCCGGGGTTGGAGGTTCAGTGCAGGCCCCCCCCCCCCCCGATCCTGAGACGCCACACCACCAGCCCAGACTGCCTCGCTGGCTCACTTAGGC
The DNA here is from genome assembly GCF_024139225.1 of Suncus etruscus. NCBI lineage: Eukaryota > Metazoa > Chordata > Mammalia > Eulipotyphla > Soricidae > Suncus > Suncus etruscus. The sequence continues at coordinate 117,081,749 of NC_064868.1, forward strand.
TGAGCAGGGGGAATGTCGAGGCAGCAGCCAAGGGCAGCCCTTCCTCCAAAGAGGGGCTTGCAAGAGGCAGGGCAGGCACCCCTAGAACACATCTGGGGCCTCGAGTGGGCATTTAAGTAGTCGAGGGTTGAAGCCTCACCCCCCCACCCTTTCTCCCTAGGTAACTTGACCTTACCTGCAAGACCCCGCCCATTCCTGGGAGGGGTCTTGGAAAAGGTAGATGAGGCCTTTGACCCAGGGGTTTAGGCTTTTGCCCTTTGGGTCTTTGGCCGGCAGGGAGGTCAAAGGGAAGATGGCTGAAAGGAGTTAAGATGCAGGGCTAGCGAAGAATGGCTGTGCTTGAAAGGTTATGATATAGGCCACACACGTGTGGCGGATAGGGCATGAATAAAGATGATGCTTCCTGATGCCTGCCTGTGAGTGAGTTCGATACCCCTCGCTTTCCTGGACCCCAGACCCACCGGTTGATGGGGGGTGAAGCCCCGTGGCCGGGGCCTAAGGACAAAGGCCTCCATCCTTCTCTATCCACCACCATCGTTAATTATTTAATGCAACATCTGGCGCTCCGAACTCTGGCCTGAAACCTGGACCCAAGAAAACAGCGAACGTGGTGAGATTTCTGCTCTTCTGTTTGATGTTGGCTCTTCTCAGATGGAGTCAGCCCAAAGTGTTGGGCCACGTGAAGCCATGTCCAAAGATGGCCGCGACCCCTTCTAGGGGCAAACGTATCAGTAAAACAGGGGAGTTGAAAACTCGTATCGCTCCCATCCAAGACTCAGGACTGAGGCTTGGTTGCCGAAAATCCTTTTTCCAAAACCCTCGGCCTCCTCAGATACTGATGGAGGGCCTTAGTTGGAAAAGGTTCAGAAAGAAAAAGCTTCTACAAGCAGACTGATTTTCTGAGAATGGCCTTCGGCTTGAATTTGGATTTCGACTTTGAAAATTTCGGATTGGACTTTTAGAACTCTGAACATCCAAAAGCCCCCTGCAAAAAAGCCGTGGCCTCGGAACCTGCTTGCAAAGTGCCGCCCGGAGGGGAGAAGAGGCAGCTGCAATCAGCCAAGAACTCCCGGCCCTGTGGCAGAAAAACAGCAAAAAGCTCCTAATCAGCCCAGAATCGGGGACGCCTGCAGCTCGGCTCGGCTCGGCTCGGCTCGGCTCTGCTCCAGAAAAGCAGCAAGCCTGGAATCCACCCTCCAGATCACAAATGTGAAATGGCGTGCGAACGAAACGGCCTTCAGAAAGTTTAAAGAAGCCACGTGGTGAAAAATCAGCGTGGGACAAACCAGCATCTGGACTTACGGTTTTAGGTGTAGGGACTAAGTGGGTAGTCATATATTTTACTCATAGTAGGTGATGGGATAAGTTTTAGTTAGTTAGTTAGTCAGTGGTCCAAAAAAATTTTTTTTAAAAAAAAGGGGGAATAATAGCAGTTTAGCCCATTTAAAGATGTGATTTCTAACCGCATGCATCTTTGTCTTGATTAAGTCATTTTCTTTATAATTTAACTGTGTTTTGTTTTCCATAGCTGATATTTTCAACCGCAAAATGTTTTACTGTGTGTATTTTAATTTACTTAGCCTGTTTTTAAAATGTATGTTATGCATTTATGCTGTAGTACTTGTGTGTAGGGAAGGTTAATAGGAACAAAAAGTTCCCTCAATGCTGCGGACTGTTTTATCCTGATGAGATAAAAAGTTCCTAAGCAAAACCTTAGTGAGCCCATTTTCCCACTGGAAGTCAAGCGGGAGCACGAAGAGGCGAATATGAAATATGAATTGTGAAATATGAAATGAATGAGACCACACAGAATGCATGGGGACTTGCGTCTAGAAAGACAAAGACAAATTTATTTTTTGAGCTGGGTAGCTTTTAAGGTTGAGGTTTGGAATGCAGGGTGTCATTTTCGACATCAAAGAGAGTGGGAGACAGTTAGGGAAACAGAATGAAAGAGGTGGCTAAAATTTGCACATTAAAGAACAGATACTGAAGGTGAAAGGCAGTTTTGTTTTGGGTTCGCTTTGTTTTGGGTAAGCAGGGGAAACCAGGTAATTTTCAGGGAAGTGGGAAGAGAGAGAAATGTTTTAGAGTTTGGGGGGAAAACTGAAAATTGCTATACTATGAGCTAAGTTTTTGGGAAAAACATGATCTTGGTGCCAAGGTAGCAAAGATCACAAGAGCTGGTTAGTGGGAGACTTTTGGCGGGATTTGTACTGTCCTTCTTCGTTAGAAAGAATGACTAAGGCCTGATTTCTAGTATTGGTTAAAAATAGAGAGATAGTTACAGCCACATATTACAATTATGGCCAAACAATCCACGCAAAGGGTCAACTGATTTTGACTGCTCTAAGCGGGCCTTTTTGGCAAATAATTCTCTTTCAGGAGTGCAACACTTTTTTTGACGTGTGCCTTTCCTGAGTGGGGTGTAACACCTCAATATAGTTTAAAAGCATAGGAACATAAAAGTTCCAGAATAGTGCTTGGTAAAAAAGCATTAAGAGAATTTTAAGTTACAGGTGTATAGTATATTTTGCAGAAATGTTATGTGTTTGAAAAGGGCTGGTATGTTAATTTTCACTTTATTGCACTGTCGCATGATAATATTAACCCACCTTTGGCTAAAGGTGGAGTTAGGATTACAAAAGGTTCTTTTTTATTTCAGAGAAGGGGGAGATGAAGCCTCACCCCCCACCCTTTCTCCCTAGGTAACTTGACCTTACCTGCAAGACCCCGCCCATCCCTGGGAGGGGTCTTGGAAAAGGTAGATGAGGCCTTTGACCCAGGGGATTAGGCTTTTGCCCTTTGGGTCTTTGGCCAGCATGGAGGTCAAAGGGAAGATGGCTGAAAGGAGTTAAGATGCAGGGCTAGCGAAGAATGGCTGTGCTTCAAAGGTTATGATATAGGCCACACCCGTGTGGCGGATAGGGCATGAATAAAGATGATGCTTCCTGATGCCTGCCTGTGAGTGAGTTCACTACCCCTCGCTTTCCTGGACCCCAGACCCGCCGGTTGATGGGGGTGAAGCCACGTGGCCGGGGCCTAAGGACAAAGGCCTCCATCCTTCTCTATCCACCATCATCGTTAATTATTTAATGCAACAGAGGGGGAGGTGGCGTGTGATAACCCCCCCCCCCCGTGCCCTCCATGCCACTGAGCTACTGCAGGAACCTTAGCACAGGTGGGAGACACCACCACAGCCGACTTGGGAAGGCACCCGGGATGGGCACACTGGGCGAGTGGCAGCAGGGGGCTGCAGCAGAAGGCATGGGGGCAGCAGGAGGCATGGGTGCTCCTGCACGGATGTGTCTGGATGCTGGAAGCAGAGTGAGGGATAGAGTCCCGCGGATCCCAGGGATCCCGGGAAGCTGGCCCCGCCTCACGTCGGGCAGGGGCACCCTCCTGGCAGAAGGGGCGGTGCCAGGGGGCAGGATGGGGACCACACTGCCAGCTCCAGAGCCCAGAATCGCCTCGGCCCAGAGGGCACGTAGGCCCAGCCACCTCGATGGACCAGAGTGCACTCCCACCCTTCCCCTTCTCCCCCCAGGCCTACAGGCCATCTGGGGCACACTGGACTCGGGCCAGACACCCTTCCGTGCCTGTGGGGAAGCGGGTTCCGGCCCCCAGGTCCTTCAGACTCCCCCCACAGAGCCCCTGGGGGGCTGGTGCCCCCTGCTGGCCCCCTTCCCAATAGCCGGCACCCCGCAGGGCTGGTTCAAGGACCTAGGACATGCTTGGAGACAACATGGCTTGAATCAGAGGTGCAGTCGTGCCTACACCTGCATCCTGGATACCTGCCTCGGTACTTGCCTAGGGCTTGGAGAACCCCCTGCACCCACCCCTGAGCTGGCCTGAGTGTCCCACCCAAGGTGGGGGATAGCCTGCCTGCAGCTCCCTGCCCTGTCACTTCATGAGGGCCGTCCGCCACCGGCTGTGGCCCTGCCCTGGTCCTCAGACCGGCACTGGAGCAGCCTGAATTGTGTGCGCCCGCGGGTCACGTCTCTTTAAAGCAAACCATCCTCTGCCTCCGTTTCTTTGTCCTGTGGGCTGAAGCCATCCTCCGTGGTCGCTCGTGGCAGCATCACATCGGCTCCAGTCCTCCTCGTCCAGCCCTGGGCCTTGCCTGTCCGTTCACACCCACCTGCCCTGTGGCAGGCGCCTGTCAGAGGCCTCTGGTGGTGTGTCGCAGGCGCCAGGCCCCCTCCCCTGGCAGGCTGCTTGCAGCCGGAAAGATGCCGCATCGCAGGCGCCAGGCCCCCTCCCCTGGCAGGCTGCTTGCAGCCGGAAAGATGCCGCATCCCTGCTCCCCTGTAAGGAAAAGCGAGCGAGAGCTGACGAGGGCCCCACCACTCACCTGTCTGCCCTCCCATTTCCCCCGTCCCTGCCGCACCCGCCCGCCTCACCCAGTCAGGACCTGGGAAAGCTGAGCTAACAGGGTCCCCACAGGCTGCTCCTCCGTGGGCAGGGATGGCCTCGGGAACACGAGGGGCCAAGATGTAGGTCGTGCTCAGAGGGACGTGGGCAGATGCGATCAAATGAGCGAACCGATGGAAGGTGGGTGCCAGAATCCCACTTGTGAATGCTCCCACGGTGAGGCCCCTCGCCTCACAAAGACCGAGACACGGGACTGAGGGACAGCACAGCTAGGAGGGCATTTTCTTTGAACGCTGCCGACCTGAGTTCTATCCCTGGCACCCCAGCGTCCCCTGAGCACCTCCAGGAGTGACTCCTGAGCAGAGAGCCAGGAGAAAGCTCTGAGCGACTCCGGGTGTGGCCCCAAAACAAATACAAAGAGATGCCACCGCCCCCATCCCCGTTTGATGCTCTTTAGCTCCCACTGTCCCTTGAGCACCAGGGCCATCATGTCAGTGTGGGGGGAGGTCAAACCCCTTGTTGATGGTCTCCAAGTCTAAGAATGACTCCCAGAATGATAAATTGAATCCCATTCTTCCGTCCCCCCTTTTGGGGAAGACTTTGATGATAATATCCGACGTGAATAATCAACGAATGCAAAAGATTAGGGGAACAAAGATTCAGCAAAGAAAGCCTTTTGTCAGTTGCAGCCAGCTCCAAAAAGCAAACTGAACAAGCCGTCAGTTCTGGCAAAAGAGCTCCCTATGCCTTCCCAACAAGCTATTTATTTGTTTCCTTAATCACCCCCACCTGGAAGATCCAGGCGGGATGACAGGCAAAAACATTATTACAACAATCACACAACAATTCCCCCTTTTTTGTAAGCAAACAATAATAATATACAATACAATACAATAATAATATACAATACAATACAACACTACATAATTACAATTACAAAACTTTAATGAAATATTAAATACTATAAAATTAAAACATTAATTTCAATTAATTAAAAACATTTAATTACACTAATCATAAATTAAATAGACTTTAAAAGATTTTAGTCATAAAAAATACAAATATATAAGTTAAAAATTTTTTTACCAGTTCAAAGTTACTCTCAAAAAATAAGGAGTATAAAACTCCTAAAAGTCCAATCAAAGACATTTGATGAATCAGGAAAGACGAGTTGTAACTTGATATAGAACACAGCACTGGAACAGTTAATGATGTATTCCTCAGTTCGATATCAGGAGGCTTGCAATTGTGATGAGATTCCTACAAATAAAACGTTAAGAACTAGAAAGAAAAGATGAATTGTAAAAAATAATAAATTAAGGCATAAAGTGTCAGGAAAAGAAAACTATAAACAAAAATTACAAAACCGATAAATAAATATGCAATATTTATATGATAAATTTATATGATAAATAAATATGCAAATACATATTATACAAAATTATGGGAATAACACTCATTTATAATTGCCAGAAATATCTATTAGACGGGAATCAAAATAAAGCCAAAGAAAAAAATTGAATTGAATCAAAAAGAAAAAAGAAAAAACACTTTGAAAATACAATAATGAAAAAACTGTTTAAATGAATATTTCAAAATAACCAAAAATTATAGTAACGAAAAATAAACTTTTTAAATCAAAGTCGAGTAAATCTAGACGATCAAGAATTTCATGTACAACATGACCATAAAATTCCATAATGCAAATATGAAACAATAAATATATTATAATCAGTCATCAATAATGAGCACTGTGAACAGAGTCTATCCAAAATTATGGTTATATCAAAACTATAATTATACCTTCATCTCAAAATCTATGTTGAAAGCAATAAAACACTGATGTTACAATGAAAAGTCAAAAGTTGCCAAATGAACATATATCGATACACAATCATAAAGCAACATTAACATGATTAAGAATCTTTCTTTCATATAGGTCTTAAGTAACATCAATATATTGCAAAATCTTCTAATTAATAGTGACCTAAAACAATACTGAAATTAAGGCATAAATACATCATACAAACAACCACAATGGGGACTCATCGTATTCTTTCCTATTAAGGAATCATATTTAAAAAATGACCAGTAAAACATCAATGATAATCGACAAATAAAGGAAATGATCATTAAGTATTCATAGTAGATCTCTGAGAAATATAAAACAAGATATATGCTGCTGTAGATTTTACCGATGCAATAGGGATTTTCTTGATCTTCTTATCATCAAAATTGATCCAATACTGTTCTGTGGCAATTTTACAATATGAAGTACAATGTCCATAATGAACTTGACCAAAATGATTTGATACTGATGATAAATTATATTTTTCAATCTTGTTATTATCTTCTTGAGTGAATTCTGCTAAATTGAGGTCTTCCAAAGGAAAATCCACATAAGTGTATAATTTTTTAATCTGTTTTCCATCAAAAGCAAAACGTTTCAAATGAATTATCAATACGGGAGGTATTTTCCATAAATATGTTTTCTTTGAAAAATTCCTTTTAGTGTTGCAATTATAACAGTGAATTCTATTGTTATCTCTCAAATCTTCTTCTTTAAAAAATTCAACAAGGCATTCCTGTAAAGTACATTTATCTGCAGACTTGACAGCCAGGGACAACTGAACAAATGTTTCATAAACCTCAGACTTTTGATAACATGTAAGACACTGTAGTATAGATTTAAACTGTCCTTGAAAGGTATCATAGATAATAGATTTACAAGCTCTAAATTGTTCATATTTATCATTGTCTATAAAGTGTACAGTTTCATCTGTTATTGAATTTTTTTTTTTTGGTTTTTGGGCCACACCCGTTTGACGCTCAGGGGTAACTCCTGGCTAAGTGCTCAGAAATTGCCCCTGGCTTGGGGGGGACCATATGGGACGCCGGGGGATCGAACCGCGGTCCGTTCCTTGGCTAGCGCTTACAAGGCAGACACCTTATCTCTAGCGCCACCTTCCCGGCCCCTGTTATTGAATTTTTAAGTAAATCTTGATGTAGTCCTTCTATAAGAAACATTAATAATTCGTGAGGATCCTGTTGGTTGTGTCCAGCAAATTGGTCATTGAGTAAACTTATTGTTGCTTTGAAGCTTTCAGGATTGAAATACTTATGGCACCCATTTCCCATGATTTTGATAAGATGACCAAATTCATCTGCTAATTTACCTTTATGTCCCTTTGGATTTTTCTCTGTTAATATCTTTTTTTATAATGATCTTGATAAAAATACTGAGTCAAGTCTGTAATATTATACAAGCATTGCAATATTGAATTCATGTAACACGAGTTACCCAAATTTTGTAATCCAGTGAAAACAGGTTTCTGTTTTTCTATTTGTAGTCCAGACTGTAAGGATTTTTCACTTTTGTCAGATTTACTGAGAATATGAGGTATGAAAGTTAATCCCTCACTTACTTTCCCAGTCACCTCAGCAGCACCACAACTGTCAATATCTTGAGCACTCTGTACTTGATGTGGGGAGGAATCTATAGTCCCAGCAACCTGACCTTGATCATCAGCGCCAGTCCGATTCCTAACGAGACGCAAGGGGACCCAAAATTTCTTAGGAGGGTTGTCATTTGTAGAAACATAAGCATAACCCCTCCCTCTCAAAGGAGATAACCAGCAATCCATTTTTTTATCCTCTTTTATCCAAATTGGAATATTTGTTGTTTCTTGTCTCTGATTATCTTCTTTAAAATGTTTTTCCCCTGCTGTATAGCTCTCTCCCTGAGGTAAATTTAGATAATTTAGTGTAATGAGAGTCAAAGATAACAGCTCCGTTGGCATTAAAACTCTTTTTCTATTCTTTTGCAATTGAGTTTTCAGAGTTCTATGGGCTCTTTCCACAATTGCCTGTCCTTGACAATTGTGGGGAATTCCTTTAAGATGTTTTATTTGCCATTCATTACAAAAAAATTCAAAAGTTTTACTTATATAAGGGGGTCCATTATCAGTCTTAATAGAAAACGGAATACCCATAACAGAGAAACATTGTAAAAGAAAACTGCAAACTGCCTTAGATTTTTGGGAAGACATGGGGAATTGCCCAAATAAATCGAGAATATGTATCCACTACCACATGAAGGTATGGTTTTTTGGGAAATAAGTCTGTTTGAGTTACATCCATTTGCCACAATTCGTTAGACTGCAAGCCTCTTGGATTTGCTCCTGCTATATGAGTCTTTTGTGCTAGCGGGGCACATATGTTACATCTTTTTATAATTTCTCTCGCTTGCCTCCATGGAATTTGATAATTTACATGTAAACGACGAGCATTTGTGTATAAGGCTGAATGTTCCTCTACAGGTGATTTAAATATAGGCATTGCCAACAAATCAGCAGTTTTATTTCCTTGAGCCATTGGCCCTGGAAGGCCTGAATGAGCTCTAATATGTGTGATGAAGATAGGTTCAGTTCTTTTTTGAATAATGTGTTGTAACTTTTTTAATAAATTCTGTATAATAGGACTATGAGAATTGAGGGAGGCAGTGGCTATCACCGGGCATAAATTTACAACATATAAAGAATCAGAAACGACATTCATGGCTTCAGATACATTTTCTAATAGATAAATTAATGTTGCTAATTCAACTTTCTGTGCAGACTTATATTTGGTTTCTATCGTTATGTTCATATTTTCTCCGGTTATTCCGCCCCGTCCCCCACTTGATCCATCTACATAAAAAACTTTTGCATTGGGAATAGGAGAATCCCTCACAATTGAAGAGATAACAAACTGAGTCTTTTTCAAAAAGTCCCAGGTCTTTCCTTTTGGATAATGAGAAGAAATCTCTCCTGTAAAATCTGAGAGAGCCCTTTGTAGAGATTCATTAAGAGGCAATATTAACTCAATTTCCTTTTTTGGTATTGGCAATACTATTATATCTGGATCAAAACCTAACAAAGATATTGATCTGAGTCTTGCTTTGATAATCAATTCTGAGATTAGTTGCAGGTAAGATATCACAGACTGAGGCTGTTTGTTATGTAAATACACCCATTCCAAAGGATCAGCCTGTTGCATTAAAGCCGCAGTAGGTGTTTCTTTTGTAGGGAAAATTAATAAAAATACCTTCTCTCCAGGGATAAATCTTAAGAGAAATGATTTTTGCAGTCTGTTCAAGAAAATGTCCAATTCATTTTTAGCAGCTTGTGTTAAATTTCTGGGACTATCTAATGCAGGATTACCTTCCAAAGTTTTAAACAGATTAAACAGCTCTGCATTTGAGATTCCTAGTGCTGGGCGGAGCCAATTTACATCACCCAAAAGTTTCTGAAAGTCATTAAGCGTTTTAAGGTTCTCTTTTTTAATGGTAATTTTTTGTGGACGTATTGATGTTCTGTCCAAAATAAAGCCCAAGTATTGATATGGTGGCATGGTCTGTATTTTTTCTAAAGCTATTTTCAGTCCTGCCATTTGCAAACAATTGATCACATAAGCAGATAATTTCTGTAAATCTGTTTCATTATTCATTGTAATTAAAATATCATCCGTGTAATGATAAATTATAGCTTGTGGAAATCTTTCACGAGCAGGGCTCAAAATTTTGTCCACAAAATATTGACACATAGTTGGTGAATTTAGCATGCCCTGAGGGAGAACAGTCCATTGAAAACGCCTGCAAGGGTGAGTATTATTAATAGAAGGAACTGAGAATGCAAAATGGTGTTTATCATCTGGGTGAATAGGAATATGATAGAAGCAGTCTTTTAAGTCAATTATAATTAGTGGCCATTCCTTAGGGATTACTACAGGTGATGGTAAACCTGTCTATAATTTTCCCATAGGTACCATAGATAAATTCACAGCTCTCAGATCCATTAACAATCTCCATTTACCAGCTTTCTTTTTTATGGTAAATACAGGTGAATTCCATTGAGAAAACGAAGGCTCAATATGTCCTAATTTTAGCTGTTCTTCCACTAATTCTGTCAGCACCTTTAATTTATCAGTTTTAAGGGGCCACTGGCCTATCCAAATTGGTTCATCAGATTTCCATTTTATTTTTATTGGTGCTGGGGTTTTTCTGGCAGTGGCCCCTACCAAAAATTTTGGGTTTTTAATTCAGAAGAAGGTTCAGGCTCACCTTGAGCTAATGAAATATGGAATTCTGCCTTCCATTGTTTATGCAAATCACGGCCCCATAGGGATGGTGAGAATGGGCCCACATGAGGTCTAATTATAGCCTTTTGATTTTCTGGGCCATAAAATACCATGGTTCTTGTGCTTAACAAGCAAGAACTCAGGCCTCCTATTCCTTTTAACGAATATGGAATTTCTTGCAGAGACCAATTTTTTGGCCATTCTTTATCAGAAATTACAGTGACCTGAGCACCTGTGTCTATCATGCCATTAAAGACTTGCCCTTCTATATTAAGTTTAATCATTGGATTTTCATCTTTACATTTAGTAATCAGAGCCACTAATGGGTTTTTGGCAGCCCCTGGATCTGTGCTCCCAAAACCTCCAGTTCTTATCTTATCTGAAGTCCCAAATTTAACATAAGGTATTATTACTATTTGGGCAATCGTCTCCCCTTTTTTGAAAATCCAAGTAACTGGCACATTGATAACTACAATAATTTCTCCCTTTGAATCTGAATCAAGAACACCTGTGGTTACTGATATACCTTTTATATTAAGGGAACTTCTGCCCCATTGTATCTGGGGGTGGTGGTCCCACTATGCCTGTGTGTAACATATAAGGGCATTCTCCTGGGTAAATTGTTTCAGTCTGGTTGACCTGTCTAGTGTTGACAATGCCGTGTTGAGGTCTCCCACAATTATTGTGTTGTTATTGATATTATTTTTCAGATTTGTCAACAGTTGTATTAAATATTTTGCTGGCCCCTCATTCGGTGCATATATGTTTAGGAGGGTGATTTCTTCCTGCTGTACATATCCCTTGATTAATACAAAATGTCCATCTTTGTCCCTTACAACTTTCCTAAGTATAAAGTTTGCATCATCTGATATTAATATGGCCACTCCTGCTTTTTTTGGGTGTTGTTTGCTTGGATGATTTTCCTCCAGCCTTTTATTTTGAGTCTATGTTTGTTCTGACTATTCAGGTGCGTTTCTTGTAGGCAGCAGAAGGTTGGATTGAGTTTTTTGATCCATTTAGCCACTCTGTGTCTCATAACTGGTGCATTTAGTCCATTGACATTGAGAGAAAGAATTGTCCTGGGAGTTAGTGCCATCTTTATATTAAAGTTTGGTGTGTCTGTTGGTAAGTATGCCGTTCAGTTTTTCTTTTAAGAATGGTTTTGAGTCTGTGAAGTTTTTGAGCGGTTTTTTGTCTGTGAAACTATGTATTGTTCCTTCAAACCTGAAAGTGAGTTTTGCTGGGTGCAGTATTCTAGGCGAAGCATTTATTTCATTGAGTTTTGTCACTATGTCCCACCACTGCCTTCTGGCCTTGAGTGTTTCTGGTGACAGGTCTGCAGTAAATCTCAAGGATGTTCCCTTGAATGTAATTTCTCTTTTCGATCTTGCTGCTTTCAGAATTCTGTCTCTATCTATGGGATTCGTCATTGTGACTAGGATGTGTCTTGGGGTGTTTTTTCTGGGGTCTCTTTTAGTTGGCACTCTTTGGGCATGCAGGATTTGATCACATGTATTCATTATCTCTGGTAGTTTCTCTTTAATGATGTTCTTGACTGTTGATTCTTCCTGGAGATTTTCTTCCTGAGTCTCTGGGACTCCAATGATTCTTAAGTTGTTTCTGTTGAGCTTATCATAGACTTCTATTTTCATCTGTTCCCATTCTTTGAGTAATTTTTCCATTGTTTGATCATTTGCTTTGAGGCTTTTTTCCAATTTCTTCTGCTGTATGTAATTGTTATGTATCTCATCTTCCAGTGTACTGATTCTATCCTCAGCTGCTGTTAACCTGTGGGAAATCTCAAACATGTTTTTCTTCAATTCATCTACTGAGTTTCTCAGACCTGTTATTTGATCTGAAATTTCTGTTTGGAGTTTTCTCATTTCTATCTTCATATTCTCCTGATTCTTTTTAGTTTTCTCTTCTATACTTTGTTTGAGTTCTTTGAACATGTTCCATATTGCAACTCTAAACTCCTTATCTGAGAGACTGACTAGGTGGTTGGTCATGTTCAAGTCATCAGAGTTGCCATCTTCATTCTCTATGTCTGGCACTGGCCCGTGTTGTTTCCCCATTGTCAAACTAGTACTGCGTGTTTTTCTACGTGTTGTGACTGTATTCATCGGCTAAATGCTGTGCACCGTCGCGAAGGGGAGCGGAGCAACCGTGCTCCTCTGGCTTCTCCCTTTCTGGGCGTGTTGACTCACCTCCACGGAAGGCTCAAAGGAAGGCAGGCTGGCAGATGGGCCGCACCCAGGATGAAATCAGGCCAAAAATGCAGGACAGCAGAGTAGAGAGGCAGAAGTGTGCTGGCATCTGAGATCCAGCGAAGTTCAGTGGCTCCTCCCTTTCTGGGCATGTCGACTCACCTCCACGGAAGGCTCACGGGAAGGCAGACTCCCCGGAAAGCTCACAGGAAGGCAGGCTGGCTGATGAGCTGCACCAAGGGTGAAATCAGGCCGAAAATGCAGGACAGCAGAGTCTCCTGGGTAAATTGTAATATCCACTGGGCAAGTTATATCAAGCCCAGCACTGCCCACAGTGGCATGCGTTAATTCATTAATTGAAATTAATAATCTTGGGCTGGGCTGGGGAGAATTATGGTTTGATGACTTTGCCCCTGATTTGTAAGGGTCTGGGGATTGGCCCTGTAGGCGTTTCCCTGTTTTTTAATTGTAGATCCTGGAGGAACTGAATTTAACAAAAGACGGCAATTCCTTTTAATATGCCCTTGTTTTCCACAATGGTAACAGGCAAATTGTCTCCTAGGGTTTGTATTAAAACCTCTTCCTATGTTATTATTAGGGGGATTTTCAGATCTACAGTCTTTCGCCCAGTGGTAACCCTTATTACATTTTGGGCAGAGACCTGGTTTTCGGGCAAGTTTTTGTCCCCTTTGGTAAAGAGGTTTATTTCCTTTAGTAATTGCAAAGGTTTGCACCTGATCTGAATTTGCTAATGAATGGGGTATATCATAAACATTCCTACATACATATAAAAATTCATTTAAATCAGCTTTTTCCTGTAACGGAGCCAATACCAATTTGCAAGCTGAATTAGCATTATGATAAGCCAAACATTTTTCTAGAAATTTCCTCACCTCATCATTTTTAACTTGTATTTTTAAAGCATCTTTGAGTTTAGCCACAAATTCTACATAAGGCTCTTGGGGACCTTGGATGATTCTTAAAAAGGTTCCCTCACCAGTACCGTTAGTATCAATTCTTTCCCATGCAGATAATGCAATGTCTTTAATTATTTTTGAGATTTCCTTTGGTAAAGCCGCTTGTGTCTGTATATCTGAATATTAATTTTCTCCCATTAATAATTCATATGAGAGATTAACCCCTGCCACTCGTTTTTTGGTTCCATCTGGACTATATAGTTTGGATTTCACACCCTCTGCATATAACATTTCCCATTCAGTTCGCTGTTTAGATGGCAGGCATATTTCAGCAAGTTTTTTAAAGTCATGCAGAGTCCAAATTGATTTTCGACACCACATGCTTAGTACCTCCTGACAATATGGAGAGGTAGCCCCAAATTCTTTACATGCTTTCTTAAAACGTTCCACATCCTCCATTTCAAGAGGTTCATAATTTGAAACATATACTGTTTGAAATGGAGTTGAGGCTGGATTAGCAGAAGTACCTTGCACAGGACTCTGATGCCTGAGGTGTGGAATACTAGAATGTGGTTCATTGTCTGAGTTGGCACTAACATGTGAGTCCATACTGTGAACAGAATCAGGACTCTCTTGTGGACTTATCACTGGAGGCTGATCATCAGTGTCAAGATCTTGATTTGGATTATGAGTATCTAAATTACGTGTCCGAGTTGATTTTTTACCGGCAAAAATACCTATACTTTTGCTGCCAGTGTTAGATTTATCAGCCTGTATCTTAGTCTGAATTTTCGTAGGAAAAATTTTTTTATTGTCCATACTGGTCATCACTTTACAATTTCCACATTGTCTATTTCCTAACCACCAGCTAATGCCTATGCATCTGGTAGTCATATTTGCCAACACAGAAATTCCACAAACTATGACTAATGGAGACCATTCAAGCAATGCAAATATTGGAGTAGAAATTTTTGATTGAATTGTAAGCAGCAACCATCCGACGAGAATGATATTTACTAGTATCAAACCAAATGGTTTATATCCAAGCAGAGTAATGCACTTGAGTAATGCCAAACCGATGTATTTAATAACAGATGGCATAGTGAGCGTGAGTATCCATAATAACCAGCCAAGGGTCTCCAGAGGTAATTTCCAATAAAACATGTCACTTACAGTTCCAGAGGGTCCAGATTCACCTGTTCCGGGCGCCAAATGTGGGGGGAGGTCAAACCCCTTGTTGATGGTCTCCAAGTCTAAGAATGACTCCCAGAATGATAAATTGAATCCCATTCTTCCGTCCCCCCTTTTGGGGAAGACTTTGATAATAATATCCGACATGAATAATCAACGAATGCAAAAGATTAGGGGAACAAAGATTCAGCAAAGAAAGTCTTTTGTCAGTTGCAGCCAGCTCCAAAAAGCAAACTGAACAAGCCGTCAGTTCTGGCAAAAGAGCTCCCTATGCCTTCCCAACAAGCTATTTATTTGTTTCCTTAATCACCCCCACCTGGAAGATCCAGGTGGGATGACAGGCAAAAACATTATTACAACAATCACACAACATGTCAGGACAGGGGTGCAGGCCCTGGACTCTGCCTCAGTCTCACTCTCTGGGAGAGGCCGCCAGGCAAAGACTAGAGCTAAGTGCTTTGGCAGGAGACACCCCAGAGAGACAGACACCCCAAGACCTGAGCACTGCTTCCACTCGCGTTCACCTCAAGTGTCCCTTTACCGACAGCTGGGAGAGTGGAGAATGATCCTCTCCGTAGGAGCCTGTCTGGCGGAGTCCCGCAGAGCGCCATGGGCCGGGCACACTGGCTCTTTACCACCTGGCAGCCTGCGTCTCCTGGCCCAGCTCACACTGACAGTTTACAGTGGCCCAGAGCCTGGCCCAGCTCACACTGACCGTTTAGAGTGGCCCAGAGCTCACGGGCCTGAGTGGGCCATAACCTGGGCCCACGGGGAGCTGGGCAAAGTGGCCACACCACCTTGCGCTCCAGCAGAAACAAGAGCAGGCGGGAATGCCAAGCACTGCCCAGGAGAGGCCAGAGCAGTAGCCACACCGGCTCTGACTCAGCATGGGCAGAGGCGCCCACACACACACACTGGCAGACAACAGATCCTGACCCCGACAAGCTGGCCGAGAGAGGGGCCGGCAAAGCACACCGAGGGAGCAGCATGTGCACGAAGATGTACATGCTCCCCACGGACGAGCAGTGGAAGCCAGAAGGACGACAGGCCAGAGGGGAGGCGGCAGCACAGGGCCGTGTGAAGAGGATGCAGAAGAGGAGATCCTGAGGTGCGCAGGCTACAACAGAGCCCAGGCCAGCAGTAGCGCCGTGAGGGGCATCTGCCCACAAGAACAGGAGCAAAGTGCCTACCACGGGGGGGGGGGGGGGGCAGGCAGGCACAAGAGAAGACACGGCTCTGCGGGTGCGAGGGCCACAGAGGGTGGTGCATGTGAGGGAGGGAACACAGCCCTCACCCGAGGGCCACGTGCCTGTGAGGTGGACATGTGGGAGGTGTCCTGTCGGACATTGAGGTCGGACTAGATATTGACAGTGGTACCGTGGTGCAGCCGAATCCTAACTTTCTGCTCTCTTTCCATGCCAGACACCGGTCGAGGAGAGGTATTCGCTGGAGGGAGCCAGGCGGGGTTGGAGTGCACGGGGCCTGCGGAGGTGACTGGACTGGGGTGGTCATGCAGGGCAGGGGGGGGGGGACAGCATGAACACCTTGGTTTAGAAGGAAAAGCCTAAGGGCCAGAGCGGTGATGCAAGAGGTAGGGCATTTGCCTCACACACGCTAACCTAGGATGGCCCACAAGCCAAGAGCGTTTTCTGAGTGCATAGCCAGGAGTAACCCCTGAGCGTCACCAGGTGTGGCCCAAAAAGTCAATGGATAATTTTTTAAATTAAAAAACAAACAACCAGCCGAGACCAGAGCAATATCACAGCGGGAGGATGTTTGCCTTGTAAGCAGCTGACCTGGGTCTCCTCCCTGGCAGCCCATGGGCTTCCCGGAACTCCGCCAAGAGTGATTCCTGAATGCGGCGCCAGGAGTAAGCCCTTCCTTAGCATCGCTGGTTGTGGCTCCACAACCATTAAAATAAAGTGAGAGAGAGAGAAGGGACAAAGCTCTCCCCAGCGATCACGCACACACGGATATATACGCAAATCATGCACACACAGCTGCAGTACTCTCTGAAGAGGGTGTGAACGTCACATATTAGAAGGCACAAGTTCGGGCCGGAGCGGTGGAGCATCTGTAGGGTGTTTGCCTTGCACGAGGCTGACCAAGGACAGACCGCGGTTCGATCCCCCAGTGTCCCATAAGTGTCCCCCAATCCAGGAGTGACCCCTGAGCATCACCAGGTGTGGCCAATAAATAAAATAAAATAAAAAAAAATAAGAAGGTACAGAGTTCAGGGCCAGAGTGATAGCACAGCGGTAGGGCATTTGCTTTGCACACTGCCTACCCAGGATGTTCCTGGGCTTGATTCCCGGCATCCCATATGGACCCCTGAGCCTGCCGGAAGTGATTTCAGAGCGCGGAGCCAGGAGTAACCCCTGAGCAACACCGGGTGTGGCCCAAAACACCCCAAAAAACAGAGGTAAAAGGTTTTGCCCAGGTATGCACACAACACACACACACAAACACACACACACACCACACACACACACAAACACACACACCACACACACACACACACACACACCACAGACTGCAGAACAAACACACTCAGCCCATCACCTGGGAGCAGAAAACCCTCTTGCCCGCATTCTCCCTCCCGGTCCACACACTCTCTCAACCAGTGACAGAGACAGCAACAAGCGTCCTCTGTGTAGGAGCCCAGAGCCCCATTCTTGGCCCCACTCATCAGTCACCTCCTCTGCTCCCTACTCTGGGCTCCTGGCCTAGTCCCAAGCCAGACCCGCCCAGGGGAGAGGAGCCATCACACAAGGGCACTAACAACCTTGAGCTTGTTCCAGTCGAACACGTAGTCGGAGAAGCCCTGGCGAGGAAACAGGTTCCTGAAGCGCTGTCTCAGGTACTAGAAGTCAGGCTTGTCTTCAAAGTGCAGAGAGCAGCAGAAGTTCAGGTATGTGGCAAACTCAGCTGGCAAACAAAGAAGTCCACACTTACTAGCTTCGCCCCAACTCGCCTGCAGGCCTGGGCCGCTGCTGCGTGCCAAGGTCCCTGGCAGGGGCTGCGGACGCTCACACGGGTAGCCTTTACACAGCACCTCGATGGGCTTCTACATATTCTTCTCTCTGACCCTCTCATACTTATGC
The DNA here is from genome assembly GCF_024139225.1 of Suncus etruscus. Taxonomy (NCBI): domain Eukaryota; kingdom Metazoa; phylum Chordata; class Mammalia; order Eulipotyphla; family Soricidae; genus Suncus; species Suncus etruscus. The sequence continues at coordinate 117,099,656 of NC_064868.1, forward strand.
CGCTTCGTGGCAACCTTCAGCCCTGGCCAGGGCAGGGAGCCTAGGTTAAGTGCCTGAGCACGAAGCCCAGATTGAAGTTCATAGTCCAGGGACGCCAGGTCTTCCCTCCGAGACTGCTCTGGAGAGAGGGGAGATGGTCAGAGCACAGGCCCAGACCACACGTAGCGCCCGTGAAGCCCAGTCCCCATCCTCGAAGCCTGGCAGATGTGTGAACTGGTGCCAGGGCCGGCCACGAGGCTCACCGATGCCAAGATGCGTGTTGATGGAGGCATAGCGCGCTGTGCCCATGAGGTTCTTGTTTTCACAGCAGGGGAGATGCTGGTGAGGGGGCATCCTGGTCCTTCTAGGACAGCCCAAAGTCAATGATGTACACAGGTTGCCTTTCTTCCCCAAGCCCATGAGAAAGTTGCCTGGCTTCATATCTCAGTGGATGAAGTTCTTCGACTGGATAGTTTAAAGCAGGGGGCTCTAGAGAGATAGGGCGGGGCAAGTGCACTTGCCTCACAAACAGTGGACCCGCATTCAGTCCCTGGCATCACCAGAAGGAATCCCAGAGCTCAGAGCCAGGAGTAATCCCTGAGTACCGCCAGCTGTTACCCCCAAACACAAATTGGTTAAGTAAAATATAGAACAGGTATGGGACCGGAGAGGTAGCATGGAGGTAGGGTGTTTGCTTTGCATGCGGAAGAACAGTGATTCGAATCCCGGCATCCCATATGGCCCCCGAGCCTGCCAGGAGCGATTTCTGAGCGGAGAGTAAGGAGTAACACCTGAGTGCTGCCGGGTGTGACCCCAAGACCAAAAAAAATATTACATATAAGAACAGGTAGGGTCTTTGCCTTGTATGTAGCTCACCCAGATTTAATCCCAGCATCCCAAATGGCCGGTCCCCTTCCGCATCACTGGGGTGACCCATGAGCATTGCTGGCAATGGCAAAAAAGAAACAAGCAAAAATAAAACAAAACAAAATGATATATAGTGTATATATAATTATGTGTGTGTTTGCGTGTGTCTGAAGCATGGGTCCTATTTGCTCTATTCTCTCATCAGCCCCTAAAATTGTTACTTTCTCAGAACATTTAGTTTGGTTTTCTGGAGGATTTGGGTGTTAATTTTTCAGTGAGTGAATAGTTTCAACACTTACATTTTGCAAGATTTCGTGGATTCTCATTGAATTGCTTCCGTCTCCTCCAAGCAGTAGTTAAGTAAGTGCTTACTTACTGAGTCAATGAAAGAAAAGAAATGCTTGGGGTCAGAGATGTAGTACAATGGGTATGGATGTGGCACTTGCCTTGCCCCTAGCCAACATGGGTTTGATTCCCTGCAGCCCACATGGTTTCCCCCCCCCCCATGCCAGTGAGAGTGAACTTGAGCAGTGCCATGTAGGGCCCAAGAACCATAGTCTTTGAAACGGGGGACAGAAGAATGAACACGCTAAATGTATTTTAGTTTCAGCTCGGGAGAGTTCCTGCTGCAAACTATGTTTAGACACCTGAGGCATAAGTCACAGAGAAGGGCTGTTGCATTTGACATCTGTTCTCTTTCACTACGTTGACTGAGGCAGTTTGTACCACCCATCCCCACTTTGTCTCTTGCTCTGTAAGATTTCTGCCTCCCTTTTTAATTTATTGCACAGATGTTACGGTTACAGCAAAGAAACATGACCCACTGTCTTGTGTGTTATCTCGAGTGTGATATGTTCTCTGACAGTGCTGGTCTGCGTACCTATGTAATCTAATGTACCTGTAAGTAATCACTCATAAGCTAACTTTGTCTGTGTTATTGGAAACTAGAGCAAGCTAAGACGGCCTGACGTGACACGGTGGGAACAAGAGGCTTAGGATCAGATTGAGGGCTCAAGGGATCAAAGCTGTATTGTGTGCCACACGTTAATTTTATTGTTCCATAAATGTTCTGTCGTTTGACATGCAGTAATTTTTGTTTGACACATGAGTTAGAAATGCCATTCTATAACTTAATTTTTTCAAGGTCATATGCATGTCTTGTCACGGGAACTGCGTCCAGTAAGGTATATTTTCCAAGAAGAAATTCCCTCATCCATTTTTCTTGAAATTGCATAGTTTCTGGCCTGCAAAAGGAGAAAAACAGGGCTACAGCGAGAGGAGAACAGGGAGGGCACTTGCCTTGCACACAGCTAAACTGAGTTCAATCCTCAGCATCCCATTTGGTCCTCAGAGCACCCCAGGAGTGATTCCTGAGTGCAGAGCCAGGAGTAACCCCTGGGGATCAACGAATTATAGACCTTCAGGATTCCTGAAATAAGGTGATCTTGCCATCGTGTTTCTTATTGAGTCTCCAAATCAGGGGTCTTCTAACTACGGCCCGCGGGCCACATGTTGTATTTATTCCCATTTTGTTTCTTCACTTCTAAATAAGATATATGCAGTGTGCATAGAAATTTGTTCATAAGTTTTGTTTTTACTATAATCTGGCCCTCCAACAGTCTGAAGGACAGTGAACTGGCCCCATGTTTAAAAAGTTTGAGGACCCCTGCTCCAAATGTTCCTTACCTTTGAATGAATGTCTGGTGATCCAATTTATAGGTGATATCAACGGGGGCCCTCTACAAGATAAAAAAAAAGAGACAATTGTCAACCTAGAACAGCAGTTCTGACTTACAGTGTTTGCATTTCTCTTGTTTTACCAGAAATTTTACTGACACTTCCCTGGTTCTATTTATTTTATTCAGAAATCTCTAGAATTCTCTGTTTCTGCAAACCTCTTTTTCCCCACAAGATCTGTTTTTGCAACAACCTGAAGAATCTCCATAAGATGGTTGGAACGATAGTACAGTAGGTAAGGAGGGCATTTGCGGTGGACCTGATCTTGATTCTCAATATCCCACATGGTCCCCCGAGCCTGCCAGGAGAAAATCCTGAGTGCAGAGCCAGGAAGTGACACTTGATTACTGCTGGGTGTGGTGCATAAATCAGAATAAAGGAAAACTGGAGGCCAGACTAGCAGGTAGGGTGCTTGTCTTGCACGAAGAAATCCCAGTTTGATCGCCAGCACCCCATACAATCCCTGAGCTCAGTTCTAGAAGTTTGCCTTGAACTGTGCTGGGTGTGGCCTAAAACCGAACCAAAAAAAGACCTGATCTGCAAAATAGTGTACTATGAGGAGGTTCTGACAGCAGGCAAGGCCAGTCGGCTGGGAGGAAGAATGGTCCTGAAGCAGGAGGAAAACTAGGAGACAAGGTGTTCCTGCAGCATTGGACGGGAGGGAGTATTCATCTATGGTCTGCTGCCCAGTGGCTGGACAAAGGCAAAGGATGGAACTTGGCTTTGTTTTGTTTGGTCCCTTGGGACCAAACTCTTGTTTTGTTTTTGAAGTCATAACAGGTTTTATTTGGAAATTCAGAAGAAAGGAGGGACAGGAGAGAAAAGAGACAATTGAACTCAAAAAGGCACACAGGCTTCTCCAAAGACAGAAAGCGCCCCAGTACAGAGCCCAGTTAATGTATGGAAGTCCAGACCTAGAGGCACATACAGGCACCATACTCATGGGACAGCAACCATTCTTGATGGTTCCACGTTACAAAGAGTGTCACCATAATGCAACTTGCCAGAGAGGAGCCCCCACCATGTTTAATGCCAACTCTTTCCCCCAAGAGTACCAGGCCTCCAAGAAAGAGTTTACCGGAGGCTTGCTTTTGCTGAACTTGATGGTGAAGTCCATCGTTGTTTCGATTTTGGGGATGGGGATCTGAGCAGTCGGGATGCTCCAGTTCACGCGGTAGTTGTAGAGGATGCTATGGTGAACATCTTGTTTATCCAGGAATTCTGTGTAATGCACCCAGCAGGACTCATGCTTCCATATCTGTCTCAGAAGCCAAAAGAAAATGCACTTAGAGAGAGAGAAGCAGACTTGTGCCCCAGCACTCCAGTACCGGGTTTCACAAAAGGGGGGGAACACTTCTCCTGGGGGATCCTCATGGCAATCACAACAGCGAGGTGGCAGGCGGGGCCGGAGCAATAGTAAAGCGGGTACGGCATTGTTTGACCAGGGTTCCATGCCCGGCACCCCATATGATCCTACAAGCCCACCAGGAGGGATTCCTGAGCACAGAGCCTGGAATAAGCTTTGAGCAATGCCAGATGTGACCTAAAAACAAAACAAAACAAAGAGATGGGGGAAGCAGGGCTGGAGAGATACTACAGGTAGGGGCATTTGCCTTGCATGCAGCAGACCCAGGTACAAGCCCCAGTAACTCCCGTCTTATGGTTCCCCAGAGTCCTGCCAGGAGTGATCTGAGGGCAGAGCCAAGAGTGTTACTTCACTGCACAGAATAGAGGACATGAAGGTGAGTACACAAATACATATGTCTGAAGGCTGAAGGCCCCCAAGACTAGGAGACTCAGCGAGCCGGAATATGGAGTAGACACACAATGTATATACATTCAAAAAGTACTCAAGGCCAATGTTTGCATTCCTAACAACCCTTATCTAGGCAAAGTAGATGTACAGAAGCAGATATTAGGCCATTCTGACCAAATGCATCATGTTTTTGAGCCTTCTGTGTTGTCATGAAGTCCTTGTTTTCCTAGAGACCTGGACGAGGGGTTGGGGAGGGTCCTGATCTTATTTCAGGAACGGGGCAGGCCTGATCTCTGTATTGCTTTCCCTAGGGTTCAGGCCTGCACCAGTCTGGTTCATGATGGTTATCCTGAATCCTGGACCTGGAACCCCTAAGGTTCCAAAGCCTGTCAGAAAGGCTGCCTGAGTGCAGACCAGGAGTAAACAAACAACACTGACAAATGTGGACAAAAAATAAACAAAAAGCTGAAGAGATGAGTCCAGAGCAATAGCGCACCAGGTAGGAAGTCAGCCTTTCACGGGGTTAACCTGGAGTTGATCCCCAGCTTCCCATATGGTTCCCCACTAGGAGTGATTCCTGAGTGCAGAGTCGAGAGTTACCCTGTGCACAGTCAGGTGTTTCCCCCACACACGCAAAAAAAAAAAAAAATCAAACCTAGAGAGATAGTGCAACTATTACAGTTCTTGTACATAGCTGATCCAGGTTAAAAACCTAGAGCCTCATAAGGTTTTCCAAGCATCACCAGTGCTGACCACTTAATGCAGATCTAAGAGAAAGCCTGATCAGTACCAAGTGTGACTCAAGAATAAATCAACTGCAGAAGATTGCTTGTGAATCCTTAGCAATGCTTTGGCCATAATTTTGGTCAGTAAAAATAGCTCAAAATCTACCACACAGACACAGACAGGCACATACACACACCACACACACACACACACACACACACACACACACACACACACACACACACTCCCACCACCACCACCACCACCACACTCGCTCAATGTACGGCAGGCTCAGCACCTCTTCCGGAACCTTGGGAAAACTTCTCATCAGAAATGCCTGTCACTGTGGGGTTGGGTATACAGTACAGTGGGTAGAGCACTTGCCTTGCACACAACTGACCAAAGTGCAACCCATTCTGATCTGTTGAACACTGCCAGGTGTGGCCCAAAAAACAGAAACAAAACTTTTGGAAAAGAATCCAAGAAAAAAGACTAAAACCCATTTTGATTTATTTGGGGTGGAGGGAGGCCACACGCAACAAAGTTCAGGGACTATTCCTGACTTTGTCTGTCCTCAACAATTACTCCTGGTGGGCTTTTGGGACACAGGGATGATGAAAATCAAACCTGGGTCAGCTGCGTGCAAGACAAGTGCTTTACCTGCTCAGTCACCACTCTTGATCTTGGAATCCAGATTCTACTTACCTCTGATTGTCACTCCTAAAGTTTGCTAAAGTCCAACTTTTATCTTTCTGGGGGGAAAGTGGGCCACACCCACGCACCAAGCTGTGATTGGGAGTGACACTTGGTGGTGCTCAGGGGGTCCTAGGTAATACTGAGATTGGCCACATGCAAGGTGCCAGGAAGACCTCAAACTTGCCATCAAATTATTCTTCTGTGGCTGCTGGTAGGGAGGAGGGAAATCATTTTTTTGGTTTGTTTTGTTTGTTTTTGGGCCACATCCGGCAGTGCTCAGAGATTACTTCCTCGCACCGTTCAGAAATCACTCCTGGCAGGCTCAGGGGACCATATGGGATGCCCAGAATTGAACCCAGCTCTGTCCTGGGTCTGCATCGTGTAAGCCGTTCCACTGTGCTATCTCTCCAGTTCCCCCCAAAATACTGATTTGTACCCTTGGGGGTGGGGAACTCACCGCCACCAATGCATCAATATGGTTAAGACCAGTTTCTTCAGTGAAGTCCCCATGTGTGAGGGCTCGTAGGGTTCTGAAAGGCCTTTTCTTTGCTGTAAAGAACAAATGAAATGATTAGCGACCAGGCAGTGTGGTATTACATCATCACACAAGACCCTAGAAGCCCAAGCAGGATTACTACCTGGCAAGATCACAGAATTGAGGATACTCTTAACAAAGTTCAGAGCAAATGCATTCAGAGCAGCTTCTTCTTCCTTTTGCTTTCTTCTCAGGTCTATAATGCTGTCATCTATCACCAATGGGTCCGCAAATCTGACCTTTTTGATTGGCTCGATATACTGACCTGCAGAAAGAAACTAAGGACATTATCATCACCTCCTATGCAAGCAAGCCTTTATCTAGACAAGTGCCGAGTTCCCCACAAACGTTCACAACACAGGAAGTGGTTGTCTCCATGGAGTCCTACAGTCTAGTTCCAGCCAGCCATAAATGGAGTGTGCCCCATTAAATAAGTCCCTCATCGTGATTGGCCTCTGAATCTATAAATCTTTTTCCAAAACTACTAGAAAGAGCCTGGACAAAGGTAAACCACTTCAGGGAGCAGGTCTAGGCTGCTCACACTGGCTCAGGTGTCCCCCACTCGGGGGACTACTCGATTCCCAGGAGACCAACGTTCTTCTGGGCCACAAGTCTCCTATAGCTGTGGGCCACTCTATTTCCATGGGGTCAGAAGATGGGAAGTATATGGTGTTTGCCCCTGTCCCAGGATCCATGGAATGCTGATGACTGCATAGTTGGAGCCCAGAGAAGAACATGGTCCTGAAACAGACGGGACTGTTGACACAGCAGTGGTGGTGTAAAGGGAAGGAGGCTTTTTGAATCAAAAGAACCAACTGAACTCACATTAGTGTGCCCAGAGAAACGTTTAGCCACTCCTTCTAGTCAAAGAGCCCCACCGCAAAACATTTTTAAAAATGTCACACCACAAAGTTCATCGTGGGAAAGCAACTCAGGACCCCATCTTGCTTAGTGGATAAAGATGAAAGTCCTGAAGACCCAATTCGAATCAGCCACTCACATAGATTCTGATTAGGGTTTAGAGAGGAAACGTTGAGGATGTTCAAGGAATTTAAAGAAAACATGGAACGGACAGTTAAGAAGACTTGAGAGGATATGAGAAGAGACATGAGAAAACTTGAAACAGAAATGACAGAACTGAAAAACTTGGTAGGTGAAATGAGAAGCTTATTGGAAAGCCTCACCAGCAGATAAAAAGCTGCCAAGAACACAATCAGTGAGATGGAAGATGAATGGCAAACACCTCCATGCAACAAATTTGTTTGTAAAAGAGCCTTGAAATAAATGAACAGAAGACGGAAAGAAACTCAAAATAAGAGAACAGGGAACCTGGAGAGATAGCATGGAGTTAGGAAATTTGCCATGCATGCAGAAGGACGGTGGTTCAAATCCTAGCATCCCATATGATCCTCCGAGCCTGCCAGGAGTGATTTCTGAGCTTAGAGCCAGAAGTAGCCCCGGAGCGCTGCCGGGTATGAATCAAACCCTCCCCCCCCAAAATAGACCTTTAGGGGGTGGTAATCAGAAATGATGTGTTCCCAGATAGCCAGAAAGAAAACCCACATGAGGAAACAATAGTTAAAGACAGCATCACTCAGAAGTTCCCAGAGTTGAAGAGTGCTTACAGCCACATTCTGGATGCTTGAAGAGAATCAGTTAAAAGACAGCCAGATAAAAGCTTCACAAAGCACATTCGAGTCACAGTGATGAAAACCGCTGATAGAAATAGAATACTGAAAGGAGCAAGACCCAAAATGGAGATTAAATTCAAAGAAGCACCTATAAGATTTACAGCAGATTTATCACAAGCAACACGCTAGCCCAAAGGCAGTGGTGGGGTATAGTGATAAACTCAGTGAAATGAACACTTCACCAAGATTCAGCCAGATTTTATTCAAGTATGAAGGAAAGATCCAAAGCTACATGGATAAACAGCAGCTCAGGAACATGAGAAACACAATACCAACCTTAAAAATAGCTGAAGGATCTATTTTAAGACAAAAGAAAGCCCACAAACACACCAAACTTCTCCCAAAAGATGGCACAAAAATCCCGTGGAAATCATCTTTCTCCTTTTTTATTGTCTTTACTGAAACACCTTGATTACAAATATGATTGTCGTTAGGTTTCAGTCATGTAAAGAACAATCCCCTTCACCAGTGCAACATTCCCATCACCAATGTCCCAAATCTCCCTCCTCCTCCCCACCCCACCCGACCCCACCCCCCCACCCCCATAGTCAAGACAGGCTTTCTACTTCCCTCATTCATTCACATTGTTAGGACAGTTGTCTGTGGGAAATAATCTTTCTCAAACTCTATGGGCCAGTGCACCAAGAAGAGACATAGAGTACAAGAAATACATTTGAGGGCCCGGAGAGATAGCACAGCGGCGTTTGCCTTGCAAGCAGCCGATCCAGGACCCAAGGTGGTTGGTTCGAATCCCGGTGTCCCATATGGTCCCCCGTGCCTGCCAGGAGCTATTTCTGAGCAGACAGCCAGGAGTAACCCCTGAGCATCGCCGGGTGTGGCCCAAAATACCAAAAAAAAAAAAAAAAAGAAAAAGAAAAAAGGAAAAAAAAGAAACACATTTGAATAGTCAGAACAAAAGCAGACTCTAAGTCAAAGGTTGGAAAACAGCCCTTCAAGCAAACACCTCCCTTCAGAAGGCTGAAGAAAATGGATAGCTTTGCTAGCATTCCTAAGGAAGGAAGAAGAGGCCCACATAAATAAATGGCATGGCTTTAGAAATTGGAAAATGAACAACAAAGTGTGGTGACAGTATGCAGAAGAAGGAAATAATAAAATTTAGAGCATAAAGTAATGAGCTGGACATCCCCCGAAAATACTACCCAAAAGATCAGTGAAAGCAAGAGTTGATTCTTTGAAAAAATAAGCAATATTATTTAACAAGACACAAAGTCAACAAACTTAGCAAGACACAAAGAGAGAGAAAGTTAATCATCTAAATCAGTAATGAAAAGAGGTATGTCACACAATCCTATAGAAATCCACATGGTAATCAGAGATTATTTTGAGAATCTTTCTGTCACAAAACAAGAAAACCTGGTAGAAATGGATAAATGCTTGGACTCGTATAACCTCCCAGGTTTGAACCAAGATAATTTGAAATAGCCATACAGACCCATGACTATTGAAGAAATTAAAACAGCACTCAAAACTCTTCCCCAATACGAAAGCCTAGGTACAGATGGATTCGCTTGTGAATTCTTTCAAACCTTTAAAGTGGACTGCTGCTGATGGCTACATCCCCTGTGTTAACAAATCCTGAGATCTAGGAAGGCACCAAGTGTATAAAGGTTCTAATTGCCAAGGGGGGGTTAAAAGCTCTCTGCCATTACAGGAACTTTTTCCCAGTAGTCTGTACTCAAAGAGAGGACTTTGAAAAAGTAGCACCTGTAAGACAAGATGTTTGAAAAAGAACCTGTACTCAAAATACAAAGGTGGTTTAACATACACAGGCCATCTATGTAATACACCATACCAATTTAAAAAAAGTACAAAAACCGGGCCCTGAGAGATAGCATGGAGGTAGGACATTTGCCTTGCATGCAGGAGGACAGTGGTTTGAATTTTGGCATCCTATATGGTCCCCCGAGCCTGGCAGGAGCAATTTCTGAGCATAGAGCCACGAGTAATCCCTGAGTGCTGCCAGGTGTGACCCAACCCCCCCTCAAAGTACAACAAGCATATGATCATAGTAGTGGATGCAGAGAAAGCAACTGACAAGGTCCAGCAGCCATTCATAATAAAAACTCTCAACAAGATGGACATTTAAGGATTTTCCTTAGTATAGTCAAAGTCATTTACCACAAGGCACGGCAAACCTTGTACTCAATGGAAAGCAACTAAATAAAAGCCCTTCTTCTACGATCTGGCACAAAAGGTTGTCCCCCTCTCACCACTTCTATGCAATATAGTACTAGAAGTATTTCCCACAGCAATCAGGTAATAAAAGATATCAAGGGCATCAGGTAGAAAGGAAGAAATCAAACTATCACAGTTTTCAGATGACATGAAACTATATTCAGAAAATCATAAAGACTACCAAAAAAGCAGGAACAATAGAATTGTATAGTAAAATGTCAGGTTACAAAATGAATACCCAAAAATCCAGGGCCTTTCTATAAATACATAATGAGTGAGACGAAAGAAATAGTAATCCCCCCAAATTTTGGTTTATTTTATCAAAAATAAAAATGAGAGAGAGAGGGGCCGGGCGGTGGCGCTGGAGGTAAGGTGCCTGCCTTGCCTGCGCTAGCCTAGGACGGACTGCGGTTCGATCCCCCGGTGTCCCATATGGTCCCCCAAGAAGCCAGGAGCAACTTCTGAGCGCATAGCCAGGAGTAACCCCTGAGCGGCACAGGGTGTGGCCCAAAAACCAAAAAAAAAAAAAAAAAATGAGAGAGAGAAAGAAAGAATGTTACAGTCTGAATGTAGGCTTTGCATACAAATGACTCAGTTTAATCCCTGGCAACTGCATTAAAAATTAAATGTTTAATCCCTGAGTTCTTCCAGGACTCATATCCACCCCAAACCCCACCCATCCACCTCCAAACAGCAGGTAGGTTCTAGTTGAATATTTCATCAAGCCTCAATCCCAGAGTCCTTACACATCACAGAAATAAGGGGCTAGAGAGACAGTAGGTAGGTAGGTCAGGTGCTTGCTTGCTTGCCTTGCTCACAGCAACCCGGAGTCAATCGCCGGCACCACATTTCGAATCCTGAGTCGTCCATAATGGGATCCCTGAAGGAAGACCCAGAAGTCAGGCCTGAGCACTTCTAGAGGGACCCCCACCCCGTAGTTGAAGGGAAGTTACACAAGCAATTCGGTTTAGGAGGAGTCGGATTTTCAGGCATGTTCTCCCACCTGGCTAAAAGGAGGGGGACCCAACCCTAAGGCAGGGCCAGGGGGAGCCCTGGGCACTGTCCCCCAACAGCAACCAAAGATCCCAGAGGACCTGGGCAGGCCCTCTCCACAGGGCATGCCTGCCCCAAGATATCTCCATCCCCCAGTACCTGTCCAGGCCGAGCCTGGCTTGGAGCAGCAGCGACAGGAACCGATTCGGAAACTCTCTCTTGGCCGGATTCCAGGCGAATGTTTACAGGCGTTGCCGGGACAACGCGGGTTTCCCTGGGTGGGCCCGGAGCCCAGGAAGGTTCCAAAGGCGCCCAGCGAGGAAGGGGGCCGGGAGGGCTCATGCAGCCCGTTCTGGCCTCCAAATCGTGACCAGACCAGCATGTGCAATCAACTTCTGCCCAGCGGGAGAGAGAGGTGATCAGCCACCCTTGCCACGCGGGACAAAATGTGGACAGGCAAGTCATTGATGCCCCTCAGGAGCCCCTAGGGCCTGGGTGAGGATCTTTTTCTAAGTTTTATTCTAGTTCACTGTCGTGAAGTTAGTCATTCATTCTTGGCTTTCAGGCTTACAATGGGTCAACACCAATCCTTCAGCAGTGTCCACTTCCCTCTACCCATGTCCTCTCTGTAAATATTCTGTCCTTGCAGTTGAACTCCTGGCTCTGCACACTGCGATCCCTCCTGGCCGTGCTGGCTAACCAGATGGGAACAAGGGATTGAATCATTGTCAGCTCTCTGGAAGGCAAGAACCCTACCCACTGTACCATCTCTCCAACCATTACATTTGGAGCTTTTGTTTGGAATTTGGAACTTTTTTATTCATGTTTTGTTTACAATTTTGAACTGCTTTTATCAACATTTTATGATTGTTTTCAAAACATGTAACAAGGAATTTCGGATATAATAATATAGATTATATAATTGTAAGATATTAATATCTATATATTTAAGTATATTCAAAAATATAACAAATATATTCTGTATATCGTAAAATGTTATTTTATGTATTATTTCAATAACAAATGAATAATGATTAATATTTTATAAAATATCATTTACTTATATAAAATTTAAATGTATATATTTAAAATATGAATATATAGTATATTTATTTACATGTTTATATATTTATATGTTTATATTTACATATGCTTATGTTATATTAATATTACTTATAACATGTTAATATGTCATAAAATATATAATATTCAGTTATATAATGATAACTTATGGAAGTTTTTGTTTTGTTTAGTGACTATGCTTTATAAAAATAGATGAAATGGATTCTATCTACATCAATCGAAAACAAGTTATCACTAATCACTAGCATCTTTATATATTGTGGGAAATGATTTGTTAAAAATTGAGGTCCCAGGGGCCGGGCGGTGGCGCTGGAGGTAAGGTGCCTGCCTTGCCTGAGCTAGCCTAGGACAGACCGCGGTTCGATTCCCCGGCGTCCCATATGGTCCCCCAAGAAGCCAGGAGCAACTTCTGAGCGCATAGCCAGGAGTAACCCCTGAGCGTCACAGGGTGTGGCCCAAAAACAAAAACAAAAACAAAAATTGAGGTCCCGGAGAGATAGCACAGCGGTGTTTGCCTTGCAAGCAGCCGATCCAGACCAAAGGTGGTTGGTTCAAATCCCGGTGTTCCATATGGTCCCCCATGCCTGCCAGGAGCTATTTCTGAGCAGACAGCCCTGAGCACCGCCTGGTGTGACCCCCCAAAAAAATTGAGGTCCCAGGGGCCAGAGAGGTGGTGCTAGAAGTAAGGTTTCTGCTTGCAAGTGATAGCGTAGGACGGACCGTGGTTTGATCCCCCGGCATCCCATATGGTCCCCCCAAGCCAGGGGCGATTTCTGAGTGCTTAGCCAGGAGTAAGCCCTGAGCATCAAATGGGTGTGGCCCCAAAAAACAAAAAAAAATTGGGGTCCAGGGACCAGAGAAATAGGATGGAGGTAAGGCATTTGCCTTGCATGCACAAGGACAGTGGTTCAAATCCAGGCAACCCATATGGTCCCCGTGCCTGCCAAGAGCAATTTCTGAGCATAGAGCCAGGAGTGGCCCCTGAGTACTGCTGGCTGTGACTTAAAAAACCAAAAAAAAAAAAAGAAAAAAAAAGACAAACAAAAAATATTGAGGTCCCAAAGCTGACCAGGAGTAATTTCTGAACAGAAAGCCAGGAGCATCCCCTAAGTGCTCTAGGTATGACAAAAAAGAGTTATTTTCTAAAACTGAGAGGCAGAGAAAGAAACATAACAGATTGGCAGACATAACAGTATACACCACTACTTTTTTAAAAATCAAATGTAGTTGTGAATTCTTATGCTGTTTTCCCTTTTGTATATGCTTCAGTCCTCTTTTATAAGAATTATAGGTTTCACTTTCACACACACCCCATCATGATCCGATATCCCTCCTTATTTAATTCTTTACCCTCAGTTCTTTTTTTTTTTTTTTTTTTGGTTTTTGGGTCACACCCGGCATCGCTCAGGGGTTACTCCTGGCTCTATGCTCAGAAATCACCCGTGGCAGGCACGAGGGACCATATGGGATACCGGGATTCGAACCACCGTCCTTCTGCATGAAAGGCAAACGCCTTACCTCCATGCTATCTCTCCGGCCCCTACCCTCAGTTCTTAACTCATTAGGTACTGAGACCGACCTCCTGCCCCAATAAGCCATCACCCAGATCCCAAAGTGAAAGGACACCCTCTCAGCCCCACATCTCGTGCCCTGGCAAGAAACTACCAACACTCCTGCTGACTCATGCTTTGTGGCCCTTTTTCTCACGCACACCCCCAAATGTGGACTGTTGCCAGATACCGGATTCAGCCCCAGAAGGACCCCCCAAGCACAAGTACTCTACCTGATCCCTTTCTGCTGCAAATCATTTATCAAACTCAACAAGATCAAGGTGTGTGATGAAAATGTGCCCCGGATTTCATTCCCCACAAGAATCTCTCAAAACACAATGGGGAAGCCTATATTTCCTTTATATGTTTAAGACCTCTATCATAATAAATCTGAGTCTATTTATTCCCAAATGTAAGGTAGCCTGTTACTTCACTTTATTTTTCTTCAGTTACTTTTTAAATTTTAATTTTATTTCTTTTAATATATATATATATTTTTCTTTTTCCTTTAACTTCACCTGTTTTGGTTCTGCTTGGTAAAAAATTTACAAGAAAATGTCTTGCCTGAGATAAAAGCTCAGGTCAAAACCAAGGCACAGAGATTGTGTAGTCTGATGTTCTTACCCTCAAATTGCAACAGAATATAACATGGCACCATTCCCTTCTGCAAAGGCGTACTAAAAAGGGAGAAATTTTATGTATAGAAACAAGCTCTCATCTACTAGGGATAAGAACCCATACATTTTATAATACAGGGTCACCTCCCACCCAGAACATGTGTCATGTGAACCCAACTTGAACTCCATGTGATCAGACAGCAACCGTTCAGTCTCGAGCCCTAGAGCCCAGACATAAAATGGGCACAGTTCCCTGCAACAGCACCAGGAACCAAACTACCCCCTGGGAAATTCCTAATACTGCTCTAGCACCAACTTGCACCAGTTTTGATATGACATCCTGACAACTAGAAAATGGCAACAACTTGATCTAAGAGCAGGTTGGCCTATCTCATCACCTAACAGTAAGATGAAATCTTACTGTGCAAAAACCAAGATCGCTAACTACAGAAGACTGACTTTGACAACCATGACTGGGCAGAAATTACCCTGGGACCAATAAGAAAGATCATAGCCTAGGAATTGTACAATAACCATGATCTCTAATTCCAGAGGTCTGACTTTGACAACTGTGACAGAGTAGATCTTCTGGAAACATAATGAAAGACTATCCTAGGCTTCGTCCTCGGATCTGTGCAAAAACCAAGACTACCAAACATAGAAGACTGATTACAATAACAGTGATGGAACAGAACTGCTAAACCATAAAGATGCTATCCTAGGCTTCATCCTATGACTTGTGCAAATACCAAGATCTCTAGTTAGAGGCCTCATTCTATTATCTATAACTGAGTGGAAAGTTTCCTGGCACCATAGAAACACCTGGGGGTGTGAAAAATAGAATGTATGGAGCCTGTAGTTATTACCATGACAGTATGCTTCAAGGGTGGAGAAACCCTGTATCTTTTAGGCCAGGAAATTCACTCTCTAATTTCTCCAATATTTACTGTGTATATGTAAAAGATAAAAACAAAAACCTTGCCAGACCAGCCCTCCTTCCTTTTTTTTTTCTTTTTCTCTTCCATTCTCCTGGTTATTGTTTGGTTATTGTATTTGATGGGTTTTTTTGTAGTTTTTTTTGTGGCAGGGATGCTTGTTATGTCTTTCTTCTTTTTTTCCCTTTCCTTTTTTAAAAACTTTTTTGGGGGGCCACACCCTGTGACACTCAGGGGTTACCCCTGGCTATGCAGTTAGAAATCACTCCTGGATTGGGGGAGTAAATGGGATGGCAGGGGATGGAAACGTGGTCCGTTCTAGGTTGGTGCATGCAAAGCAAATGCCCTACCGCTTGTGGCTCCAGCCCCTCCCCTTCTTTTTAAATTGATATTTATAACCTCTAGGACACCTCCGGGTTTATTTTGTTTGCTCTTTCTTTGTTCTTTTTCTTCTTTTCTTTTTTTTTTCCAAACAGAACCACATAACTTGAATCATGTTGTTTTGAGGGGGAAATGAATAGTACCAGAACCAAACAGCTGTATGAACATTGAGGAGAAATATAAAAAAGATCAGACTTAACACCAAACCCAAAGTCAATGACAACAGAATCAATACCCGATCTTCAACAAGCTATACACAGAAGGGAACAGTTATACTAGGAGTACGGGCGGGGGCCAAAGGAGGGGGGGATGCTGGAAACAGGGGTGGAGGGAGGACAACACTGGTGATGAGAATACCCCTGATACAATGTCACTACTATGTACCTTAAATATTACTGTGAACGATTTGTACTTCACGTTGGTCACAATAAAAATTATTTAAAAAAAAGAATTATAAGTTTGGGGCCAGAGAGATAGCAGTGATGCAGGACAGACTGTGGTCGAAATCCCGACATCCCATATGGTCCCCCGAGCCTGCCAGGAGTGATTTCTGAGCCCTGAACCAGGAGTAACCCCTGAGCGCTGCCAGGTGTGAAGCCCCCCCCCAAAAAAAAAGAATTATAGGTTTTACTGGGTTCTTAGAGAAGACTTTGATGGCCCATCTCCATATCCTTATCCATGCCCTTTGTTCCTATTGCAGTTTCCCAGAGATGAGTCCAGCCTTCTCTGAACGGTGGCACCTACAGTTAACAAGTGTATCAGTGGTCCACAACAATAGCACAGCTTTTAGGGCACTTGCTTGAAGGGGGCCTACCTGATTCAATCCCTAGCAACCTAGGGTCCCCTGAGCACTGCCAGGAGTAATTCAGGAGTGTAGAGCCAGGACTAAGCCCTGAGCATCTCAGAGTGTGGCCCCCAAACAAGAAAGTGTCAGGATCACATTTCAAGGGATCAAATTGAACAAAAATGAAAGGATCATTGACACTGGCAGTGGAACTGCTGCTCGCACGGAGTATGTCTAGGGCTCAACTATAAATCTCTTTGTAAGTCAATCACACAATAACATTTAAATTAAGAAATCAAATCAAATAGGGGCCAGAGAAATAGCACAGTGGTAGGTTATTTGCCTTGCACACAGCCAATTCAGGACAGACTGTGGTTTCAATCCTGGCATCCCATAGAGTCCCCTGAGCCTGCCAAGAGCAATTTCTTAGTGCAGAGCCAGGAGTAACCCCCGAGCTTCAATGGTATGAGCAAAAATCAAAAGTAAATGAATAAAAATAAAATAAAATAAAATAAAATAAACTGGGTCAGGAAGGGCTGGACTGCTGCTCACTAGTAGGTATTTAAAAGCATTGCTGGACTTTGACCACGAGAGAACAGTAGTGGCACTTTTACCAACTATTCTGGCAGGACTGAGAGGAAGTCTCCACTTTATCTGGGACAGAAGTGATAGTACTACATGCTGGTAAGCTGCTTGCCTTGCAAGTAGCCAACCCCTGGTACCCCATTGATTCCCTGAGCCCACTAGAAGTGACCACTAAGCCAGAGCCAGGAGGAAACACTGGGCACAGCTGTAGGTCACCCACACAAAAGAAATAAACATAAACTCACAAACACTGCAAATTGTAACACCCACCTCATGCTACTGCTTCCTGCCTTGCAAGGATTCCCAGTTGAGCTAAGGAGACATTCCAGCACTCCAGGGAGACTAACCAGACCCTGCAGGCTGTGGACTGTGCCAGCCTCCAGCCGTCCATTTTCCCTCTCCTTTGGGTCACCCCCTCTTGTTTCATTCTTCTTTTTGATGTTGTCCATAGGGGTCAACCCCACCAGAACTCAGGCCAGAATTGCCATGTTTGGCTTCAGCAGTGCTTTGCTACTAAGTGTGCACACCATCACTGGAGCCATTATATTCCTGGTTCTTCCTCACACTCTTCTGCAGCACCCAGGGCTTTTTCCCAGGGTCCACATGCTAGTGGGCATCCGGGCACCCAAACTTTCTGAGTGAAATTTTGCCCGTCCTGAAATTGTTCATCTCATGCATCCTGCCTGCCCTCCACTTCAGGCTTAGTTTGGGCATCTCTCCAAAACTTTTACTCAGAGTCCTTTCCCTTGGCCCCTTGGCCCAATGACAAAGGTCAGGTGCCATCTCTCTGTTCCCACAGCATCTCCTGCCAACTTTTGTCATAGTGCTCATGGGCAATTCTAGGAGCCCCAGGACAGGTGCCCTGAGTGATCACTGAGTTAAGCCAGATGTAAGCCCTACGCACTGCCAGGTGTGGCCTCCAAACCGACAAAAAACAAGAGGGTAGATTTCCTAGGGGTTTACAGAAAGCTCAGGGGGGCTTGTAGCTCTAGGGGCTGAAAGGGCTGAGATTCTGTGCCACAGCATGCATGAACTTTTAGGGAGCTCAGCCCACCAGATGTATCCCCAAATTTTCCTGGTGTGGAGAACTGAAATAACCCCCATGGGATTCCTGAACAGGCCTGCTGTGGACGCCTTTTCCCCTGCATGGATAGTTGAGGATTTGAGATAAATTTGAAATAAACCCATGCTTGGTATTACATTTTCTGTCATTCGCTATCTCTCCTTTGTAAAATCTCAGGCAAAAATATGGCCTCAATCAAATAATTTGGCCCAGAAATTCCAGCACCCAAGATTACTAAGAGAACCCCCTTCTTTTTTTTTGGTTTTTGGGTCACACCCAGCGGTGCTCAGGTGTTACTCTTGGCTGTCTTCTCAGAAATAGCTCCTGGCAGGCACGGGGGACCATATGGGACACCGGGATTCGAACCAACCACCTTTGGTCCTGGATCGGCTACTTGCAAGGCAAACGCCGCTGTGCTATCTCTCCGGGCCCAGAGAACTCCTTTTCTGGATAATATTTACCACCTAAACTCAAAGACAATATTTTTTCTCTTTTTCAAATATGTCCTTGCAGCTTCAGTTTCTGGTAATCAAGGGCGTAGCCAGAATACAGATCCTGGGTTATTGACCTTCTCAGAAAAAGGGAGCCACACCTTAGGGGATTTGTCTCCTTCCTTTACTTGACCTCTAATACAATAGAGCCCAACTCAGGGAAGAACATGTTCCTAGATATTTTCTACTTCCTAATAATCCCTGATTTTGCTTTTGAAGTAAACTTGCAAAAAGATGCCTTGAGTTATAACCTTCTCCTTTGTAACTCAGAATCATTATGGCTCACACCCATAGCTTAAGTACTGTTTACTGTTAAACTTTGCTTTGTGATTGTAAACATTCTTCTCTATACCTATGACTGGCTTTGCCCCATATAAAGCCCCCTGCTTTAAGATTAAACTTGTTGCACTCCTGCCAGAAGATGTGTTGACACCACATACTCGGTATGTGGTTTCATTATTTTGTATTTCATATTTTGTCACCCGTGCAACCCACTCTTCCTAAAGTGGATCCATTGAAATTGCACTGATACTGTAGGACAGAAGCCGTCTAAAGCACTTCTGAGCTGAATGCTCCATGTGTGAGAGGTCTGAGCCACCAGCCCCTGAGATATATTTCTATCACTGTAGTGGAAACCATCATTATCATACATTAGGTAGTGAAAGGCACGATGTACATATGAAACCATTGTCCAAGTCTTCATTGCCTTCTAACATTTTAAGGTTTGGCTGCCACGCCATCAATGCTCAGGGGTCCTCCTGCTCTGCACTCAGAAATTACTCCTGGCAGGCTCAAGGACCATATGGGATGCTGAGGATCAAATCTGGATCATCCACATGCAAGACAAATGCCATGACTGCTGTGCTATCTATCGCTCTGGCCCCTAGCTGTTTTCTCATTTTTTCTTTTGGTTTCTGGGCTAGACACAGCAGTGTTCAGGGTCTACTACTGGCTCTGTGCTGAGGGATCACTCCAGGTGAACTCTAGAAGGTGCTGGGGATCAACTTTAGTTAGCCAAGTAAGGCAAGCATCTAACTGCTTTACTATTGATCCAGCCCCTCCTTGTGCTTTTGAATAAGATCTAGGTATAGGTAGGGGTCCAGAGAAATAGCACAGGGGATTCCCACAGATGGCCTGAGTTGAATTCCTAGTACCTCACTTTGTTTCCAAGCACTCTTAGGAGTAATTCCTGAGTGCAGAGCCAGGAGTAACCCAAGCATCAACTGGAATGGCCCAAAACCCAAAACTATAACCAACAAAAATGGTACATGTTAAGTACACCCTAACACAGCTCCCCGATTGGGATGGTGTCCAGGGTAAAGCAAGTTTAGTGACGGGCAGAGAAGAAATAAATGTGCCTCAGAAATACAAACTTGCAACTAAGCCAGACATGTCTTGCTAGGGATAGTTCACGTTTAGACAGATTTATAATTCCTGTGAGACCTGTTGTCTAGCAGCCAGAGTTCTGCCAAGAATTGCAAGTACAGGGGGCCAGAGCACACGAACAAAACAAAACAAAAAAGAAAGGACAGAACCAAATACCCAAGCCAGGTGCCTGAACAGTGGAGCGGGAGGTAGGGTGTTTGCATTGCATGCGCTAACCTAGAAGAGGCCTTGGTTAGATCCCCCAGAGTCCCATATGGTCCCCCAAGCCAGGTGTGATTTCTGAGCGCATAGCCCGGAGTAGTCTGAGTGTCTCCAGGTGTCGCCCAAAATCAAACAAACAAAAACAAAAAAACACACTAAACCAAATACCCAAGCCAGATTCAACTACAATGAAATCACGAGACCGGAACTTTTAACAACCTAACTTATTTTAAAATGTTTAGCCATTTGCATTGAGATGCCAAGATATACAATACTGTTAATTATACTTTGCATGGATACATCATTCCAGCACCAAACCCATTACCAGAGTGCCACTGTCCAAGGATTTCTCCCAGGGAGGGAGCAATGTCTATGGTGGAGGGAAGTGTTCAACCAGGAGGAAGAGGAGTTGGTGAAAGGTGGTAGGGAAAGTCTATGTACGAAACCTGTCAGCAGCAGCACTGTCAACCACAGTGCAAAGAATTTAGATTGAACAAAGCATCCCCTGGGAGCCAGAATCAGAGTTCAACGGGTAGTGTTTACTTTGCATGTGGCTGACCCCGATTCAACCCCAGCATCCAATTTAGTCCCCAGAGCCTACCAGGAGTAATTCCTAACTGCAGAGCCAGGACTAATCGTTGGGCACAGCCAGGTGTAGGGCCCTTCAAAAAAGCACCTCTGGGGTCGGAGCAAAAGCACAGTGGTAGAATATTTACCTAGCATGTGGCTGACCTAGGATGGACCCATGTTTGATACCCGACATCCCATATGTTCCCCCAAGCCTGCCAGGAGCGATTTTTGAGTACAGAGCTAGAAGTAGCCACTGAAAGCCACCATATGTGACTCAAAAACCAAAATAAATAAATAAATAATAATAATAAATAATAAAAAAACTGGGTCATCAAGGGCTAGACTGCTTCTCACTAGCAGGTATTTAGAATCATTGCTGGACTGTGACCACAAGGGGACAGTAGTGGCACTTCTCCCAACTATCCTGGCAAAGCTGAGAGGCAGTCTCCACTGTAACTTGGGAAAGAAGTGATAGTACTGCAGGCAGGTAAGCTGCTTGCCTTGAACATAGCTGACCCCTGGTACCCTATTGATTCCCCTGAACCCACTAGGAGTGACCCCTAAGCCATAGCCTGGAGTAGACCTTGAACACAGCTGGATGTGGCCACCACAAAGGCCAAAAAATAAATAAATAAACCCACATACACTGCAAGTTACAACCAATTTACTGCTTCCTGCCTTTCAAGGACTCTTACAGGAGATAGAGACATTCCAGAACCCCAGGGTGACCAATCCTGCCAGCCTCCAACAGTCCATTATCCCACTTTTCTTTTAGTCTATTTCTCATTTCTTTCTTCTTTTTGATGTTTTCCATAGGGGTTAACCCCACAGGAACTCAGGCCAAAATTGCCATGTTTGGCTTCAGCAGTGCTCTGCTACTAAGCATGCAAACCTTCACTGGAGTCATCTATTTTCCCGGTTCCTCCTCGCACTCTTCAGCACTCAGAGCTGTTTCCAAGGATCCACATGCTAGGGGACATCTGGGCACCCAGACTTTCTCAGAGTGAAATTTTGCCCTTCCTGAAATTGTCTCATGGATCCTGCTCAGCCCTCAACCCAGAGCCCTCTTTCCTTTGCCCCCTTGGCCCAAGGACAAGTAGTGTCACCTCTCTGTTCCCACAGCACCTACTGCCAACTTTTGTCATAGTGCTCATGAGTAGTTCTAGGAGCCCAGAACAGGTCCCCGACCCCCTCCAAAAGCGAACACTGAGTCCGGAGCCAGGAGTAAGCCCTGAGCACTACCACGTGTGGCCTCCAAATCAACAAAAAATAAAAGGAAAGATTTCCCAGGGCTTGCAGAGAGCTCAGTGGGTAGTTGTAGCTCTGGGGGTTGAAAGGGCTGTGCTTCTCTACTCAACACTCCAAGTGTGAGAGGTCTGCGTCACTCCACCCCCTCAGATATATTTGTATCACTGTAGTAGAAACCATCATTACCACACATTACACAGTGACAGTCACAATGTACATATGGAAACACTGTCCAAATCTTCATTGCCTTCTAATTTTTTTTGTTTTTGGGTCACATCTGGCAGCGCTCAGGGGTTACTCTTGGCTCTATGCTCAGAAATCGCCCCTGGCAGGCTCAGGGGACCATATGGGATGCCCATATTCAAACCGCCATCCTTCTGCATGCAAGGCAAATGCCTTACCTCCATGCTATCTCTCCGGCCCCTGCCTTCTAATATTTTAAGGTTTGGGGGCCACACCACAAATGTTCAGGGTTTACTTCTGGCTCTGCACTTAGAAATTACTCCTGGCAGGCTCAAGGGACCATATGAAATGGCAGGGATCGAACCTGGATAGCCGTGTGAAACAAATGCCCTGACCACTGTGCTTATCTCTGGTCCCCAGCTGCCTTCTCATTTTTCCTTTTGGTTTCTGGGCTATACCCAGCAGTGTTCAGGATTTACTCGTGGCTCTGAACTAAGAGTTCACTCCAGGTGAGTTAGGGGGACCCTTGGGAGTGCTGGGGATCAACCTGAGTCAGCCAAGTAAGGCAAGCATCTACCTACTGTACTATTGATCCAGCCCCTTCTAGTGCTTTTGAATGAGATAAAGGTATAGGTAGGGGTTCAGAGAAATAGCACAGGAGATAGGGCACTTGCCTTGCCCACAGCTGACATGCATTCAATTCCTAGTATCTCATAAAGTTTCCCAAACACTCCCAGGAGTAATTCCTGAGTGCAGAGTTGGGAGTAATACCTGAGCATTGACTGGGATGGCCCAAAAACCAAAATCATAATCAATAAAAAAGGTTCGTGTGGGAAATCGCCCTAACACAGCTCAGCGATTGGGATGGTCTCCCGGGTAAACCAAGTTTAGTGAGAAGTAGAGAAGAGGCAAATGTGACTCAGAGCTACAAATCTGCAACTAAGCCAGACATGTCTTACTAGGAAGAGTTCACGTTTAGACAGATTTATTGGAATCTGTGATACCTGATGTCTAGCAGGAAAAGTTCTGCAAGGAATTAAAAGCACAGGGGGCCAGAGCACAGTAACAAAACATACCAAAAAATAAAGGACAGAACCAAATATTCAAGCCAGAGTCAACTGCAATGAAATCACAAGACCCAAACTTTTAACCACCAAACCTCTGGGGAAAGAGCAATAGCACAGCGGTAGAGTGCTTCCTTTGCATGTGTCTGATGCAGGATGGACCCATGTTCGATCCCCGGCATCCCATGTTTGCCCAAGCCTGCCAGTATTAACTTCTGAGCATAGAACCAGGAGTAACCCCTGAGTGCCACTGGGTTTGGCCCCCAAAACAAAAAAAACACCTCTGTAAGAAGCAAACTGGTGGGTGGGATGCAAATGGATCTGGGGAGACATGGATGGAGGGAAGTGGACACTGGTGAGGGGATTGGTGTTGGAACACTGTATGACTGAAACTGAATCATGAATTAATTCATAATTTCATAGTAACTAAATTTTAAATATATAAAATAAAAACAAATTGCTATATATATTTTTTGGGGGGTCACACCCAGCAGCGCTCAGGGGTTGCTCCTGACTCTATGCTCAGAAATCGCTCCTGGCAGGCACAGGGGACCATATGGGATACCAGGATTCGAACCACCATCTTTCTGCATGAAAGACAAATACCTTACCTTCATGCTATCTCTCTGGCCCCAAAATTGCTATATATTTTTATATAAAATTAACACCTTTGAGTTTTAACTTTTTCTTTTCTTTTTATTAAGCACTTAAGCACTACATATTATTCTGAAGGCTCTACAATACTTCTAGGAGTAGATGAATAGAAGTTACTTCGAACAGAGAAGCCACATTGCACGGAGCAAGAAGTCTTCCTTAATCAATGTTCTCCAAACCCTGAAAAAGAGTTGATAAGAGAAAAAGTAAATATGGCTGCAGTGATAGTACAGCAGGTAGGGCACTTGCCTTTCACGCAGTTGACATGGGTTGAATCCCTGGCACCCCATAAGGTTCCCTGAGCCTGTCCAGGAGTTGATCCCTGAGCACTCCCAGGTGTGACCCAAACACCAAAACCTAAATGCAACAAATAAAATGACCCTGCCCCTTCTCTTTATGTGTCCTCACCCCAATTCGGAACAAGTTTAGCAACTACATACCACCTGGATCCTTCTACAAAGCAGCCTCAGAGAGGCAGAACAGGTAAGGGAAAACAATTTATTATCATAACAGTCAATACTATTATCTGTACTCCACTCTTTTTTTCTTGGTTTTGGTTTTGGGCCATACCCAGCAATGCTAAAGGGTCACTCCTGGCTCTGCACTCAGGAATTATTCCTAGCAATACTCAGGGGTGAATGTGGGATGCCAGGGTTCAAATCCAAGTCTGCTTTGTGCCAGGCTTTACCTACCATACTGCAGCCCCTGCATTACAGATGAAGAAAAGAAAGCTCATAAGCTCAATCAGTTAGGAAGTAACAAGCAGAAGTCAAGTTCAAATCACTATAAATAGGTCACTATTTATATGTAAACTGATCCATGGGGCCAGAGTAGTGGTGCAAGGGGTAAGGCATCTGCCTTGTTCGTGCTAGCCTAGGATGGACCATGGTTCAATCCCCTGGTGTCCCATATTGTCCCCCATGCCAGTAGCGATTTCTGAGTGCATAGCCAGGAGTAACCCCTGAGCATCACCGGGTGTGGCCCAAAACCTAATAATAATAATAATAATAATAATAATAATTAGTAGTAGTAGTAGTAGTTGTTGTTGTTGTTGTTGTTGTTAAAAAAGTTATCCATGATCTCTCTCAGTTTTCAACCCCAAACTCAGAAGCTATACACCATTTTGGTGTTTTTGTGGGGGCAGCACACCCAGCAGCAGCTTGGGACTTACTTTTGGCTCTACATTCAGAAAATCACTCCCAGTGGAGACCAGGGAACAATATAGGGTATGAGGAATTGAACTCAGGTTAGTGATGTGTCAGGCAAGTAACCAATCCACTGTACTCAGTCCAGTCCCAGTCATATTCTGCCCTGTGAACCATTTTTTTCAGGGCTTGGAGGACATTAAAACAATCCCCCAGGTTGTTTCTTAATGTGACCAGAAGCACCCTGGTGGGAAGGCACAATAAATGAACAGGAAGCTACCTTGCAGCTATAGGGCGTTTGGCTTGCACATGGCTGACCCAGGAAGGACCTGGGTTTGATCTCCAGTGTCTCATATGGCCAGGAGGGACTTCTGAGCGCAGAGCCAGGAGGAACCCCTGAGCGTCACCAGGTATGGCCCCTTCCCCCCCCAAAAAAAATAGAATGCACAACATTAGATATATTTAAATACCATCAAAAGATGATGTCATGTCTCACACCATTTTTGTAGTATGGCCTACCAAGAAACCAGAAGGCAGAAATTCTGTTGGCTATGAGTTTGTGAAAGAATGAATGCATGGCAGATGTTTAGAAAATGTATACAACCTCAATGGGCCGGGAAGACTTAAACTGGTCACATTAAGGGGATGGGTTTGGGCTTGGAACACAGGTGTGTACAACAAACTGTTACATGTTTTATATTCTAGGAATTGTCTCCATTTGGCACACTCTAGAATGCATTAGATGAAATAAAAACCTGTTCTGTCTGAAAACTGCCATCGCCTCCTTTTCCCTCCCACCCTTACCAGGCTCAGCAGCATACAGAGGAAGCACCCTACATGCTGTACTATCACTCCTGCCCTTTTTATGATGTTTGAGATAAAAAAAATGCCACTATATAATTATCAAGCAGTGGAGAGAAGGCTAATGGAAGGGAGGACTAGGGGTGACAGAGAGACAGTTGAGGAGGATCTTGGCAGTCTGGTATTGAAGAAGGTAACAGTAACTTTTTCACCAACACCATGCAAGTAGACACTATTGTACCATTATTCCTGGCATCACATCTAGTCCCCTGGGCCTGCCAGGGATGATTTCTGAACTCAGAGCCAGGATTAAGCCCTGAGCACTGCCAGGTATGGAAACCCCCCCACAAAAAACCTAAAACAAAGGCAAACATTGATCATTAAAGATGCAAAAGGGGGCCAAAATGTAGTACAGTGGGTAGGGTGTTACAAATGACAATGGCTTGGTTTGATCCCAGGCCCCCTATAAGGTCCTCCAATTCCATGCACCACCAGAAATAATTCCTGCGTGGTGAGCTAGAGTAAAACTCGGAGCACCTCCAGGTGTGGCTCAAAAAAAAAGAAAAAATAAGTAAAAGGTGCGCATTTTCACCAGTAGGCAAGAAACTGTCGACTAGGAGGCAAAGAATACAGCAATAAAGCACCTGCTTGTATGCAAGTGACCCAGTTCAGTCCCCAGACAGAAAAGATCCCCCCCACCGCACTAGGAGTAAGCCCCGAGGACAGTTGGGCATGGCCCCAAAATCCCCCCCCCCAAAGAAGAAAAGGAAAGAAAATGTTAACTTAGTGAGCACTCTTACATCTTTTATTTTGTCTGTTTGTTTTGGGGCCACACCCGCCAGTGGTGGAGATCAGGGGTTACTTCTTGCTCTAAGCACAGAAATTACTCCTGGCAGGCTCAGGGGACCATATGTGATAACTCCAGTCCCAAATTTTCTTCTTTCTTTTTCTTTTTTTTTGTGGGGGGGGGAATTATACCCAGGTCCATCTGGTCGGCTGCATGCAAGGCAAACGCCCTATCGCTGTGCTATTGTTCCAACCCTTATTACATCTTTGGCAAACAAACATTACCAGAACCAGGAAGGAAAGAAGAAAGAGTATAGAGGGCAAGGCAGCCTGCCTCAAACACAGCCAACCCAGGTTCCAACCCCGGCATCCTATATGGTCTCCTGAGCACTGGCAGGAGTAATTTCTGTGTGCAGAGCCAAGAGTAACCCGAGCACTGTGACCCAAATAATCCCCCCAAAAAGCATTACTAGAGTCCACTCAAGTCCAGTACAGATAGAAGAATGCTACATGGGATACCAACTTACCTTTGATGCGTAGTAACGGTTCACTCCAGAGACACGCCTATCTCTTTCCATCATTTGCCACTGGTATGGAAAATAGGCAATTCTTTTTTCCTGTAATTCAAAGATTTATAAGGATTAAGTTTATAAAGATGAGAGACCCAACAAGAATAGTAAGATTTTTGGGGACCAGAGCAGTGATACAGTTAGTAGGGTGCTTGCTTAGCACTCAGCTGACTCAGGATCCTACATGTTCCCCCAAGTACTGCCAGGTACAATTTCTGAATGAAGTGCTGTGAGTAACCCATGAGCATTGACAGGTATAACCCACAAAAAACAAACCAAAAAAATAAGACTTTTATTAAAAATAAAAACTCCTCTAAAAATAGCGGGCTTCTCATCAGTAGAATAAAAAATAAAGGGCCAGAGAGATAGCAAAGCAGTAGGGCATTTGCCTTTAGTGCAGACAATCCAGGATGGATGGTGGTTCAAATCCCGGTGTCCCATAAAGTCCCACATGCCTGCCAGGAGCGATTTTTGAGCACAGAGCCAAGAGTAAACCCTGAGCGCCACTGGGTATGACCCAAAATAAAAAATAAAACCAGAATCCTGGGGCCTAAGAGACAGTACAGGGGTAGGACATTTGTCTTGTACATGACTAATCAGGATTTGATCCTGGGAACCTTATATGGTGCCTGAACTCACCAGGAGTGATCTCGGAGCTCAAAGTCCTGAGCCTGGTCAGTTGCAGCTCCAACAAAAAAGTAAATAAATAATATAATTTTAAATTCAACTAAAACCAACCTCCTAAATACAATCAGAGCCCTATAAATTGGCTAATCACTTTGGCTTTACTATTTTAACTAGCATCCTGTTCCTTTTTCTTCTTCTCTTTTAGGTCTTTAAAGATATATCTATTTTTTTCCTTTTAGAAACTCTATAAGACCCAACGTAGGTAAATTAATGTTCAGGACAATCCAAAAAGCAGAAATCAAATGAATTCATACAATAGAATTTAAGAGAGGATGTATTAAGTACTAAAAAGGAAGGAAAGTTGCAATTGTACTAAGAAAAGAAAACAAAGGAGTTTGGAGAAATAGGTAGGTTGGTGTTTTTGATTTGCACTAGCAGACCTGGGTTCCATCCCTAGCATCCCAAGTACCACCAGCAGTGATCCTGAGGGCAGAGCCAGGAGTAACCCCTGAGAACCAGCAGGTGCGGTCCCTCCAATATAAAAAAAAGATCTGAGGATAAATTAGTAAGGCGGGAAAGAAAGTAGGGGTGCAGGAATGCTGCACAGATGTCAAGGGAGAAAACTTTTTTGGGGGGTGGGGAGAAAACTTTTAAGAGTGGGAAGGAAGAACCATGGAAAAATCACAAAACATGAAGGTCAAAAATTTAAAACCCAGCTGGCAGGGAGATTAGAACTCGAAGGGAGTGGTGGGAGACAGCTGCCTAACAGGTTGGATCTACATTTTCTGAGATCACACCCCTTTTCTGAGCCTCTCCTCCCTTGCCCACTCTAGGTTTCTTGCCAAAGTAGACTGTGGTTTTCGTCAGGCTTCAATCTGCAAGGCTAGGCCAGGGAGGCGCTGGCCTAAGGTATCCCTAGAGAAAGGATAATGTAGGGGGTAATAGGGGTTACAGGCAGACTCAGTATTTTTCAGGTCAGGGAGGCTTTGACCTAAGTCCCCCCAACCAGGAGAGAGATAACGGAGGGGTTACTAGGGATGACAGAGAGACAGTAGGGAAGGGCACTTTGGTACTGACGAAGGTACAGTAACTTTTTCATCAAGGCCATGCAAGTTAACACAATTCCAGTATTTTCCTAAATGGCCGCTTAAAAATATTTTTAAGGGTGGAGGGAGAACAACACTGGTGGTGGGGATGGTCTTAATTCACTGTCAGAATGTACCTTAAACATAACCGTGAAAGACTTGTAAAAAATTAATAAACAAAAATATGCTTTTAAAAAGCCAAAAATATTTTTTTAAAGCCCAAAGTGATCATTATATATGTCAAAGCGGGCCGGACCAATAGAACTGCGGACAGGACCGTTGCCTTGCAAGCAAGCGACTCGGGTTAAATCTTCTGCATCCCACAAGATCCCTCGAGTCCTCTAGGAGTGCAGAGCCAGGAGGAAGCCCTGAGCGCAGCAA
This sequence comes from Suncus etruscus, assembly GCF_024139225.1. Taxonomy (NCBI): domain Eukaryota; kingdom Metazoa; phylum Chordata; class Mammalia; order Eulipotyphla; family Soricidae; genus Suncus; species Suncus etruscus. The sequence goes on from NC_064868.1 coordinate 117,129,021, forward strand.
ATTGTGGACCCCCGCCCCCCCCCCCAAATACCCAGACACCCCGCTTCTACTTTCCCAGTCTGGAAGGTCGTACCTTGCCCCCATTCGAGAACCGATGGATGTACGCCGTGGCCACTCCGGGGATGCAGATGCACACGCCCATGATGGCTAAGCCGGGAAGAATCTCGAACCACATCGCCGCAGCGCCCCAAAGCCCGAAACCTGCTTCCCACAGCCTCAAAGGTGACCGGGTCGCGGCGCCTGCTGGGTAAACTCCGCGGCTGCCAGTTCACGCGGGAATTGACCTCCTTCTTGCTTCCGGGAAGCTACGGGTGCCGATGAAGGCCAAACTAGTCCACGCACGCGCTCCGGAGCGTTCGCCCTTTGGCCCCGGGACTCAGTGCGCGAGCGCCTGCAAACGTATAACCTCAGCCTGCATCGCCGCCGTCCAGCACAGCCAGGCTTCCTCTGCTCGCTTGCTTGCTTGCTTGCTTGCTTGCTTGGGACTGGAAGATGGCTGAAGGTAAGCCTGCAGATGCAGTGTGCACCTTCCTTTTTAAAAAGCCAGGGCGCAAAGGAGCCGCCGGCCGCCGGAAGCGCCCGGCTGGCCGGCCCGAGTCCGGGAGCAGCGGCAGCAGCAGCGACGAAGGCAGCACCGTGGTGCGGCCGGAGAAGAAGCGGCCCCTGCACAACCCGATGATCCAGAAGACGCGAGGCAGCGGCAAGCAGAAGGCGGCGTATCAGGTGAGTAGCGATGAGGAAGAGGACGAGCAGGAGCCCGAGAGCCTGGGCGTCATCTACAAGTCCACCCGCTCGGCCAAGCCGGTGGGGCCCGAGGACATGGGCGCCACGGCCGTGTACGAGCTGGACACGGAGAAGGAGCGCGACGCCCAGGCCATCTTCGAGCGCAGCCAGAAGATCCAGGAGGAGCTGCGGGGCAAGGAGGACGACAAGATCTACCGGGGCATCAACAACTACCAGAAATTCCTGAAACCCAAGGACACGTCCATGGGCAACGCGTCGTCGGGCATGGTGCGCAAGGGTCCGATCCGCGCTCCCGAGCATCTCCGTGCCACCGTGCGCTGGGATTATCAGCCCGACATCTGCAAAGACTACAAGGAGACAGGCTTCTGCGGCTTCGGGGACAGCTGCAAATTCCTCCACGACCGCTCCGATTACAAGCACGGCTGGCAGATCGAACGGGAGCTGGATGAGGGCCGCTATGGCCTCCATGAGGATGAAAATTATGAAGTGGGCAGCGATGAGGAGGAATTGCCCTTCAAGTGCTTCATCTGTCGCCAGCCCTTCCAGAACCCCGTGGTCACCAAGTGCCGGCATTATTTCTGCGAGAGATGCGCGCTGCAGCACTACCGCACCACCCCGCGGTGCTATGTGTGCGACCAGCAGACCAATGGCGTCTTCAACCCTGCCAAAGAATTGATGGCCAAACTGGAGAAGTATCGAGCTTCTTCGCACAACGAGAGCACTCTCGATCTCCCTGAGGATCCCGATGAGGGGCCCATCCCGGTTACTTAAATTTTCCCACATGCTTGGCTCTCAGAATAAACCCTGGCTTGGCAAATCTCAATGTGTACTTAGTCCTTGCTCATAAAAGTAACAGAAGGGATCTCTTTTAGGTAGATTTTTTTTTTTGGTTTTTGGGCCACACCCGGTAACGCTCAGGGGGTACTCCTGGCTATGTGCTCAGAAGTTGCTCCTGGCTTGGGGGACCATATGGGACACCGGGGGATCGAACCGCGGTCCCGGTCCGTCCAAGGCTAGCGCAGGCAAGGCAGGCACCTTACCTTTAGCGCCACCGCCCGGCCCCAAGGTAGATTGATAACATCTGCATTTTTAAGTTTTGTTTTGGGGCCACACCCAGCGGCACTCTGGGTTTGCTCTGGGAAGGCTCTGGAGACTATATGGGATGTCAGGGATCCAACCTTGGTTGGCTCCAAGTGCCCTACCCGCTGTGCAATCACTCCAGCCCTTGGATTTGTCGTCGTCATTATTGTTGTTGCATCCCAGGGCCACTCCAGAAGTTACTCAGAGCGTCCAGAGTGATAGGACAGTGGTTGGGCATTTGTCTTACAAGAGACGGACCCGGGATCCCTGGCATCCCATATGGTCCCCCAAGCCTGCCCGGAGCAATTGCTGAGCATAGAGCCAGGAATAACCCCTGAGCATTGCCGAGTGTGACTCAAAACCCCCCAAAAAGTTAAAGTTATTCTTGAGTTTTAGGTGGTTGGACCCCAGGGGATGCAACTTGAACCTTCATGCCCGGTCTTTCTGTGGGTGGGCCCTTAGACACATAACTTGTATTTATCTGATATACATCCCTTTCCTGAGGTCTTCGCCCATCTTCAAGTCCCAAGCAGCAGAGTTGTCCTGGATGTGCTGGATGGCATTAATGCAGAACACGTGATCCCCTTAATGGCACTTGAAGTTGCACACCGGGTGTGACCCAAAAACCAAAGAAAAAAAAAAAAGAAACTGACATCTTCCATTCCCACTTAGACTGGTGGGGCTGTCTATTTAAGACCTTTCAGATTATACATGTCACAATCTGTCCAGATCTTGGCACTTATTTTAGGGTAGAATTTATCATCTTGCAAAGTTTTCAACTTCCAAGTCTCAGAACAAGTCCAGGGGCTTTCAGTAATGTCTGAAATAACAGGATGAGGGGGATGGAGAGAAAATTCAGTAGGTAGGGCATTTGCTTTGCATGCAGCCGACCTGGGATCACAGCCCCAGCACTCCATAGTTTCCCTATCCCCACCAGTAGTGCTTCCTGAATACCCAGCCAGGAGCAAGCCCTGAGCACTGCTGGGTGTGGCCCCAAACCTAAAACTACAGAATGGAGCTGCTCACAGCAGCTGGCAAAGGGAAACTGGCTTCCTCTTTCTCTAGGTCCTCCTGCATCTTCCCTTTCAACTCTATATGCAGCTTCCCCTCACGCCATTTTTCTAAACTCCACTTATTCATTCCCCCTTCTGTTCTGTGGTTATATTGTAATGGGTGGTTAGATCTTAGTTGCCCCTTGCCCTTCTTTTAAAAATCTCCAAAGGTGGTGGTGGGAATGTTGCACTGGTGAGGGGGGTGTTCTGTTTATGACTGAAACCCAACTACAATCATGCTTGTGATCATGGTGCTTAAAGAGTTTATATATTAAAAAAAAAACTCCAAAGGTACTCACAGAGGTCAAATGGGGCCCACTGTTTTATAATCAATGAGTAAAGCTCCCTGTGTTTCTCAAGATTGTATTAAATCCAGGCACGCCCCATTAAAGTGTTTTCCCAACTAGGTTGTATTTGGTACTTAGTAACTACCAGCTGAGGAGCTTTCAAGAGGAAGACTGCAAAGTCTTGATTTGTTGTTGTTATTTTGTTTAGGGGCCACACCCAACAATTCTCAAGGTACACTCCTGGTTCTGTACCCCGGGAATTATTCCTGGTAGTGCCTGGGGGACCAAATGGGGCATGTTGAGAATCGAACGTGGGTTTGCGTCATGAAAGGTAAACGCTTTTACCTGCTCTCTTATCACTCTGGCCCCATGGAGCCAAAACCTTGAATTCAATTTAAGGAACTCTTTGTTGTTGTTGTTTTGTTTTTGTTTTTTGTTTTGGGGTCACACCCGGCAGCACTCAGGGGTTACTCCTGGCTCTATGCTCAGAAATCGCTCCTGGCAGGCACAGGGGACCATATGGGATGCTGGGATTTGAACCACCGTCCTTCTGCATGCAAGGTAAACACCCTACCTCCATGCTATCTCTCCGGCCCCGAAGAACTTTTTTTTTTATTTTGTTTTGTTTTGTTTTGTTTTGGGGCCTCACTGGGTGATACTCGGGGCTTTCTCCTGGCTATTCACTCAGAAATCGCTCCTGGCTTGGGGGACCATATGGACACCAGGGATCGAACCAAGGTCCATCTTAGGTCAGCCGTGTGCAAGGCAAGCACCCTACCACTGCACTACCATACCAACCCCAATTTGAGGAACTCTTGTCGAAGTTTGGTTTGGGGACCAGACCTGGAAGCCCTCAGGGCTTACTCCTGACTCTGCCCTCAGGGCTCATTCCTGCTAGGACTCAGAGGACCCTATGGGGTGCTGGGGATCAAACCCAGGCCAGCTGCAAGAAGTGGAGACATGTTCATTGGACTATCACTCCAGCCCTGAAGTCATAACTTTTTAAACTGAGCCAGGGGCAAAAAAATTCTTAGACATTCATTTTAAGGAAGTGGCAGATGGTTAGGCCTGTTGCTTAGCAAATTTCCAACCTGGATTTGATTTCCAGCACTAGTGGCTAAAGAGAAGTAGTACAGTGGGTAAAGTGGTTGCTTCCTACTTGGCTTACCTGGATTTGCTTCCTGGAGTAATTCCTGAGCACAAACCCAGAAGTAAGTCCCAAGCACTGCTGGGTGTAGGCCCAAAACAAAAAGACACTTCATGATCCACAAACATAGGTATAGCCCTGGAAGCCCCACAGCTGAGGTGGCCTGGCTATCTGTGACATTGCAGGTCCCTAGCAGCACTGCTTATTCAGAGAATGGCACTGAACTGGTGGCACGGTTGGTAGAGAATCAGCAGTGGAGCCCCTGAACCTCCTGAGCAACACTTTGGAGGCCCCCAAATTTCTTCTTTTGGTTAGGGAGGGTCATACAGCAATGCTCAGGGTTTATTCCTGGCAGGGCTCAGAACATCTTATAGGGTGCTAGGTATTAAACTTGGTGGATCATATGCAAGTACATGACGTAGAATCACTCCAGTCCCACTCAGTTTATTCTGACAAGAGGTTATAACACCACAAAAATGCATGTCAAGGATGTGCTCAGAATGTTTTTGAAGTTTACAAATTTATGACACATTTTTGTTCTGATGCTAGGGATTAGGCATGGCCTAGAGAGCAGGACAAGTTAGATACAGCATTTGGGTTGTGTCTTTGGAATTCATACCCAGTGTTGCTTAGGGGCTACTCTCATCTTGGTGCTCAGGACTTACTCCTGGCTCTGCGCTCAGGAATCACTCCTGACCCCAATTTGTATTTTTATTTGTTCTGAGCCACATCTAGTTTGCATAGTATGATACTCCTGGATCAGTAGTCCTCAGGTGGTGTGCAAAAGGCCAGGCAATATTGGGGAACCAACTCAGACCTCCAGAGTAAGAAGGAGAATCTGGATGCAAAACTTGTGCACAGCCTTTTGGGCCATCTCCTGGCCCTGGATTATTGTTAGGAATGCTGTTATGCACCCAGATTCTCCTTACTCTGTGGGTCAGACCATGTAAGGGACACCCAGTTTGTTCTCTGCGGGCCCTGGGCCCAGGGCTTACTGCCATGGGTTACTCTGACAGTTCTATGCCCCCAGGGTCTATCATGCAACTGAGAAGAGTCCCAGTAAGAGATACCCTCTCCTGGCAAATTTCTAGTTCTGTAGAGAATTTCAGGAAAGTATAGTAGGGATGAAATGCCTGACATCCTTAGTTACCTCGCAGGATGAGAACATATTTGTGGAGTATTTTCATGGAGATTACACTTTACTCAGAGGTGATTCTCAAGGCATACAGTGTCAGGGATCCAATTCAGAGTTTTGCACATGCTAGTTACATGCTTTACCACTTGGGGCCATTTCCAGCAGTGTTCTGGAAACCATGTAGTGCCAGGGAGCAAACCAACCTTTCAGGGCTGGAGAGATAGTATGGCAGGTAAGGCACAAGGATGATCAGGGTTGGATATCCAGTATCCCATAGGATCCTCCTGATCACCACCAGGAGTGATCCCTGAGTGCAGAGCTAGGAATACCCTTCAGATTTGACAGGTGTGGCCAATAAATAAATAAATAAATAAATAAATAAATAAATAAATAAATAAAACTCAGTCCTGGGCCAGAGATAGCATGGAGGTAGGGTGTTTGCCTTGCATACAGAAGGACAGGTGGTTCAAATCTTGGCATTCCATATGGTCCCCACAGCCTGCCAGGAGCAATTTCTGATCATACAGCCAGGAGTAACCCTTGAGCACTGCCGGTTGTGACCCAAACCCCCCCCCCAAAAAAATCAGCCCTTCGCCTGCAAAACATGCTCTTCAGCCCTTTGAGTCATCGTCCTAACCCTAAGAACTTCTTTTAGGGTCACACCTGCCTGTGACAGTAGGTTTCTCAGAGATGACTTTTTCTTTTTTTTTTCTTTGTTGTTTAGGCCACCTCTGGCTGTGCTCAGGGTTTACTACTGTCTCTGCACTCAGAGATCACTACAGCAAGGCTTAAGAGAGCATATGGGGACCAGGGATAGAACCAAGGTTAACTGCATTTAAAGCAAGCGCCCTATTCACTTCACTATCACTCCAGCCCAGATTTGAATTTTCCTTTTTTAATTTTTTTATTAATGTCTTTATTTAAACACTGTGATTACAAATATGATTGTAGTTGGGTTTCAGTCATGTAAAGAACACCCCCCCCTTCACCAGTGCAACATTCCCATCACCAATGTCCCAAATCTCCCTCTTCCCCACCCCACCCCTGCCTGTACTCTAGATAGGCTTTCTACTTCCCTTATTCATTTACATTGTTAGGATAGTTCTGAATGTAATTATTTCTCTAATAGTACTCATCACTCTTTGTGGTGAACTTCATGTCATGAGCTAGACCTTCCAGCCCTCCTCTCTTTTGTCTCTAAGAATTATTGCAAAATGTCTTTCTATTTTCTTAAAACCCATAGATGAGTGAGACTATTCTGCATCTATCTCTCTCCCTCTGACTTATTTCACTCAGCATAATAGATTCCATGTACATCCATGTATAGGAAAATTTCATGACATCATCTCTCCTGATGGCTGCATAATATTCCATTGCGTATATGTACCACAGTTTCTTTAGCCATTAATCTGTTGAAGAGCATCTTGTTTGTTTCCAGAGTCTGGCTATTGCAAATAGTGCTGCAATTAATATAGGTGTGAGGAAGGTATTTTTGTGTTGTATTTTTTGTTCCTAGGGTATATCCCTAAGAGCAGTATAGCTGGATCGTATGGTAACTCAATTTTCAGTTTTTGGAGGAATTTTCATATTGCACTCATATTTCATAAAGGTTGGACTAGACAGCATTCCCACCAGCAATGGATAAGAGTTGCTTTCTCTCCACATCCCCGCCAGCACTGCTTGTTCTCATTCTTTGTGATGTGCACCAATCTCTGTGGCATAAGATGGTACCTCATAGTTGTTTTGATTTGCATCTCCCTGATGATTAGTGATGTGGAGCATTTTTATGTGCTTTTTTTCTATTTGTATTTCTTTTACAAAGTGCCTGTTCATTTCTTCTCTCCATTTTTGGATGGGATTAGATGTTTTTTTCTTGTAAAGTTCTGTCCATGCCTTGTGTATTTTGGATATTAGCCCCTTATCTGATGGGTATTGGGTGAATAGTTTCTCCCACTCAGTGGGTGGCTCTTGTATCCTGGGCATTATTTCCTTTGAGGTGCAGAAGCTTCTCAGCTTAATATATTCCCATCTGTTTATCTCTGTTTCCACTTCTTTGGAGAGTGCTGTTTCCTCCTTAAAGATACCTTAGAATCAATGTCATGGAGTGTTTTACCTAAGTGTTAACTTTTCCAAAGATACCCTGCAGTGTAAGAAACAGATTGAAGGAACTAGATGTGAGAGAGAGAGAATTCATTTGGCAAGTTGGACCTCTAAATTGGGTGATGTGATGGCAGGACTGCTCAAACCTAGAGGCTGTAGAAATTGAACGAATAAATAAAATTTTTTTTTTGCTTCAGGGCTACATCCTGTGGTGCTCAGGGCTTAATGCTTTCTGACTTTGGCTAATGGATCATTTCTAATAGAATTCAGAGAACCATATGAAATCCCAGGGATAGAATCAGGGTCAGCTCTGTGATAGGCAATAGACTTAATCCCTATATTATCTCGCTGACTTCAAATATTTTTGTGCCCCACCTGGTGGTCCTCAAAGGTTATTCCTGGTTTGGCATTCAGGAATCACTCCTAGTAAGTGTGGAGGACCATATGGGATGCACAGGATCAAACCAGGTCAAGCACCTTATCACTGTACTATCTCTATGGCCACTAACAAGCTTTAATTATGGGCCAGAGAGATGGCATGCAGGTAGGGCATTTGCCTTGCATGCAGAAAGACGGTGGTTCGAATACTGGTATCCCATATGGTCCCCTGAGCCTGCCAGGAGTGATTTCTGAGCGTAGAGCCAGGAGTAAACCCTGAGCGCTGCTGGGTGTGATCCAAAAACAAAACAAAACAAAAAACCCTTTCATTTAAAAAGTGAAATCATGGGAATGACAAATACACACAAATACTTTCTCTCATAGAATATACATGAAATTCAGTAACATAAATACAAGCAGATTGTGGGAGGCACATTGCTTTGTACAGCATGGGGATACATTAAGAAATTTAAATTAGGGCCCGGAGAGATAGCACAGCGGCGTTTGCCTTACAAGCAGCTGATCCAGGACCAAAGGTGGTTGGTTCAAATCCCGGTGTCCCATATGGTCCCCCGTGCCTGCCAGGAGCTATTTCTGAGCAGACAGCCAGGAGTAACCCCCGAGCACCGCCGGGTATGGCCCAAAAACCAAAAAAAAAAAAAGAAATTTAAATTAAGTGCTGGAGAGATAGCACAGTGGTAGAGCATTTGCCTTACACGTGGACCAATCCTGGAAGAACCCGGGTTTAATTCCCGGCATCCCATTTGGTCCCCCAAGCCTTCCAGGAATGATTTCTGAGCACAGAGCCAGGAGTAACTCCTGAGCGCCATCTGGTGTGCCCCCACCCCCCAAAAAAAGAAATTTAAATGAAGCAGAAATCTAGGAGAATGCTCCAAAACAAAATCCAAAACAAAAGGTTTGAAACAGAAAAGTGCATAGGACATCCTAGAACTAATGAGGAAGACACATAATTGGGAAAGACTAAAGGATGAGGAATGAACACTCAGTTGAGATACCATATTATACCATATAGTTATTGTAGCCTGTGTTTTTAATCCCAGCCCCATTTTGGGGAAAAATGCCACATAGGAGGTGGTGTCTTTTGTTGTTGTTGTTTGTTTGTTGGCCACACTCAGCAGTGTTCAGGGATTATTCCTGGTGGACTCTGTGTTCAGGGGTCACTCCTGGCAGTTCATGTAGGATGCCAGATATTGAACCTAGGTTATCTTTGTGCAAGGCAAGTATATCCTACTTGCTGGACAATCTCTCTGCCCTCCAATTTTTTAATTTTTGTTTTTGTTTTGGGGCCACATCTGGTGACTCTCAGGGATCACTCCTGGCTCTGTGATCAGAAGTTGCTTTTGCAGGGACCCGGAGAGATAGCACAGCGGCATTTGCCTTGCAAGCAGCCGATCCAGGACCAAAGATGGTTGGTTCGAATCCCATATGGTCCCCCGTGCCTGCCAGGAGCCATTTCTGAGCAGACAGCCAGGAGTAACCCCTGAGCCCTGAGCACTGCCGGGTGTGGCCCAAAAACCAAAAAAAAAAAAGAAAAAAAAAAGAAAAAAAGAAATTGCTTTTGCAGCCTGAGGGACCAATATGGGATGCTATGGATCGAATCTAGGTCAGTTCCTGTTTGACTGCATGCAAGGCAAAAGCCCTACCGCTGAGCCTGCCAGGAGCAATTTCTAAGCACAGAGCCAGGAGTAACCCCTAAGCATCACTGGGTATGGCCCAAACCCACCCCAAAATTTAACAACTGTGGTCAGAGCAATAGTACAGCTGGTAGGGCGTTTGCCTTGCATGTGGTCAATCCAAGTTCAATCCCAGTTGCACATAGATAGTGTCACCTGACCATGACCAGGAATGACAGCCTGAGTACAGCTGGGTATGATCCAACCAAAAATATCTTTACAGATACATTGGAGAAAGTAACAGAAGATCCGGAAGAAACAAAATGTTCTGAATCCCCTGCTGCCCACCAGTCTAGCCATGTCCTTAAACATGGACTCTAGGGGCCTGAGGGACAGTACAGCATTTACTTTGCACAGGACCAACATCGGTTCAATACTCGCATTCCATACAAATCCGAGCAAAACCAGGAGTAAGTCCTGATGCAGAATCAGGAGTAATACTTGAGCTTTGGCCAGATATGTCTCAAAAACAAAACAGACTCTCCAGGGACTGGAGAGATAGTACAGTACATAGGGAGCTTGCCTTACACATGAATGACCCAGGTTCAATCCCTGATACACCATATGGTCCTGTAAGCTGAGCCAGAAATAAGCCTTTTGGAGTACATCTGGGAGTAGTTCAAAAACAAAACCGAAAGATTCTCCTTACCAGTTATGAATGGAGACCCAGCCTGCCTCTGAGTCTAGAGACTCTTGGCTGGCCCCTGGTGGTTGATGAGAGTCATAGTACCAAGTTCAGCTTTACTGAAAAAAAGAGAGACAAACATGAAGTTTGGTTTGCTTTTGATTTGGGGCCACACCCTGCAATGCTCAGGGCCTACTACTGGTTCTGCACTCAGGAATTTCTCCTGGCAGGGCTCCAGGGATAACTTACGATGCTGAGGATGGAACTTGGGTCGGCCTCGTGCAAGGCAAGCACAATTCCTTGCATTGTTCCTGCCTCTCTCTCTCCTCTCTCTCTCTCTCTGTCTCTCTCTCTCTCTCATCTATCTATCTATCTATCATCTATCTATCTATTGTTTTAACCTAACCTAGCCTAACCTACCTAATCTATCTATCTATCTATCATCTATTATCTGTCTGTCTAACTTGTCTGTCTACCTACCTAACCTACAGACCGATCTACCTACTATATATCTACTCACCTATCATCTGTCTATATTTCTGTCTACCTACCTACCTATATATCTATCTACCTATTTATATTTCTATCTGTCCACCAACCTACTTAACTACCTACATATCTATGTTTCTATCTACCTACCTATCTATATTTCTATCTACCTACCTACCAACCTTTATCATCTATCTCTATCTACCTAACAACCTACCTACCTACCTATCTATCTCTATCTACCTACCTACTATTTATCTACCTACCTACCTAACCTACCTACCTAACTTACCTACCTACCTACCTACCTACCTACCTACCTTCCTTCCTTCCTTACTACTTACCTACCTACCCACCTATCTGTCTGTCTATCTATCTATCTATCTATCATCTATATTTCTATCTACCTACCTACCTACCTACCTACCTATCTACCTACTTTTCTTTTTTTTGTGTGTTTTTTATTGTTTTTTTTTGGGTCACATCCGGCAATACTCAGGGGTTACTCCTGGCTCTACGCTCAGAAATCACTCCTGGCAGGCTCGGGGGACCATATGGGATGCCGAGATTCAAAACACCATCCTTCTGCATGCAAGGCGAATGCCCTACCTCCATGCTCTCTCCCCTCCTTTCTTTTTCTTTCTTTTTCTTTCTTCCTTCCTTCCTTCCTTTCTTCTTTCTTTCTTCTTTCTTTTTCTTTCTGTCTACCTACATACATACCTATATATCTATCTTCTATCTACCTACCTATATTTCTTTTTTCTTTCTATCTACCTATCTACCTGCCTACCTACCTATCCATCCATCCATCTATCTATCTATCTCAGTGGTCCTCAAACTATCGCCTGTGGGCCACATATTGTATTTGTATCTGTTTTGTTTCTTCATTGCAAAATAAGATATATGCAGTGTGCATAAGAATTCATTCATAAGTTTTGTTTTTACTATAGTCAGACCCTCCAATGGTCTGAGGGACAATGAACTGGCCCCCTGTTTAAAAAGTTTGAGGACCCCTGATCTATCTATTATCTATCTTTCTTTCTTTCTTTTTGGTTTTTGGGTCACACCTGGCAGCGCTCAGGGGTTACTCCTGGCTCTATGCTCAGAAATCGCCCCTGGCAGGCACTGGGGACCATATGGGATGCTGGGATTCGAACCACAGTCCTGCATGAAAGGCAAATGAATACCTCCATGCTATCTCTCTGGCCCCCTATCTATCTATCTATCTATCTATCTATCTATCTATCTATCTATCTATCTATTTATCTATCTATCTACATACCTACCTATATAACTACCTACCTATTTATCCATCTTCTATCTATCTATATTTCTCTTTCTTTTTTCTATATACACACCTACCTATATAATTATCTACCTATCTACCTACCTATTTATCTTCTATCTATCTATAGTTCTATCTACATATCCACCTACCTATTACCTATCTCTCTACCTTTCTACTTACCTATCTATGTATCTATCTTCTATCTATCTACCTACCTATCTACCTATCTATATGTCTATCTATCCACCTACCTATATATCTATCGTCTATCCACTTACCTATCTTTATTTTTCTTTCTACCTATTTATCTGTCTGTCTATATATATATATATAACTATCTATATTTCTATCTACCTATCTACCTACCTACATACCTACCTTCTACCTATCTATATCTATCTCTATCTACCTACCACCTCACCGGACCCTTTCCAGCTTTTCTTTTTTTTTAACATTATATAATTTATTATATATTTTACATATTATTTATAATTTGCCAGTGACAGCTGAAGAACTCAATATTTGGATGTCTAATTTATTAAATAACTTAATGTATTAATAAGACCTATAATCTTATAAATTGTGTGAATTGAAGAAAATAATTTAGGCAATGAGATTTATAAATAAAGTTTTAGGTATAAAACATTCCAATACCATATCCCTTTACAGAGTGTCAGGGTCCTTCTACAGTTACTCAAGGTCTCACTGTTCATCCCATCTTCTCCATGACCCCTCTTGGTAAACTCAGTTCTGAGGTTGATCTTAACATCTCTTGCCATTGTTCCTATTTTTTATTTTACTATGTTTCTTTATATTCCACATATGAGAAATAAATCTATATTTGTCCCTCTCCTGAGTGACTCTATCAGCATGATGCACTCTAGTAACACAGCAATGAATCCAGCTTTTCTTAATCAGTGGCCTCTATTTGCAGTTTGGAAGCCGTGGTCCTCGGAAAAGGCACCTTTGGTAGGAAAAAGATCAGGTGCTTAGGCCTCTGGGGGGGAGCTCCAAATTTTCAATTGTCCCTCCCATCATTTCTAGTGTATGTTCCCCATGAAGGAGCCTCCACTATGTTCAGAACAGACACCACGTGTGTTCTGGGCTCTCCATTCTCAGTCCAGCTTAAGAAATCCGTGACAGGGGCCAGCGAGGTGGCGCTAGAGGTAAGGTGTCTGCCTTGCAAGCGCTAGCCAAGGAAGGACCTCGGTTCGATCCCCAGGCGTCCCATATGGTCCCCCCAAGCCAGGGGCTATTTCTGAGCGCTTAGCCAGGAATAACCCCTGAGCATCAAACGGGTGTGGCCCGAAAAACCAAAAAAAAGAAAAAAAAGAAAAAAAAGAAAAGAATTTAAAAATAAATAAAAACAAACAAGAAAAGAAAAGGATTTCACGGGCTGGAGTAATAGCACAGTGGTAAACTGTTTGCCTTGCACACAGCCAACACAGAACGAACCACGCTTCGAATCCAAGCATCCCATATGGTCCCCTGAGCCTACCAGGAGTGATTTCTAAGTGCAGAGCCAGGAGTAATTCCTGAGTGCCTCCGGGTGTGGCCCATAAACGAAGGAAGGAAGGAAGGAAGGAAGGAAGGAAGGGAGGGAGGGAGGGAGGGAGGGAGGGAGGGAGGGAGGGAGGGAGGGAGGGAGGAAGGGAGGGAGGAAGGGAGGAAAGGAGGGAGAAAAACAATTTTCAGAGGGCAGAGTGAGAATACAGTGGGTCAAGTGTAACAGGTGAACTGAGTCTATGGGCATTTTGCTGCCCCCTTGTGGCCGATTAGAGTCATACCAACAAATTCCGCTTCAGTAGGGGGGAAAAGGCGATTTTTCGATTATAATTTCTTCTACATTGCCTAGGGAAAGAAGGAAAACGGATTATTGCGTTTGACGTTTGTTTTAGGTGTTTGACTTTTTTGATACAGAGGATAAAAGGCCGTTCTATTTACACCGATGGCGTTATTCAATGAGGGTATAATACGTCCCTCCCCTCCGTACACACCATCAGGGGTCATTTCCAACCATCCCTTTATCCTGCGAAATCCCTCCCCTTCCTGGTGGTCTCCAGCCAGGGCTCCCACTTCCTCTCCTTCAACCCCCATCTCAGATCCTGACAAAGCCGGTCTTGATACACCCCCAAATACACCCCCTGGCTCTGTTCCTTGCACTCTTTGGGCACTTCTGGGGGGCAGAAGGGCCAACTGCCCTGTGTTGGAGGCGGCTGGCATGAAGGGAATCCAGGCTGGTTCCTTCGCTAGAGAAGGCCTCGCGGATGGCGATCAGCCCTGCTGCCACTTCCCAAGCTACGGGCAAAGCAGAGGGAACTGCTGGCATGTCCACAGGGCATAGCCGCTGGCGTGCAACACCGCCATTGGGTTTTCTTTGCACGCACCGATATCTTTGTATTTTTCTTTCTTTTGGGCTTGGGGGTCACATCAGGCAGTGCTCAGGGGCTACTGGCTGATGCTTGAAAGTGTCTCCTGGCAGTGCTTTGTCGGAGATGGAAGCCGGGGCTCCAGCTGGCAAAGCCTCTGAGCCAACTCTCTGGCCCAACTCTATCACTACTCTCTATCAAAGATGTGTCAGAACCACAACCATCGTTCAGGGTGACTGCCAGTCATCCTCACAGCAACCTGAGCAGCCCAGGAATTTCCTTGCTGTCTCTAAGAAACACCATCACATTTCTCAGCTGCTCATGTTTCCTTTGCCTTGTGGCACCTGGTTCTAGAAAGTTCAGATTGGGGTGTGAGGTAGTTAAGATTAATCTGACAACAGTGAGGGTGTTCGAGTGAGAAGTTCCTAGACACCCAGATGTGGCCTAAGGGAAAGACTTTTTTCTTTTTTAATGGGGTGGTGCTCAGGAGTTCTCTGACTCTGCACCCAGTTTGCATACAATGCAAGCACCCTATCTGCTGTACATCGCTCTGACCAAAAGGTTTTTTGGGTTTCTTTGGTGGGGGAAGCACACCTGCTGGTGCTCAGGGATTACTCCTGGCAGGCTTGGAGGAACCATATGGAATGCCCAATATCTAACCTGGCCCGTCCACTTGCAAGGTAAACTCCCTAACCACTGCTCCAGCCCCTGAAAGGTAATTTCTTCTTTGCCCTCCTTTCCACTGCCTTCCTGCTTATTTATTGGGGATCACACACACCTATGGGTGCTCAGGAACTACTGTCAGCTTGGTGCTCAGAGGTTACTCCTATTGGTGCTAGGGTTGGGGAGGGGATCATATGGGGCCAGAGATGAAAACCAGGATTCCTGCATGCAAGTATGCATTTCAGCCCTTTGAGCTATCTCTCTGGCCCAAGACTCACTCTTTTATTCTTCCATGAGCAAAGCAACAGGAAGAGAGGATGTGACTCCTCCCCTCTAGAAGTTGATAGTATACAGGGAAGACAGACAAGCCCCATAAGACTCAGGCATCCATTGAAGCTGTGCCATCACTGAGGCTTTCCCCACTCATTCAACCCAGGGACACCAGAGCTTCCCACGGGTGGGCACCATGGGTTGGGTTTTTGAGGGATAAATAAGAGTTTTCTTGGAATACTGGAAAGTTGGAACGATGTTCCTACAGGAGAGAAGGAGTGGCAGCTGTGAGGAAAAACCAAGTCCAAGATTGACCAGGGAGAGATGACTAGAATATAACGGGATGAGTACGATCCTTGATACTGCCTGGGCACTATCCCATGCTAGATGTTGTCCATAACAAGAAAAAGCCCATTACCCTAAACTCATGCCACTTACGTGTTAGAGCAAAAAATCCCAAGGAAGGAAGGGGATAAAAATAAAAATCAAGATGGGGTCTTGGGACTAGAGAGGGGCCAAAGACTTGTCAGGGAAGGCCTGCCAGACCTAGTTCCTGAGTATGGCTGAATTAAGATGGGAAGCAATGCTAGATAATTTGTGGCGGAGGAGCTTTGGTACCACTGGGAAGTAGATGGTATGAAGGAGGGTGAGTTGTCCAAAGTCACAAAATACAACTGACAGAGTTGCAATTTCATTCCCATGAGCTCCCTTACACTCCATGGTACCAGTACCTGTGGCTGGAGGAGGCTGTGAGTTTAATTTTTAAACATTGGCATGATATTCTGCTCCCACTGCAGTGCCATGTGCTTTCAACACTTCTAGGGGCTGGAACAACATTACAGCAGGTAGGGCATTTGCTTTTCACTTGACTGATCCAGATTCAGTCTCAGGCACCCCATATGATCTCCTGAACCAGCCAGGAGTAACTCCTGAGTGAAAAACCAGAAGCAATCCCAGAGCGTGACCCAAAACCAAATAAACAACAGCAACAAACAGAAAGCAAACCCACATTTCTATACCTAGGTGCATAGTTCAGTAATAAAAATCTGAAAGATGGAGTGATAGTCTAACCAGCGTAGAGCTGGCCTTGAGTGCAGTTAACACAGTTCCATTCTACAGCACCCCATATGGTCCCCTCAGCCAGCAAGAAGTGATCTGAGTGCAGAGCCAAGAGTAAGTCCTGAACACATCTGGGATATGGCCCAAAAAGAGCAAAAAGAGAAAAAATGAGTGCTGAATAGAAGGGCACTCACATACATCATGATAATTGGATCTGGTATAGGCCTGGGCATGAAAGGCCTGACAGACACCCACTTCAAGATGATCAGGTATTGGTGATAACAGGGTATAAAGTGAGGTTATTGATTTTGGTTTTGTTACCACACTCAGTAGTGATCAGGGCTTTCTATGGGTGGGAATTGGAGGAACCTATAGATGCTGAGATCAAACCTGGTTCATCTATGTACAAGGCAAGCACCCTGCCAGTGTAGTATCTCTCCAGGGCCTTATTCCACTTTTTGGGGGGTATACCATGTGGACCACAGTCAGTTGTGCTTAGGCCTTGTTTTTTACTTTATTCAGAGGTTACTTATGGTGTGCCAGAGATCAAACCCAAGTGAGAGACATACCAATTTGTGTCTTAACCTCTGGACTATCTGGCTCTCAAAAAGGGAGTTTGGGCACCAGATCTGTGGATTTGGGCAAGGGTGTTGGGTATGCAAGAAAAATACCCACATAGGAATATTAAGATTGGTGGTTGACAGGGTTTGAAGGGTTCTTGAGTCAGCTTGACCTGACATTGGTGCAGAGCAAGTTACAAATAATACCCACATGGGGCTGGAGTGATAGCACAGCAGTAGGGTGTTTGCCTTGCATGTGGCCGACCCAGGACAGACCCAAGTTTGATCCCTGGCATCCCATATGGTCCCCTGAGCCTGCCAGGAGTGATTTTGAGCTCAGAACCAGGAGTAACCTCTGAAAGCCACTGGGTCGGGCCCAAAAACAAACAAACAAAAATAACACCCACGATCAGGACCACCAGGCAATGGTCCTTGGCAAGGCTCAAAGGTATCCATACCTAGATGATTGAACACTATTATTATGCAGGACCTGGCAGACATTACAAGTCTATGCAATTGGGCAACAGAGTTGGGCAGGGTACAAAGGGAACCCACATCTAGATAGTCAGGCAGTGGTGCTGGGAAGCATCCAATGAGCAGCCAGGCCAAGAAGTTTGCTGGTGGGCTGGGAAGGACCCAATGGGCAGCAATTCTGGGTGTTTTGGGCAATGGTATTGGATCAGTTTCAAAGGACATTTATATTGGAGCCAGAGAGATAGCACAGTGATAGGGCGTTTGCCTTGCACACAGCCAATCCAGGACCAACCTGGGTTCCTTTCCTAGCATCCCATATGGTCTCTTGAGCCTGCCAGGAGTGATTTCTGAACCCAAAGCCAGGAGTAACCCCTGAGTGCCATCGGGTGTGACCCCAAAACAAACAAACAGAACAAAAAAGGACATTTACATCAGGACTATCAAGAATGGTGCTTGATCATGACACAAAGTACCCACATGAGGATAATCTGGCACCACTGCCTTGGCGGACCTGTTGGGCAACTAGGCAGGACAAGAAGGGTTCCCCCATGAGGCGGACCTGTCAGAGCAGCTAGGCAGGACAAGAAGGGTCCCCCCATGAGGCAAGACATTAGTGGTTGGAGTGATGGAAAGACAAATACATCAAATGATCAGTCATTGTACTGGTCAGGGTCCTAAGGACACCCTTGTTAGGATGACCACATAGGGATTCAGGCATGGGACAAAAGGACACCAATGTCAAATTATTCTGGTTGTTCTCCAAGGACATCCAAATCAATGTGGACTAGAAGTGGTACTGAGTAATGTCCAGTGGGCACCTTTTCAAGACAATATGGCAGTGGGGACAAGTAGAGTCCAACAGACCTTAAACCAAGATTGCTTTGGGGGTGGACCATAATTCATGATACTCCAGGATTACTACTGGTTCTATACTCAGGAATTACTCCTGGTGGTGCTCAGGAGACCATATGGGATGCTGGAAACTGAACCTGGGTCAGCCACATACAAGGCAAGTGCCTTACCCACTGAACTATCACTCTGGCTCCAAGATGATTGCTTAAAGGTGCTAGAGAGATGGACTAAAGAAATAATCTAGTAGGTAAGGTGCTTATCCTGCATGCATATGACCCAAGTTCAATTCCCAGCACCCTACAGGTGCCAAGTCTCATCAGGACCTATCTCTGAGTCCCACCAAGTGTCACCCACCACCTCTCACCCTAAAAGATGATTTCTTAATGGTGCTAGACCAATCCTGAAGGGCTCCCAATTAAAAACATTCAAGCAGGGGCCAAAGCAATAGCACATCAATAGGGCATTTGCCTTCCAAGTGGCCAACACAGGACTGACCCAGGTTTGATCTCTGGTTCCCTGAGCCTGCAGGAGAGATTTCTGAGCACAGAGCTAGAAGTAATCCCCGAGTGCCAATGGGTGTGGCCTGAACCTCTCCAAAATAACATTCAAACAGAGGTGCTGGGTAAGGTTCACAGGGCACCCTAATCTGGGCAATAACTCTTTGGCACTGGGCTGGCTCGCTGAGTACAACATCTTGATGGTTGGGCAAAGGTGCTGGGCAGGACTGAGCAGGAACTTAAGGTCACTCAAGTCTGGATATTCTGGGCAGAGTCCAAAGGGCACCCACTTTTTTTGTTTTGGGACTACACCCAACAGTGCTTATTCTAGACTCTGCTCAGAAATCATTCCTGGCAGGGCTTGGGGATCCAAGTTGGGCCCTGGTTTGCTGCAGATGTGTTAGCATCCCTAAGCAAAACCTTAGTGGGTTAGATAATTCTCACTAGGAATAAGCAGGTACACGATGTGGACGAATATGAAATAAATGAGACCACACAAAATGAATTGTATGGGGACCCTTGTCCAAGGGACGAGAGACAAATTTACTGTTCAGTCGATGACATTTTTAAGCACAAACAGTGGTATGCAAGGTGTTGTCAGGGAGAACAAAGAGTAGGAGAGCAGTACAATGGGAAAACAGGCCTAGAATCTACATATCAAATGACTATCCTATAGGTGAGAAAGACCCCTGCTAGAGGGCTGTGAAACAAAAGCTAGAGATGTTTTTGGTTTAGCAAAAAGCAGGTTTTTCAAGAAACCAGGAGGAGAGAGACAGAGATATGTATGATGTTTATGTAGTTGCCGGAAAATAGATTTTAGGGGGGACAGAAATAATTGTTTACCATCATAGAGCTAGACTCAGAAAAACAAGCTGCTGGCGCCAGGTTATACGAGTCACAAATAAACTAGCCAGCAGGGAACTTTTGGCGGGCTTTGGTACTGACATTTCTGTGTCTGTAGGAAAGCTGAGGCTGGATTTCTATAGTGGGCAAATAAAGAGAAAATGTAATGTTACAGCCATGTTAGAATTACCGCCAATAATCCACACAAAGGGTCAAATGATTGACTTCTCTGAGCGGGCCTTTTGGCAAATAAATCTTTGGGAGGAAGGCACTGCCCCAGGAAGGCAAAAAGTCATGTCTGGTGCGTGCCCCCCTAAGTTGGGGTAACACTGGGTGACCTTGTACCATCTGCTATATCATCTATATTATATCTGCTATACCATCTCTCTGGCCTCATTGGGCAATTCTTTTGTGCATGGTATGAAGAATTCTCACCTCAGGACAATTGGATGGTGGAACTCAAACAGATCCAATAGACATTCCTTAACAGAATTGTGGGATTTGGTGTTTGTTTTTTGGTTAGTTTTTGGCTACAACCGATGGTGCTCAAGACTTACTCCTGGCCTTGCATTCAAGGACCACCCCTTGGGGACCATATGGGATGCCAGGGATCAAACTGGGTCAGATGTGTGCAAGTCAAGTGTGCTACCTGTTGTACTATAGTTTCAGCCCCTGAATGATGGTGTTTCGCTATTTCATGGGGGCACCCTGGCGAGGATGGTCTGATAGTTGTGCTGATAAGACCCTGGTGCTGCAGGGTGATGGATCTGGGTAAACCTGTGGGAAACCACACAACGGGATAGTCTCAGTCAGGGGTCCTCAAACTTTTTAAACAGGGGGCCAGTTCACTGTCCCTCAGATCATTGGAGGGTCTGACTATAATAAAAACTTATGAACGAATTCTTATGCACACTGCATATATCTTATTTTGCAATGAAGAAACAAAAGATACAAATACAGTATGTGGCCCACGGGCCATAGTTTGAGGACCACTGGCTCAGTGATGCTTGGTAGGACCTGAGGGGCACCCTTGTCTGGCTGGTTGGTCAGGGGTATTGAGCATCACCCCAATTACTGTGGCTGGGTAAGAATCTAGCATAACAGGGGCCCACACCAAAACAACCAGATAATGATATTGAGAATGAAACATATTTTGGGGCGTTGGGCCCCATCTGGAAATATTCTGCCTTTACTCCTGGCTTTGTGCTCAAGGATCTCTTCAGAAGGGGCATGGGGGCCATCAGGGATCACATCAGGATTGGACAGGTTCAAACCAACTGTCTTCCCCACAGTTCTCTCTCTCTCTCTCTCTCTTCCTGACAAAAGGCATTTTTTCTAGACAACCTCTGAAGGACACTTAAAATAGTAATGGTGTTGTGAGAGCCCCCAGGTCAGAGAAATAAGGCATTGGTGCAGGCCGGTGCCTACAGACAGGGTACCTGATTCCACACAGTCAGGCAGGAGTGAGGAGCATGGCTCTGGATCTCCCCAAATTAGGGCAATAGAACTGGGGTACTGGGCAGGCAGTCATAAATGGGGGTGAATCAGTACTACTGAGTGGTGATGCCAGGCAGGACCCAGTAGACCTCTTTATCATAACAGTCACTCAGGGCTCCACGTAGCAATGACAGAGGTGTACCCAGGTGTGTGTGCTTGGGCCACAGAGCTGGACAGGGCCTGCAGGGCACCCAGCTCATGAGCTCAGGAGACACTTCAAAGAACAAAGGGGGTGTGGCCAAATGATAGTACAGTGAGTAGCCTGGGCTCACTATTAGCTTTACAGTCAGAAATTACTCGTGGAGGTATTGGGGAGGGTAACACATATGGGTTGTCAGGGAAATCAAACCTTGGTCAGTTGTTTACAAGGCAGGTGCCCTACATGCTGCATTAGCTATCCAGCCCTCCAGAGCTTGCTTCTGGCTCTGTGCTCAAATATCACCTCTGGATTACTCAGGGGCCCATATGGGGTGTTGGGGATCAAACCTTGGTAAGTTGTGTGCTAGGCAAGTGAGTACCTTACCCCTGTACTATCACTCTGGTCCCAGGAGATCATTTTTTTATTGATTTGTTTTGGAAGTTTATTGATTGATTGATTCATTGATTGATTGGTTTCTGGGCCACACCCAGCAGCGCTCAGGGGTTATTCCTGGCTCTGAACTTAGAAATTGCCCCTAGCAGGCCGGGGGACCATATGGGATGCTGAGAATCGAACTGGGTCCCTCCCAGGTCGGCTACATGTAAGGCAAATGCCCTACTGCTGTGCTATCTCTCTGGACCCTAGGTGATAATTTTTTTTTTGGTTTTTGGGCCACACCCGGCGGTGCTCAGGGGTTACTCCTGGCTGTCTGCTCAGAAATAGCTCCTGGCAGGCACGGGGGACCCTATGGGACACTGGGATTCGAACCAACCACCTTTGGTCCTGGATCGGCTGCTTGCAAGGCAAACGCCACTGTGCTATCTCTCCGGGCCCAGGTGATAATTTTTTTTTTGGTTTTTGGGTCACACCCAGCAGTGCTCAGGGGTTACTCCTGGCTCTATGCTCAGAAATTGCTCCTGGCAGGCCCCGGGGGACCATATGGAAACCACATCTAAGGCAAACGCCTTACAGCTGGGCTATCTCTCTGGCCCCAGGTGATAATTTTTAAAACAAGGTTTTCTTCTGTGTGTGCATGTATATAAGCAGATATTCCCTTCTTTTCTTTTTTTTAACTTTATTGATTGATTGATTGATTGTTGTTGTTTTTTTTTGGCCCACACCAGCAGTGCACAGGGGTTACTCCTGGTTCTAAACTCAGAAATCGCCGCTGGCAGGCTGGGGGACCATATGGGAATCCAACCCAGTCCCTCCTGGGTTGGCCGCATGCAAAACATACGCTCTACTACTGTGCTATCTCTCTGGTCCCTTTAGGATAAACTTGTATGTAAATAAATATAGACATGGAAACAGATGTATTTTTTGTTTGTTTTATCAGCCAGACCTGCCAATGCTCAGAGGTTAATCCTGGCTCAGTTCTCAGGAATCATGTCTGGTAGTTCTCGGGGGCCATATAGGATGCCGAGGAGCAAATCTGGGTCAGCACATGCAAAGCAAATGCCCTACATGCTGTACCATTGCTCCGGCATCTAATCAGATTTATTTTGTAGGGTGGACTCTCAAAAATATTTGTCCACCTCAGGAGTTAGAAAGAAATATGATGGAGTACACAATGAATAGCATGACTCAGTGATGGGGGGCACTTTGAGAGTTCTCCCCTGTGACACCATCAGTGATGCCATATGTCAGCCAATTCCTTAAAAGAACAGAGAATTTTCCTGAGAAAAGAAGGGCTGTGAATCGCCGATGTCCGGAGGACACATCATAGATAATGGATTGTAATATTTATGCTACCCATCCACTCTTATAACAGTGTCTTTGCATCCGGCTTTTGCTAATCACTTACTTCTTCAGAATTGTGTAACACCTCTCTTGCACCACAAAAAAATCTAAAACACAACTTATATAAGGCCTAATGAGACAAAGAAATGGGACCTCATGGGGCCAGAGAAATAACATAACAGTAGAGCATTTGCCTTGCCCACGGCTGATCAGGATGGACCTAGGTTGGATCCCCAGCATCCCATATGGTCCCCTGAGCCTGCTAAGAGCGATTTGTGAGCACAGAGCCAGGAGTAACCCCTAATGCGTAAAATTCATTTGTTTTATTTTGGGACATGCTTATTGATGTTCAGGAGTTAGTCTGTCTCTGCACTCAGGAATTACTCCTGGTAGTGCTAGGATACTGGAGTTGTAACCCAGTTTGGCTGCATGCAAGGCAGGTGCCGTACCCACTGTACTATTGTGCCAGGTTCTCTTAAACATTTTATGACTGCGAGTCTTTCTGTCTGACCCCATAATACCTCAAGCCCTATTTTTCTTGTCCTCCTTAACTCTTTTTTGATTGTTCTTCTGGGGTTTGGGACCATATTAAGCAGTGCTCAAGGGATACTGCTGTCTCGGTGCTTTGGGATTATTCCTGGCAGTGCTGAGAAATGCTCTGTGGTGTCAAAGAATGACCAGAGTTATCTTCATGCAAGACAAGCACATTAACTCCTGTGCTTTACACTACAGGGATGAACTTTATCTGGTGAAAATGAACACTAGCACCACCTCCAACTTGTTTTTTTCATTTTTTTTGCTTCCCAAAAAATAATATAATAACATCTTACCACAATCAAAATCTAAGCAAGGGGCCAGACAGATAGTACAGTGAGTAGGTGCTTGCTTTCCATGAGGTCAACATGTATTTTTTAACAAATTTTATTTAATTTTATTGCTTTGTTGTTGTTGTTTGTTTGTTTTGGGGCCATATCTGGAGGCTCTCAGGAATTATTCCTGGTTCTGTGCTCAGAAACTGCTCCTGGTACACTCGGGGGACCACATGGAATGCCAAGGCTTGAACCTGGCTCCTTCCTGGGTTGGCAGCATGCAAGGCAAATGCCCTATCTCTGTGCTATGACTCCAGTCTCAGGTCAACTTGTTTTGACCCCTGGCATTGCATATGGTCTCTAAGTGTTCCAGGAGTCATTCTTGAGCACAGAGCCAGGAGTAACTCCTGAGTTCTGACAGGTGTGGCTCCAAAAATAAAAGGTTAAGATGGGTGCTAGAGAGATAGTACAGTGGGTAGGGTGCTTGCCTTGCACATGACCAAACCAGGTTCATTCCACATAGTCCCCTTCCCATGTATTTCCAGGAATAATGATTCCCAAGCACTCCTCAGTATAGTCAGATGTGACCCAAAAACAAACAAAAAAGTTAAGAAAGACATACAGTAGAAAAAACACCTTTTTACCAGAGAAGTTTGAAGTAAAAATACACAATTCTTCAAGCATGACTATTGTACAATCCAAGCAGTACCAAACTGGGAAGATGCCCCAAGAATTTCCTGCTATGGTTTAAAAACAAAAGAGGGCACTGAAGATAGTAGAGTAGGTAGAACATTTTGTCTTCCATGAAGCAGACCTGGATTTGATCTCTAACATTTCATATGGTGCCCTGAGTATAGAGCCAGATAAAGACCCTCAAAAACGAATAAATTAATTTAAAGTAGGGAGCTGGAATGATAGCATAGTGTGGAGTGCATTTGCCAAGCATATGGTCAATCTGGGTTTGCTCCTCAGTATTCCATATGGTTCCCTGAATCTACCAGGAGTAATTTCTGAGCACAGAGCCAGGAATAACTTTGAGTGCCACCTGGCATGGCCCAAAAAAACAAAACCATATATATTTTTTGGTTTTTGGGTCACACCCTGTTGTGCTCAGGGGTTCCTCCTGGCTCTGTGGTCAGAAATGGCTCCTGGCAGGCTCAGGGGACCATATGGAATGCCGGGATCCTTCTGCTTCTAAGGCAAACGTTTTACCTCTGTGCTGTCTGGCCCCCAAAACCATATTTTTAAGTAAAAGAGAGACTCAAGCATATACTTGGTAATAGGGTGACAAAATATACAGAATCTAGATAATACATTCTATTTTATTTGGGGGCAGATCAAGAGGGGTCCAAGGCTTATTCCAGACTTTGTTCAGGGATCACTCCTGGTGATGCTTGAGGGATCCTATGTGATGCCAAAGAACAAACCTAGGTTGGCTGTGTGTATGCCAAGTGCCTCTCTTTCTCATGCTCTAGTTTATGTGTTAGCAAAAGAAATGTCGGCACTTAGGCAGCTCCTTGCTTTGGGCTTCTGTTGCATACTTAAGTTTTTTGCAGTCTGTATTTCACTAGTTTATCCTTTAATTTTCTTGCGTTAACTGTATTACCACGATGAATTATGTACACTTTCTTTTTTGTTTGTTTTTTGTTTTTGGGTCACACCCGGCGGTGCTCAGGGTTACTCCTGGCTGTCTGCTCAGAAATAGTTCCTGGCAGGCACGGGGGACCATCTGGGACACCGGGATTCGAACCAACCACCTTTGGTCCTGGATGGGCTGCTTGCAAGGCAAACGCCGCTGTGCTAGCTCTCCGGGCCGTATGTACCCTTTCATGTGATGGTGATCTTTAAATGAATGATATTTTAGAGTGGGTGAGCTACAAATGCTCTATTGTTTGGGGCAATGCTTTCCAAATTCAGTATTATTTGTATGGAGCTCAGAGACAATAGGAACCACCAAGATACACCAGATGATGAGGGGTACATACAGTTGGTGGAGTAGAGCCAAGGTCCTGAAACATCTTGTTTTGCTTTGGGTCACACCGGGCAGCGGTCAAGGGTTCCTCCTGGCTCTGCACTCAGAAACCACTACTAGCTCGGTGGACCGTATGGGACGCTGGGGATCGAGCACGGGTCTGTTCTGGGTTTGCCATGTGAAGGCAGACGCCCTCCTTGCTGTGCTATGTCTTTGGTCCTAGAGACCAAGATTATTATAAAGAACAGTTTCATGTGGGGCCAGAGAGATAGTATAGTGGGTAGGGCGTTAGCCTTGCACGCTGTCATCCTATATGGGTTCCTGAGCATCTTCGAGAATAATCCCTGAGAGTAGAGCCAGGAACAGCCTCTGATAACTGTCAATTGGGGTGCCACCCCTTGCTTTTACTTTGCACTGAGAAGGATTCACAGACACTCCAGTGCTGTCCAAGAAAGAGTGTTTCCAGTCCCTAAGCAGAGGCTAGTAAAGCATATTCTTCCAAAGCAATGCCCTCGAACCTGTCCCCCGGTGAGATGATGAACTTTGGATAGCAATGAGTTCATTTGAGAAAAAGAGAGTACAAGCCTCCAGAAGTTATCTTTGAATGTGAAAATCAGACTAAAGAAAGCGTGGGCACATTTGCTGATGTAGGTACAGGTAAAGACTCAGACACCGATTGCTCCAGCGCGCAGCAATCTTGTTCTGCACCGGAAGAACCGCTTGGCGTGCCGGGATCTGTAGTCTCGAGAGAAAGAGCGAGCGAGCGAGAGCCCCCCGAGCCAAGATGGCGGAGGGCTATTGAGGGGGCGGGCACCCAACCCGGAGGGAGTCTGGGCCTCCAGGGGATTGGGCGGCGTGGGAATTCCGGGAGGCGGGGCTTGCCGGGACCAGGTGTTCCAACCTTTCCACGGCGGTGGGCTGAAGTCTCGCGAGACTGCGGCGGGGCCCAATGACGCGCCGGCGCCGGCCCTAAGGCCCGGGGGCGGAGTAGTGACGAGAACTGAGTGAAAGTGGTCGGGCTTCGGCGGCTTAACGGCTCGGTGGCCGGGCCGCCGCTCGGAGCCGTGGCCATGAAGGAGGAGCGCGATTACAAGCCCAAGGAGAAGCGGGTAACCCTCCTGACGCCCCAGGGGGCCGCGAGCAGCGTCGCCGGGGCTTCGGCCGACTACGGCAAGGGTGATGAGAAGCAGGATCGGAGCCGGGAGAAGAAAGAGGCGCTGAGCAAGGTGCGTGCCCGGCCGGCGGAGGTTCCGGGTAAGGGCGGGACGGGGTGGCGACGGGGCGGCCCTCTGGCCCTCCGGGGTTCCCTTCGGCTTGAATGAAAGGGGCTCGTGCCGGATTTCCCCCTTAGTCCCTTTTATGGGGAGAACCCCGTCCGGCGAAGCCCCCGGGGTTGCTAGTGAAGTTCCACTTGGGGGGACCCCCAAAGGGGAAGGAGGAGCCCCAGTCCGGACCAGGAGAGCGAGGAGAGGATAAAGAGAGTTGTGGGCAAGGGGGGGGCGCGAAAAAGCGATCCTTGGGGCCGAAGGATGGAGTGATGGATGGGTGGGAGTCACTTACAATGCAGCAATAAAAGGGAGAACTGGAGGGGCGGGAAACTTAATGGTCTAGGGGGGCCAGCTCGAGGCTCTCCTCTTTGGGGAGCGATGACTGGATTTTCGGTACTTATTTGGAATCGTTGGTGCCCAACGAGGACAAGGTTTTCGTAGGGGCTGGCTTGGATGTGGGGGAGAAGTCATAAGACATCAATGGGCGAGCTGTTGATTTCATGCCACGACATCTGTCTGCAAAAATGGACGACATCAATTGATACGCAGTTCTAGGAAACTCCAGGCTTTAGGAGGAACAGAACCTGAGATTCTTTGACCTCAGGCGTTTTCTATTCTAGGCTTTTGCAGAACTGATCTCAGCTTTAAAGCCTTGGCTTCAGGGGTGGCTAGTCAGCTGTGACTGAAAATTCATTTGCAATAATTGTCTTTTTTTCCCCCTTGTTCCTTTCGTAAGGTGGTAATTCGCAGGTTACCTCCCACTTTGACCAAGGATCAGCTTCTAGAACATCTTCAGCCTCTGCCTGAACATGATTATTTTGAATTTTTCTCTAATGATACTAGGTAAAAATAAGTAAATAGACCAAGGCGGTAAGGGGGGGGGGTGAAAAAGGTTTCGTATGTTCTTTTGCAATAGGTAATGTTTGCCATTGAGTTTTGAACCTCTATCTCCAATATTGTGTTTATTTGTGATTTAACCAGACACCTGCAAGCACGTTTAGGTAATTGTCTCCTTTGGGGGGGATCATACCACGCAATACTTTGATTATTCCTGGTTCTGCACTGAAGAATTACTACTGGAAGTGCTTCAGGAAAACCATATGGGGTACTGGGGATGGAACTTGGATCAACCGCATGCATAGCAAGCACCCTACTCACTGTACAGTCACACCAGACCTACATAATTGTTTTCCTCTTCTGCAGTTTGTACCCTCATATGTATTCGAGAGCATACATCAACTTTAAGAACCAAGAAGACATTATTTTGTTCAGGGATCGCTTTGATGGCTATGTATTCCTTGACAATAAAGGTGAGTCCTTATCCCTGAAGGGGAATTTGCCTTTATATGTTAATGACACTGGCTAATTGTGTGTAGAAGGCTTTTGTAGCTTTCCTAAAGTCCTGGGTAATAAAATGGAGGTTTGTTTAAAAATGTTGTAATAATCTTATAAATCAATTACATGGCACTGGGGTGTTTTCATTAACCTGTTGTATTTGTAGTTGCCCAACTGAATGAAATAGCCACTGTTTTCTGGGAAAAATCTTTTTATCCATGGGGCCAGAGTGATGGCTCAGCAGTAGGGCATTTGCCTTGCATGCGACTGACCCAGGATGGACCTCCATTTGATCCCCCAGCGTCCCATGTGGTCCCCCAAGCCAGGAGCAATTTCTGAGCACAGAGCCAGACCATCATTCGGTGTAGCCCGAAATAAAAATAATTTTTTTATCCTTAATTAAGTGATCTTTACTAATTAAAGTAGTAATGTGACTGCAACAACTCTTTTTTTCTTTTGTTTTGGGACTGTATTTGGCCGTGCTCAGGATTTTGTCATTTTGTCATTCCTGGTTGGCTGGAGGAACGATATCGCATGCTGGGACTCAAACACAGGCTGGCTGTTTACAGAGCAAGCACTTTAACTACTGTACTTTTGCTCTGACCCTGGTGCATGGCTTTAGTTTTCTTTTTGATTTTTTTGGCCCACACCTGGTGGTGGTCTGGGACTACTTCTGGCTCTTGCTCAGAAATCACTTCTCACAGAATTGAGGGACCATATGGGATGCTGGGGTTTGAATGTGGGTTGGCCATTTGCAAGACACTATCTTCTGTATTATCACTCTGCCCACCCACCCACCCCTTTTATTTGGCTTTTTGGGCCACACTCTGTGATGCTCAGGGGTTACTCCTGGCTATGCGCTCAGAAATCGCTCCTGGCAAGGGGGACCATATGGGATGCCAGAGATCAAACCAAGGTCCATTCTAGATCAGCCATGTACAAGACAAACGCCCTACCACTGTGCTATCACTCAGGCCCCAAGGCTCCTTTTGACTTTTGAAATGTTTATGGCCAAATTTAAATATTTACTTCTCATCTTGCTTCAAAGGCCAAATTTTTTATTTACTTCACATCCTTTAAGGCATTACTTTTCAACTGGACTACTGTTTAACATTATCACTGTTATATATTAGAAAGATACAAAATTTTATTATCTGACTTTGTTTTCACTAGTTTTTTATGTATGGAAGATTTCTATCTTCACTCCCATTTATTATCTATGCTTGCAGCATTTAACCAGACCATTTCTAGTTGCCATTTGCAATTTTTCTTTTGACATTACAAACATATGATTTTTATTGAGGGTGCACACCTGCCAGTATTCAGGGGTTACTCCTGGCTCTGCACTGAATAATCACTCCTGTTAGGTTCAGGAGACCATTTGGAATGTTGGGGATTGAGCACAGGTCAACTGTTTGCAAGGCCAGCATCCTAACTGCTGTGCTATGCTCTAGCCCCCCAAATGCCTTTTTTTAAAAAAATTTGTTGTGGGCCTTTGGGGTGGCCATCAGAGAGAGTCATGCCCTGCCATAAACATGGAACTTCTCCATTCCAACCTTATTGCATTGGCTAGCTAAAATTAGTTCCTACTGACTTAGCTTTGCAATTCAAGGTGTGTTTCACTTTGTCCTCTGTTTTTTTTATCTTTCTTTTTTTTTGTTTTTGGTTTTGGTTTTTGGGCCACACCCGTCGGTGCTCAGGGGTTACTCCTGGCTGTCTGCTCAAAAATAGCTCCTGGCAGGCATGGGGGACCATCTGGGACACCGGGATTTGAACCAACCACCTTTGGTCCTGGATCGGCTGCTTGCGAGGCAAACGCGCTGTGCTATCTCTTCGGGCCCTTTTTTTAATCTTTCCACAAGTGATGCATGTTGCCAGTATCTTTTGTGACTAACATTCACTTACACTTACTAAACTTTCCCAATTTCTGTCCTCACTACCTAATGCTTAGCAACCAATACCTCTTGGTAGACAGGATTTCCATTTCCCCCCATTTCTGAATAGTTCAGCCTTTTCTTGTGCCATGAAAAGAATCTTTCAGAAGAAAGTTATTTAAGAGCCACTTGTGGAGAGAAGTCCATCTTCCATAGCTCGCTAGTCAGGAGACTTCTTTGTCTGGGCCCCTGCCTCAGTCTATTTCCAGTCAGTCTTCCCCATTGCTTTAGTTTGGATTACATTCCTTCTCCTGGACTCAGTTATTAAGATAATCTGAGCCTGCATTTGCTAAGATTTAAAAAAAGCAGGCTGCCTCCATGACTTTTTGTAATGTTTTGGTGATGTCATACTGTTGTGATGTTTATATTTTTGTTTTTGGCTCACACCTGGCTATGCTTCTAGGATACTGCTGGCTCAGCACTCAGAATCACTTCTGGCACTGCTGGGGAGAACTATTATTTGGGATGCTGGGAACTACATCTAGGTCAGCCGTGTGCATAGCAAGTGGCCAATGCACTGTAATATCTCTCTGACCCTGAAGTAAGAAAGATTTTATTGAACAGAATTCAGTAACAAAGATATGAGAGTAGAGAACAAAGAGGAGGGCCAGAGAAATATCATGGAAATAGGGCGTATGCCGTGCATGGAGAAGGACGGTGGTTCGAATCCCGGCATTCTATATGTTCCCCCGACCCTGCCAGGAGTGATTTCTGAGTGAAGAGCCAGGAGTAAACCCTGAGCGCTGCCAGATATGACCCAACCCCCCACACAAAAAAAGAGAGAAAAACAGGAATGCTTGTTCAAAGAAGAACTTGGACAAACTTGCTTTTACTTTTTTTGTTTCTTTCCTTTTTTTTTTTTTTTGTTTTTATTTTTGGGCCACACCTGGTAATGCTCAGGGGTTACTCCTGGCTATGTGCTCAGAAATCGCTCCTGGCTTGGGGGACCATATGGGATGCTGAGGGAATCAAGCCAAGGTCCGTCCTGGGGTTCATCCTGGGGCAGCTGCATGCATGACAAATGCCCTACCACTGTGCTTTCACTCTGGCCCCTATTTTTTTCTTCTTTTTTTAATTTTTGAGCCACACCCAGCTGCGTTCAGAGTCTACTCCTGGCACTGCACTCAGAAATCGCTTCTGGCAGGCTTGGGGATCCATATGGGATGCCAGGGATCAAATCCATGTATATCCTGGGTCGTATGGATACAAGGCAAATGCCCTTCTACTGTGCTATAATTCCAGCCCAAACCTACTTTTACTTTTATTTATTTTTTGCATGTTTTTTTTTTTTTGGTTTTTGGGTCACACCCGGCAGTGCTCAAGGGTTATTCCTGGCTCCAGGCTCAGACATTGCTCCTGGCAGGCACAGGGAACCATATGGGATGCCGGGATTCGAACCGATGACCTCCTGCATGAAAGGCAAACGCCTTACCTCCATGCTATCTCTCCGGCCCCTATTTTTTGCATGGTTTTATAAAATAAAAAGTTGAGCTATATAACTCACCTCCCATAAAACATAACATCATTCTTTTTAAGAAGATAATCAAGTGGTTTTCAGTATATTTGCTCATTGTGTGACCACTAGGTCATTGCTGAGTGGATTCATCACTGCTGAATTATTCCTCTATACTATAAGAGCAGTAGTATAGTGGGTAGGGCTCTTGCCTTGCAGTTTGACTCCTAGCACCTCATATGGTCCATTGAGCCCCATCCAGGAGTGATCCCTGAGTACAGAACTAAGAATAAATTCAAAAACAAAAAGGGGCCGGAATGGTGGCACAGTGGTAGGACATTTGCCTTCACGCTCTGACCCAGGACAGACCGCGGTTCGATCCCCCGGCATCCCATATGGTCCCCCAAGCCAGGAGTAACCCCTGAGCACCACTAGGTGCAGCCCAAAAAAAACAAACAAACAAATAATAATAATAATAATAATAATAATAATCCTATATCGCTGAGCAGGCACACAGAGCTCTTCTCCTCTAATCCCTGGCAACCAGTAAATTACTCACTCTCAGGAGCTATCTTATTCGTACCTCTGTGAATACCATTCTATGAGGTTCCACAACCTAGGGACCTCAAATAAGTCTTCAGTGTCTACATGTCTCTTTTGTGATTGGCTCCTTTCATTTAACATAATGGCCTCAAGTTTTATCCAATTCCTCACCCCTGTCAGAAACTTTATATGGTGCTAAGAGCTAGTACTGGAGCCTTAAGGCACTCCCCTTGAACATAGCCAACCCTGGTTCAATCTCTGGCACTATCTACATTGTCCCATGCACCACTAGGAGTGATCCTTCAACAAGCTGGGTCTGACCTAAAAACAAAACATAGAAAAAATGTTCCTTTTTAAAGCTGGGTAATATTCCATTAAATATGGTTTTTTTGGTTACACTCAGTAGTGCTAAGGTTCACTCTGCACTCAAGGATCAAGGATCACTCCTGGCAGGCTATCTTTTTATCTGTTTGTTGTTAGCCATTGGCATTGCTTCTATCCCTTGGCTTTTACGAATGACTCTGCTGTGTTCATAGATAAATACATTAGTTTCAGTTTCTGCTTTCACTTTTTGTTTGCTTTTGGGGCCACAACTGACCATACTTGGGTATACTCATGGCTCTATACTTAGGGCCTCTATACTTAGGACTCTTGCAGGTCTGGGGGGTCACTTGGGGTGCCAGAATTGAACCCAGGTCCACCACATACTATATCTCTACTATATCTCTGGCCTTAACTCACTATACTATCTCTGGTCCCTGCTTTCACTTTTGAATACTTACCCAAAATACAAATGCTAAATCATATAATTTAATTTAATTTTTTTTTTGGTTTTTGGGCCACACCCAGCAGTGCTCAGGGGTTACTCCTCGCTGTCTGCTCAGAAATAGCTCCTGACAGGCACGGGGGACCATATGGGACACCGGGATTCGAACCAACCACCTTTGGTCCTGGATCGGCTGCTTGCAAGGCAAATGCCACTGTGCTATCTCTCCGGGCCCACTAATTTAATTTTTAAAAGAAAATTGCTTAGAAAAATGAGGACGAAGAGAGAGAGCCCCTTAGTTAAGAGAGAATAGGTCGGGAAAAAAAAACAGAGAGAATAGGCAGCCAGTACAATAGCACAGCAGTAGGAAATTTGCAATGCACTTGGCCTACCTGGGACAGACCTGGGTTTGATTCCTGGAATCCTTTATGGCATCCCTGAGCCTGCCAGGAGTGACTTCTGAGTGCAGAGCCAGAAATAACTTCTTTTTTTTTTTTTTTTTTTTTTTTGGTTTTTGGTTTTTGGGCCACACCCAGCGGTGCTCAGGGGTTACTCCTGGCTGTCTGCTCAGAAATAGCTCCTGGCAGGCACGGGGGACCATATGGGACACCGGGATTTGAACCAACCACCGTTGGTCCTAGATCGGCTGCTTGCAAGGCAAACACCGCTGTGCTATCTCTCCGGGCCCCAGAAATAACTTCTTAAGCGTTGACAAGTGTGGCCCAAAAATAAAAAAGGGAGAATAGATGCTTTTCTAGAGTAAGAAAAAGGCATACTTTAATTTTATTTTTAAGAAATTGTGGGGGGATGCTTGCAAAGTGGGTAGGATGTTTGCCTTGCATTCAGCTGACCCGGGTTCTATCCCCAGCACCCCATATGGGTCTCCAAGCCTGCCAGAAGTAATTTCTGAACTCAAAGTCTGAAGTAACCCCTGAGCACCACAGGGTGTGCTTCCAAAACACAACAAAATTGGGGTTGACCACATCCTGCAGTACTCAAGGATGACTACTGCTCTGTGCTCAGGAATCACTCCTGGTGTGACTCAGGACCATATATATAGGGTGCTGGGGAGCAAACCTGGGTCAGCCACAGGTAAGGCAAGAGCCCAATCTACCAAAAAAAAAAAGCCCAGGCCAGCCATATTTAGGGAAGACAGATCTCGTGTTTTTTCAATACTTTAATTTCATCCTTGCTTTTGTGCCATACCTGGTGGTGCTAAGAGCACACTCCTGACTCTGCTCAGAGATCACTTCTGGCAAGCTCTGGTGTATCAAGGATTGAACCGATGTCTGCTGCATGCAAAGCAAGGGCCCTACCCACTGTATTTATTCCTTCGGCCCCTACTTGTTGGATTTTTAAAGGATACTTCCCCCCATATCAGAATATCATACTTTAGAAATTGAACTTAGGGGGGCCGGGCGGTGGCGCTGGAGGTAAGGTGCCTGCCTTGCCTGCGCTAGCCTAGGACGGACCGCGGTTCGATCCCCCGGCGTCCCATATGGTCCCCCAAGAAGCCAGGAGCAACTTCTGAGCGCATAGCCAGGAGTAACCCCTGAGCGTCACAGGGTGTGGCCCAAAAACCAAAAAAAAAAAAAAAAAAAAAAAAAGAAATTGAACTTAGGGGCTGAAGCTCTCTAGACAAACATTAATCTTTGAGGCTGGAGAGAGAGCATGGAGGTAAGGTGTTTGTTTGCCTTGCATGCAGAAGTACGGTGGTTCGAATCCCAGCAACCCATATGGTCCCCCGAGCCTGCCAGGAGTGATTTCTGAGCCTAGAGCCAGGAGTAACCCCTGAGTGCTGCCAGGTTTGACCCAAAACCAAAACCCCCCCAAAATAAAAAAATACATTAATCTTTGTGTTTATAGATTTATCTAATAATGAATGTCATATTTATATTGTAGTTTAGGTAACATAGTTACAATAGTATTAATGTTTATAGTTTTTTTGCTGGGGGGTATGGTGGAGATTGGGCCACACCCTGTGGTGCTCAGGGGTCACTCTTGGCTTTATGCTCAGGAATCATTTCTTTTTTTGTTCTCTTTTGATTTTGGATCACACCTGGTGTCGCTCAGGGGTCACTCAGAAATCGCTCCTGGCTTGGGGGACCATATATGATGCCTGGAGATCGAATCGCAGTTTGTCCTAGGTTAGCACATACAAGGCAAATGCCCTACCACTTACGCCACTGCTCCAACCATCAGGAATCACTTCTTGCCAGTCCCAGAGGACCATATGGGGTGCTGGGGATTGAACCCATGTTGGTTGTGTGTGCATACAAGGCAAGCACCCTATTCACTTATTGCTCCTGACTTTTTTTGACTTAAAAAATTTTAAATAGGGGCCGGAGAGATAGCATGGAGGTAAGGCATTTGCCATTCATGCAGAAGGATGGTGGTTTGAATCCCGGCATCCCATATGATCCCCTGTGCCTACCAGGGTCGATTTCTGAGCGTAGAGCCAGGAGTTACCCCTGAGCGCTGCCAGTTGTGGACCCCCCCAAAATAAAAACAAAAAAATTTTTTAATAATTATTTTTTATTTTGTGGGGCTGGAGCAATAGCATAGCCATAGGGCATTTGCCTTGCACACTTCCAACCCTGGACAGAGTCCAATTTGATTCCCCGTATCCCATATGGTCCCTCGTGTCTGCCAGGAGCAATTTCTGAGCATAGAGCCGGGAGTAACCCCTGAGCCCTGCCAGGTGTGACCAAAAAAATCCAAAAAAAAGAGATTATTATTTTTATTTTCCTTTGTTGAGGTAGAGTTTGCATGTAGCATTATATTAGTATTACTTTTTTGTGATGAGAACATTTTAAAAGATACTATATAGGGACTGGAGTGATAGCACAATGGTAGGGCATTTGTCTTGCACACTGCTGACCCTGGATGGACCTGGGTTCAATCCTTGGCATCCCATATGGTCCCCCAAGCCTGCCAAGGGCAATTTTTTTTCTTCTTTTTTTTTTTGATTTTTGGGCCATACCTGGTAACACCCAGGGATTATTCCTGGCTATGCACTCAGAAATCGTTCCTGGCTTGGGGGACCATATGGGATGCCAGGGGGTAGAACTGTGATCTGTCCTGGGTTAGCCACATGCAAGGCAAATGCCCTACTGCTGTGCCATTGCTTCACCCTCTCTTTTTTTTTGGCAGGGGTGATTTCTGAGTGCAGAGCCAGAAGTAACCCCTGAGGGTTGCTGGGTATGGCCCCAAAACAAACAAAAAAGATACTAAATAAATCAACAACCTTGTTTTAATGATATTTTTTTTGTTTTTTGGGCCACACCCGTTTGACGCTCAGGGGTTACTCCTGGCTATGTGCTCAGAAATCGCCCCTGGCTTGCGGGGACCATATGGGACGCCGGGGGATCGAACCGCGGTCCGTTCCTTGGCTAGTGCTTGTAAGGCAGACACCTTACCTCTAGCGCCACCTTCCCGGCCCCATTAATGATATATTTTTAAAAAGTACAAATACCATATTTTCCGGCATATAAGACAACTTTTGAAATGAAAAAAGTCAACTGAAAACTGGGGGTCGTCTTATATGCTGAGTATATCCCGGAAAACGTTTCAATATGCTGCTAAGCAAAAATCGTCTGGATATTGCCACAAATGAATTTTCCAACTCAATCCTGCACCAATCACTACAAGGCTGCTCAAACCACCTCTCTAACTCAGCCAATCCAAGCAGGCTTTTGATGCATGCAAATTAGACAATGTTCTGGACCCGAATCTACACTGTCAGAAGCCTGCTCAGATTGGCCAGAGTCAGAGAACCTTTGAACCTTTGCTTGTTGTGATTGGCTCACTGTGGTACATACAGTTTCAGCAGAGGAACGTTCTGTCTTATACAGCAAATATAGGCCTAAACATATGTGTTAACTGTAAAATTAGGGGGTCGTCTTATATGCCGGAAAATACAGTAGTAATTTCCAGTCAGAACACACATTTTATTTTGATTTTTGGACCCCACCCAGCGGTGCTTAGGGGTTACTCCTGACTCTTCACTCAGAAATCACTCCTGGTGGAGCCAGAGAGATGGCACAGCAGTAGGGCGTTTGCCTTGCACGCAGCCAACCCAGGACCAACAATGGTTTGAATCCTGGCAACCCATATGGTCCCCCTAGCCAGCCAGGAAAGATTACTGAGCGCAAAGCCAGGAGTAACCCCTGAGCACCTCAGGGTATGACCCAAAAACAAAACAAAAAAAGTCACTCCTGGGAGGCTTGGGGGAACCATATGAAATGATGGGAATTGAACCCTGGTCCGTCCCATGTTGGCCGCATGGAAGGCAAATGCCCTACCACTGTGCTATCGCTCCAGCCCCCATAAACTTTTGGAGGAGGTTTGGGTCACATCCAGAGGTACACAGGTGTTACATCTGGCTTTGCACTCAGGAATCACTCCTATGGGTGCTGGGGGACTGACCATATGGAATGCCAGGGATTGAACTCAGGTTCATTTGCGAGGCAAATACCCTACCTGCTATATACTATTGCTATGGCCTCACATAACCATTTTTTTATTTTGGGGGGGCACACTTAGTGACATTCAGGGTTACTCCTGGCTACGCGCTCAAAAATCACTCCTGGCAGGGCCGGAGAGATAGCATGGAGGTAGGCATTTCCCTTGAGTGCAGAAGGATGATGGTTCGAATTCTGGCATCCCATATGGTCCCCCGAGCCTGCCAGGAGCGATTTCTGAGCATAGAGCCAGGAGTAACCCCTGAGTACTGCCGAATGTGACCCAAATCCCAAAAACAAAAAAATCTCTCCTGGCTTGGGGCACCATATGGGATGCTGGGGGATCGAACCACGGTCCGTCCTAGGCTAGTGCAGGCAAGGCAGACGCCTTACCCCTTGCGCCACTGCTCCAGTGTTGTATATGAAAATATTTCCATAAGATTATTCTTTGCCTGTTGTCCCACCTTGACCTTCCAGGTGGCGGCACTGTTGAGAGCTGAATAAATAGCTTGGGTGCCAGGCATTCGGGGTCTTTTGCCAGAGTTGACTGGCTGGCTCAAGGTGTGTTTTGGAGCTAGCAGCAGGCTGACAAAGGACTCTCGTCCAACCTTTTACCCCTTAACCCTCCTGTGTGGATTATTTACTGCGGATAAATATTACCAAGATCTCCCCCCAAAAGGGGATAAGGGGATAGGAATCAGTTTCTTATTCTGGAAGTTCTTTGCGGATTCACAAACAACCAATAAAGGAGTAAACGGGACCCAACACTCCAGCCCCTACATAACCATTTTTAATTAAATTTTTAAAAGTTTAAAAGATATTAAAAGGGGGCCGGAGAGATAGCATGGAGGTAGGGCGTTTGCTTTTCATGCAGAAGTTTGGTGGTTTGAATCCCGGCATCCCATATGGTCCCCTGAGCCTGCCAGGAGCGATTTTTGAGCATAAAGCTAGGAGTAACCCCTGAGCACTGCGGGTATGACCCAAAAACCAAAAAAAAAAAAACCCAGATATTAAAAGTTTATTAGATAAGAAATTGTGTCTACAATGGTAATATTCATGTCTTTCTGGTACAGTTACTGGATCTTCACCATCAAAGGACCCAAACCTCTTACTACCATTACTAGTTCATCTGTTCTTCCCTCCCAAAATTATGTTTTCATTTATTGTTTTGGGGCCACACCATGGGATATTCAGGTCTTACTCAGGAATCACTCCTGTGAGGGCTCGGGGAGCCTGTATGGTGCTGGGAAGCAAACTCGGGCTGGTACATGCGGGGTGAGTGCCTTATCTGCTGTCCTGTCTCTTCAGTACCAATATGTTTTTGAATGAAAATTAGTTTGTAGATTATCTACTCCTCGCATTATCAAAAGCTCATGCTTCAGAAGTTGAATGTAGATGAACACTTGACTTCCCTG
The DNA here is from genome assembly GCF_024139225.1 of Suncus etruscus. NCBI lineage: Eukaryota > Metazoa > Chordata > Mammalia > Eulipotyphla > Soricidae > Suncus > Suncus etruscus. Next base: position 117,167,961 of record NC_064868.1, read on the forward strand.
CTGTACCTGTGCGGCATATTATGAACCTGAATTGGGGGCGTCTTGAGAAGCCAGTTGATTGTCATTGTACCCCTGTGACTCATCTCCTACACTGATCCTCTTGGGAGACCTTGTTCATATGACAGCCATCCAAGAAGGCTTAGAAAACAGTGGGTTGACTTGTGTCCATTTTTCATATTTTCTTTGTTATAGCAAAGTGGTATTTTTTTCTAAACAGGTCAGGAATATCCTGCTATAGTAGAATTTGCACCTTTTCAAAAAGCTGCAAAAAAGAAGACTAAGAAAAGAGATACCAAAGTTGGGACTATCGATGATGGTACAGTATAGCCCTAGTTATGTCATGCTCTTGCCATGGGTTTCGAAACAAAGCCTTTCTGAGAATTCTTTGTATGCCCATTGTTTCCATAAGAAAGCATCCAGAATGAGGTTAATGGAAAAGGTAAATCCTGGAGGGGAAGCCTGGCTTTAATCACATGGAGATGGATTCTCGGGAGAGTTCCCACTGTCTCTGGCTAAAGGCCTTTCATTCCTCCCGCACCCCCTGTAAGCAACATATCCTTGACTATTGAGTAGTAAATCCTCTTAGGTTTTCTGGTTATAGTAGACAGTGGGGAGGGGGAAAGCCAGCTCCCTGGGACTTCTTACCATTTTCATGAAAGTTTGCCTCACCTTTCCATTATTTTTATAAAGAGGAAAATTAGTCGTGGAGAGCTGTGGTGGGAAAAGGTCTATGCTTGAGTAACTTAATATAAAGGAGCTAAAAATTTTAGCCAGGAGTATTTCAGACTTTTTTATGCAGTTAACTGCATCCGTAGTAATGACTAACTAAAATACAAGAACTGAAAAACTGAAATAATTACCACTTAAGGTAAACTGGATCCAGTTTTTGAGATCTCTGTAATGTTTTGTTGGTTAACTATTGCATGCTTTATTTTGGATTAAGCGGCTATACTTTATATGACATTGCTATTTTGGAATGTCTAATATCTGTTACTAATGGGTATTTATTTCATAAAAGAAAACACCATTCAGTCGCTTATTGATTTTAGGCAGGAAGGGTCCATCAAGAGCCTACCCAACAAGATATAATCATTTCAAGTAAAAAATTGAAACAATTTCAAACAAGAATGACTCAGATTGTCATCACCTCCAGTGCCACATTTACCACATTCCTCCCCAAGAGGTTTTTTGATGGCCACCTGATTTTTATTTATTGAGCACTTAAAGTGAGATTCAGCTAAGCAGGATTTCTTCATGTGTTATGCATAATACCGAAGGCCCATGACTTGGTTCTTCCTAAATGTGACTCTGGATTAGAATATTGACTTTTAAAGACAAACTACATTATGTCCCTGAAGGGTCTGTGGAGCTCCTATTGTCCTGACCCCATGTGATACCAGCTCTCTTGGCAGGTGTCTTGAATTGGAGTTTGGAGCATAAGTGACCCACAAATTCCTAGGCTATGTTAGGGGCACAATGTGGTTTATTTTCAGTCTTCCATGAGGAACATTATCTTCTTTGAGAACTGCAACTTTTGCATAACAGTTCCTGATTTTGCTAAAAGGCCTACTCTGTTCTTCATTGAAACAAACAATTCTTTAGACCCAGAGTATAGAAAATTTTTGGAGACCTATGCTGCAGATAATGAGAAGATGACACATACTCCAGAGACTCTTCTTGAGGAAATCGAAGCCAAAAATAGAGAATTAATAGGTAAGTAGACGAAGGAGTACAGGTCCTTGACTTTTTCATAGGCCTGTTTGACTTCAGTTCTCTCGCTGACCATGAGAGGGCACTGATCTCTCAAAGATTGTTTCTTCTCTGAGCTGCACCTAATACGTTGGAGGGCTAGTACAGTGGGCGAAGGTGCTTGCCTTGCATGCAGCCAATTCCTGTCCCATCCTTGCTACGGCATATGGACCCCCGAGCACTGCCAGGAGTGCCCTAAGCACTGCTGGTTGTAGTTCAAAAGCCAGAACCAGCCAAACAGACAAAATGTATATGATACCGCTTCATCAGATTGGGAAAAGGCATTAACATGCTGAAGAGGGCTGGAGCGATAGCACAACGGTGAGGCGTTTGCCTTGCACATGGCCAACCCCAGACGACCCAGGTTCAATTCCCGGCATCCCATAGGGTCCCCTGATCCTGACAGGGGCGATTTCTGAGAGCAGAATCAGAAGTAACCCGAGCGCTGGCAGGTGTGCTCCCCCCCAAAAAAATGCTTTTGATGTAAAACTAACACAATGAAATCAGTTACCGTCAAATTGAAAACCTCTACTTGGCTATTGATTGGAGTAAGTTGTCATGAGTCAGTTTAGGTATAGGTCTAAACATAACATATCTTGGACCCAGAATCTAAAGGAATCATGCTGAAAAAGCTAAAACAAGAGGGTCTAGAGTACTACAGTGGACAGAGCATTTATTTACCTTGCACACAGCTGACCTGGGTGAAATCCCTGGCATTCCAGATGGTCCCCTGAGCCTGCCAGCAGTGGTCCCTGAGTGCAAAGCCAGAAATAAGGCCTTAGTATCCACTGGGTATACCCCCCAAAAAAGCTAACTATAGGGAACATAAATAGAAGAGCAAATGTTTTCCTTGCATGTTTAATTTCTAGCATCCTATATGATTCTCTAAGCCCCTCCAGGAGTGATTCCTGGAGGACACAGAGCAGAGAGTAAACCCTGAACAGAGCTGGGTGGGGCCCAAACAAGCAAAAAAGCTAGCTGTTGGTGTTGGGCAGCTCTGTAGTAGCCTGTACACAGTACTAGCTTGATCCCCAGCACCACAAAAAGAACATTATTTTAAGAAGCTAGGTACAAGTACAAGGCTAATTGCTTTGATTGGAAAATTTGATTATTCTTCTAAAACTTTGTTCTATTAATAGAAGAACCATATAAACCCATCTCTGGTCATTTCTTTTCTTTTTTCTTTTTTTTTTTTTTTTTTTTTTTTGGTTTTTGGGCCACACCCGGTAACGCTCAGGGGTTACTCCTGGCTATGAGCTCAGAAGTTGCTCCTGGCTTGGGGGACCATATGGGACACCGGGGGATCGAACCGCGGTCCGTCCAAGGCTAGCGCAGGGAAGGCAGGCACCTTACCTTTAGCGCCACCGCCCGGCCCCAATTTCTTTTTTTTTTTTTTTGGTTTTTGGGCCACACCCGGTAACGCTCAGGGGTTACTCCTGGCTATGCGCTCAGAAGTTGCTCCTGGCTTGGGGGACCATATGGGACACCGGGGGATCGAACCTCGGTCCATCCAAGGCTAGCGCAGGCAAGGCAGGCACCTTACCTTTAGCGCCACCTCCCGGCCCCAATTTCTTTAGGCTAAATTTCCTTCAGTGGATTTGGGAGTCAAAGTATAATTTATAGTGGGAAGTGATCACTCTGGACAAGAACTGGGTACTGAAAGGAGGTAAAGTGATAGGTGTGATACCCTTTCACTAACAGTATTGCAAACCACAGTGTCTAAAAGGAAAAAGGGAGAAGCTAGAAGAAAAGTGCCACAGAGGCAGGCTGGTGGGGAGGGTGAAAAGGAAACTGGTGACATTGGTAGAAAGTGTACACTGGTGAAGGAATGGATATTGGAACATTTTATGACTGAAAACAACTATTAACAACTTTTTATTTTGGTTTTGGGGTCACCCTGCAGAGCTCAGGGCTTTCTCCTGGCTGTATTCAAGGCTCATTCCTGGAAGGTTTAGGGGGACCATATTCGGTGCTGGAGATCAAAACTGGGTGGGCTGCATACAAGGCAAACGCTCTACCTGCTGTACTATCACTCTGGTCCCAATCACAACCTCACAACCTTTTAACTGTTTCTCATGGTGATTCAGTTTTTAAAATGTGGTGTGTGTGTGTGTGTGTGTGTGTGTGTGTGTGTGTGTGTGTGTAAAATTTAACCCCTTCCCTCCATTTCTGTTCAATTGAACAAATTTCTCCTGCCATCAATAAAATAAAAGGATGTCCTTTTGGTCTAATTTTCATACTGGAAATTACTTAAAATTTTTCTTGGAAAAGAAAAAACTTGTCTTGGTGGGCCAGAGCAATAATAAGCAAGTAGGGCATTTATTTGCCTTGTGCACGGGAGACCCATGTTCAATCCCCGGCATCCCATATGGTCCCCAAAGCCCTGCCAGGAGTGCTTCCTAAGCACTACTGGGTGTTTGTTTTTTGAGAACAAAACCAAAAACAAAAGTTTCTTTTTTGGGGGGAGTAGTATTTGGACCACACCAAGTGGTACTCAGGGCTCAGTCCTAGGTGTGTTCAGAGATTATTCCAGCATGATCATATGGTGTGCCAAGGATTAAACCTTTTTAGCAATATGCAAGGCAAGCATCTTACACAGCACAGTCTCTATCCACTGATTTTTTTAGTATTTTAACTGAATGAAAGTAGAGTATTGTAAAAACTTCTTTCTGATAATTTAGTGGCAAACTTTCTGTGGAAGGGGGTCTTGCTTTCCACCCTGGGTGTTTGGTAAGGAATGTCAGAAAAATGGAATCCTTTCTTGGGGCTGCTAAGTATTAATAATCTGTTTACGTTTGTGTAGCTAAAAGGACAACCCCACTTTTGAGCTTCCTGAAAAACAAGCAGGTAAACCTTTTGATTTTTTTATAGTTCTCAGTACATTTTATCAATTCACATTCTGTCAACCCTTTTGAAGTATCAGGATCCTTTTGGAATAAAGGGTCATTTTTCTTGTCATTGTCCTTCGAAGCTCTGACTTCCCTCTCCTGCACTCTTGCTGCTGCAACAAGAATTCACTCTGCAAATCCCAAATCCTGAAGTGGTTTCAAAGTCATAGTCTTGATATGATGTTCTGAGAGCCTCTCAGAAAATTGAAATCTGTTACCATTAAAAGAGTTAACAGTAGACATCTTACTCTTCATAGAGCCAGGCACGTGTGGAACACTGGTCCCCTAATGGCCTGATCTTGGTTTTCCTGTTATCAATGGCCTGGGAGGGTGGGGTGGGGAAGGAGGTAGAGAAAGCTAGGAAGGAGAGATGGCCCAGTTTAGTGGGAGTTTTATGTGTGTGTCCTTGGATGGAGCATCCATGTTTCTCTTCTTTGAAGGCGTGTGTCGATCTGTCTTTGTAGAGAATGAGAGAAGAAAAAAGAGAAGAGCGGAGGAGGAGAGAGATGGAGCGCAAAAGGCTCCGGGAAGAAGAGAGACGTAAGTGGAAAGAAGAAGAAAAGCGCAAACGGAAGGATATAGAAAAGCTCAAGAAGGTAGAGCGGATTCCAGAGAGGGAGAAGATAAAGGAAGAACCAAAGATTAAGGTAGGCAGACAGTTGTCTGTGTGCGTGCTAGTTAAATGTGCATGCATCTCACACACTGACGTCAGTAGCGAGGGTGTTTGTCTTTGGGGAGATGGGTGGGGAAGGAAAACAATAGAAAGTCTCCTTTCATCGTCAGAGGACTTTTTCCAGTGTTTAGATGAATTTCCAGAGTTATGTGATTGACCTCACATTTCTTGGTGCAGTTCTGTGTCATTGGGGTTCTGGTGCATGCCTGATTTGGGGGTGACTCTGTTTTCTCCGTAAATTGGGGACATTAGGCTGGCTGGCATGCATGCAATATTGGTTGGATTCGGCTTTAAAAAACTATTTCCTGTCGTATATTTGATGCGTGAAGTTGCCTCATCTGTTTGTTTTCCACTGTCCTCAGGTACACAGGTTTCTGTTACAAGCTGTGAATCAGAAAAATGTAAGGACCAAGTCCATGGTACAGAGCATCTAGTATCATGTCGCACACGCAGGCCTTAGCGCCCCAGCCCTTTTCGGTGGCGGTGATAGCGTTCACTTGTAGAGCAGCCCTGCAGACGGAGTTTGAGTCGTCTTCAGAGCTGAGCTTTATAAAATTGCAACTGGAAAGGGAAGCCCCAGAGGACTCCTGATGCTCCGCTGTGTGCCCAGAAGCTTCGACTATATATGTATATATGTCTGTAGACAGCAATCTCTAGAGATGTGTGTTTATATATATATTTATATATACATATAATCTGTATGTATATATAGTCAGAAGATGCCCAGGTCTCAGCGGCCCCCCCTTTCCTGTGTGCCTCTTTGAAGCAGTGCTCTTGTGTGAGAGTCGTAGGACTCACCCGTGTTCTGTGCCTGCCTGTCTCACACAAGACCCACTTTACCTCTCCTGCCTCACGCTGGGCTTCCTGTCACTGCATGGCATGTAGGGAGAGGGTGTCCCAGAGCCTGGAGCCCAGCCTGGCCACATTTCTTTGGAGAGTGGGGGCTTGGGTGGCCTTGGTGACTCACCAGGTCCTGGGAGCTCGGCCCTCCTGCAGTAGCGGGATACTGACCGCTTGCAGCTGGTTACAGGCTCCTTAGGCTGCCTCGAACTCCTATTGTAGAGTGCCGCTGGTTGCCCAAGCTCTGAGGGGTTTGCACTGGGTGTTGGGGTGATGGGGCTCGGTGGCGTGGTTCCTTTCTTCATTCCTTCTAGTGAGCTCACTGTCCGCCATGATGCCACTGACTTGTTCCTCCTCAGCACCGCAGCAGGTAGAGCTGGTCCTACTGAAGACCTTTGATCATGTTCTGCCTGGTGTAACGAACATCATGGCCTCCGACCAAGATGTTTATTAGACAGAGAGCATGGCTCCTGGCACCTGCATGTACTTCCCTTGCTTATCCCAACCGCTTGCTCCCTTCTGGGGTGTTGCCCTGTATGCTCAGCACCCTCCTGCCATCTGCTTTGCTGTGCTTTGCCTGTGGTGCCTAGACTGCCTTTCCCCCAGAAGAACTTCTGTCTGATGCCTGCACCCACACCTCCATCCCCCCAGACTTGGCCATTCTTGCCTTTGCTGCAGAATCTCCAGTCCTGGAGGGGAAGTACAACCCCTTATCTTTTGAGAATTACCTGTTCTGGGCCTGGAGAGAGACAGTGCAGGGGTGAAGGTGCTTACCAGTTTGATCACTAGTACCATATACGCTTCCCCAAGTATTGTCAAGAATAAGCCCTGGCATCAGCCGGGTGTGACTCAGGTGGTGTGGACCCACCACCACCAAAAAGGGGAGCATTGATACTGTAGGTAGGGCCTTCATCTTGCATGCACCTGACCTGGATCAATTCCCAGCATCCTGTATGGTCCCTTGAGCCCACCAGGAATGATCATTGAGTACAGAGCCTAGAGTCAGCCCTGAGCACCACCAAATGTGACCCGAAGTTTAAAAAATACCTTGAAAACAAAGAGCCTTCAAATCATAGCCCATAGCCATGATATTGAGTACTGTTTTTACCCAATAAAATAGTATGTGGGCCCTCAGTGCTCCATTTAACACGGTATTAGATCTTTTAAGTGCCACAGAATTCTTGTGCTTCATCTGTGACGATTGTGCTACCATCAGCAGCGTTACTCTTGGGGAAAAGGCAAAATTCTATTTGCAATAGATCTCTCCTTTGGTTATCGAGGTATTTGTTATGATTCCTACCACCAAAATCGAGCCACAGCCATGGTCTGACTTGCAATTGAAATTGGTGACAGCTTTTTCCTAGTGAGCCGCCTTGCCATGCTAGTTGGCTCCTTGCAAGTCTGCATGGGTTTGCCCCCCTTGAAGCTAAAGGAGTCTGGATCCTATTGCAGCCTTGATGGAACCACTTCATTGGAGTGGATAACACTTGCACCCCTGTCTTATCCTTCCTGTTAAACTACTGCTCTGATGCACTCGTTCACCTGGAAATTGAGGTGTTCCTACCACGATGGGGACCTTCTGGAGTCTCTGTTTAAGACTGTTTCTTGGCTAGAAGCACGTAGGGTGGCTGTGGCAACATCACCACCCGATCGTGTAATACTCTGTAACTTCTCTTTAAGCTGCTCAAGAAGCCAGAAAAAGGAGACGACAAAGAACAGGAGAAAAGAGAGAAGGCCAAGAAGTTGGACAAAGAGAACCTGAGTGATGAAAGGGCCAGCGGGCCTGTTTGTACCTTGGCCAAACGCCCTGAGCTGGAGTTTAAAGATGAAAAGCCTAAGAGGTTTGTGGTTGAGGATTTGGGGGTATGTTTGTTATCAGGTGTTTGTTTCTGGGTTCTCAACTCATCCTTGAATGAAGATAAGCTGTTTTATTGGTTGGTTGGTTTTGGGGCCACACTTAGTGCTTACTCCTATCTCTACACTCGGATCATTCCTGGTGGGGCTTGGGGGACCATAGAGGTGCTGGGGATCAAACCCAGATCAGACACATACCTGACAAGACCTTTACCAGATCTTTCCCCCACTGTACCAGCTCTTTAGCCCCCATGGTGTTCTACACCTGTTTTACAATGGTTGATATACAGGATCCTGATATGTATGCACATTGGGACATTTGGGTTTTGAGAGAGTGGTTTTTGGGAAAGTGCTAGTCTTGTTGTTTGTTTGTTTAAACCCTGCCCGGGAAGTGAGGGCTTGAGGGCTTTGGCTAGGTCTGCTTGGTGCTCAGCATTGGTGCAGGCAACACCATGGCCCAGAATGAGAATTCTCTCGCAGGGCCCCATCTCAGACGTGCTTCTCATGCAGATTCGAAGAGGACTTTAGCAGAGATTACCGAGACCGAGACCGTGACCGTGACCGGGATTATGAGCGTGACCAAGAGCGCATCCTTCGGGAACGAGAACGGCTCCGGCGGCTAGAGGAGGAGCGCCGACGGCAGAAGGAGCGCTATGATAAGGAGAAGGCCTTGGCCTTTAAAAGGAAGGAAGAGGAGCTGAAGAAAGAGAAGGAAGCTCTGGGGGCCAAATCCAAGAAGCCTGAAACACCTGAACCAGTGGGCGGTGCAGAGAAAGGGGAGAAGAAAGAGGAAGTGGTTAAGAGAGATCGCATAAGGAACAAGGTGCCACTGCTTAAATGTTTGCATTTTCACAAGACTGGTGGTGGTGGTGGTGGTGGTGTTTTGGGTTCTTTACAGAAATGTGACACGGGCCAAAGCAATAATAGAGCAGGTAGAGTGCTTACCTTGCACAAGACTGACCTGGGTTCAGTCCGTAAGCATTGCTGTGTGTGTCCCCCTCCCCAAAAATGTGATGTCAAAGGCTGGCTTCTTGGTGATGATAGGGTTTTAATTTTTAATCACACTTTTGGAAACATGCTCACAAGTGTTAATGGACATGGTTTAAACCAAAAAATTACTTTTTTGATGTAAAAAGTTAAATCACTTCACCACCAGCAGCATTGATTTTTTTCAGTGGGAAGGTGGTTTGGGCCACATGAGGGTCTATTCTTGGCTCGGTGCCCACAGTAACCCCTGGCACTGCTTGGGAGGCATATAGAGGGCTAGGTATTAGGTGGCATCAGCTGCACGCAAAGCATGTCCCTCAAGCCCTATACTAGAGTAAACCTTAAAAGGTTATCTGCTTTGGGGGTCACACCCACCAGTACTCAGAGCTTACTCCTAACTGTAATCAGGGATTATTCCTGGTCGGCTCAGAGGATCATAGCATTATTTTTCTGTTTCCAAAGTAGAACTTTTAGGGGTTTTTGTTGTTGTTGTTTGGTTGGTTGGTTTTTATGGAGTTTTTTGAGGGGGCCACACCTGGGGACGCTCAGGGGTTATTCCTGGCTTTGTGCTCAAAAATCGCTCCTGGCTTGGGGTATCAAATGGGACACCAGGGGATCGAACCACCATCCATCCTAGGCTAGTGTGTGCAAGGCAGATGCCTTACCATTTGCACCACGGCTCAGCCCCTGGTTTGGGGGGTTTTTGTTGTTTGTTTGAGCCACACTTAACAATTCTCAAGGCTTACTTTTTGTGCTCTGGAATCATTCATGGCACGCTTGGGGGACCATATGGAGTACTGGGATTTAAGTGAGGTCATCCACATGCAAGGCAAAATGCCCTACTCTGTACCAGGGCACCAACCCCTTGGTTGTTGTTGTTGTTGTTGTTATTTTGTTTTGGGGTCATACCTGGTGATGCTCAGGGCTTACTCCTATTTCTGCACTGAAGGATCACTTTTGGTAGTATTTGGGTGATCATAGAGGATGCCAGAGATTGGGAATCAGACCTGGGATGGGCAAAGAGAAGGCCCTGACTGTTCTCTAAGGCTTATATTTAAGCTAATGCAGATCATCTTGAGGTGGTTAAGAACATTGAGCTGTCTATTTTTCAAACCTTGTGCACCTATGGCCTGAAGAGATAGTACGAGGGTTTGGGCAGTTACCTTACACTCAGCTGACCCAGGTTCGATCCTTAGCTCCACATATAAACCCCCAAGTCCCCTCCCTGAGAATGGAGCCAGGAGTATGCTCTGAGTATTACCAGGTATGGCTCAAATCCTCCCTACCCCAGCAAATACACCCCACGCATGGAAAATACTCAGGAAGACCAGAGCATTCCTGCATTAGTTAAAGCCCTTGCACTTGCCTTGCAAATATCTGACCCCCATTTGATCCCCAGTACCACATATGTTGCCCCAAGGGCTGCCAATTGGTCACTCCTTTATTTAACTAAAATATGAAATTTAATCTCATATCCAATTTATATTCACCCAAGAAATAATAACAATTTCACATTACAAAATTATTAATGTAATCCATGTTTCAACAGATAAGAAAAAACATCCATTGAACAGTAATAACAAAATTAAGCAAATGGGGCTGGCATGGTAGCACAGTAGATAAGATGTTTGCCTTGCACGCAGCCAACCCAGATTAGATCTCCAAGTTGGTCACTCCTGAGCACAGCTAGTAGTAGCCTCTGAATGCCAGGTATGGCCAAACAAACCAAAAATGCTCATGAGATGGTAGCTGTTCTTTGGTAATAGGAGAATGGAAACTCGTAAATGTGAAGGTAGATTGACCATTAAGCACACATTGTGGGCCAGAGTGGTGGCACAAGCAATAGGGCCTGTGCCTTGCACACGCTAACCTGCTAACCTGCTAACCTAGGACAGACTGTGGTTCGATCTCCCAGTGTCCCATATGGTCAGTCCCCCCAAGTCAGGAGTGATTTCTGAGTGCATAGCCAGGAGTAACCCCTGAGTGTCACCTGGTGTGGCCCAAAAACCAAAAAGAAAAAGCACACATTGTCAGAGAATAAACCTTGCAGATTTGGGCTGGTCTGAGTTGTGTTGGGGGCATATGTATCTCGAATTTAGAACTCTGCACACCCCTTGCGGAGGCTTCTGAGCAAGGTGTGACCCAAACCTGTTTCCCTGTGTTTTAGGATCGCCCTGCCATGCAGTTGTACCAGCCAGGAGCTCGAAGCCGCAGTCGTCTTCTTCCTCCTGAGGACACCAACAAGCCTGGAGATACAGGAGTAGACAGAAAGCAGGAAAGTGGTATTAGCCATAGAAAAGAAGGAGGAGAGGAGTGATAAGTCCAAAAGGCCTTAGGTGTCCTGTTGAGGCAGCCAAAGAGTACATGTTCAGCAATCCAGAAGTGCCTTCAGGGCAAAGGAATAGAGAGAGCGAGCGAGAAAGGGGGTCGCTGTGCTGATGGGGTCCATTGCAGAGGAGTATGTTTTGCGCAAAGCAGGAACCGGATTGCAGGTTCAGATGGGAAGTTCCATTTTCTTGTTTATGCAGTTCCTACAGACTAATTTTTCAGTGTCAGACAAAGACGAAGGGCGAGGCCAGGCACTGCCCTGTGCAGGCAAGAAAGGTCACAGGAGTGACCTGAGAAGCAAATCAGCTGGTTCCACCGTCAAAACGTTTTTGTTCATCAACTTCAAGTGGCACCGAGTCACTTTGAAGTCACCATCAGATCTAGTTAGAGAGTCGTGGTGATCGCTGTTTACGGTGTAGTGTAAATGCAGCAAGCAAGCACGTAATGTAGTCCAAGTACAGTGGGGGGCTTATGCCAAAAATGTAGACATGTCACATCCCAATCTGCAAGCTTCAGGGTTAGTTTTGTTTTAGGTGTTTTTTGGTTTGCTTCTGTGAGCTTAGTGGCAAGAATATTGTTAAACATCCCCCCTTTTTTTGCCCTATAAAAGTTTCTATTTCAGTTTTCCCCTTGCTTGATCCTTGACAATCCAGTCTTTGTTTTATCATAGGTCCCATAATCTGAGCATACACTCTTCAGAAAGGAAAGCTGCATCAATATTCGTTCCTGTTACATAGCAACTTTCCTTCTTCCTCTGTTGCACTGTTGCAATAAAGAGCAGTTTCTAAATATGAAGGTATGTGTGTACTGATTCATTCCACGGCTTTTACTGTTTAAGAAATTCAAAGACTGGGCCAGAGAGATAGTACAGTAGGTAAGGTGCTTGCTTTGCACACAGCTGACCTGGGTTTAATCTCTAGCATCCCATATGGTCCCCTGAGCACCACCAGGAGTAATTCCTGAGTGCAGAACTGGGAGTAATCCCTGAGTATACCCAGATCTGACCCACCCCCCAAAAATGAAGGAGAAATTTGGGAGCCAAAATGTATTACACTGGGTGAAGGTGCTTGGCTCATATGGCAGGCCCAGGTTTGATCCCTGATTACATGTAAGGTCCCTTTATCTATTCCAGAAATAATCCCTGAGCACCACAGAGTGTGGCCCAAAAGCCAAAAAAAAGAAAAAAGAAACAAAGGATTACGCTTGCCATACTGAATTGGTCCCTTGGGAACTTTTTTTTTAATGACGTAAATAGTTTTATTGGAGGAAACTTATTTAGGGAATTATGAGGGGAGAGAGATGTATTCAAGAGAGAATATAAGGGCCTGAGATATAGTAGTGGGTAGGGCACTTACATTGTACAGTCAACCTTGGTTTGGTCTTCAGCACCCTATTTGGTCCCCAAAACTCCACCAGGACTGACCCGTGGGAGCAGAGGTCAAAGTCGAGTTACAGTAATAGGAATGGCAGGGTAGGGAATGGAGGTGGTGACAGTTTGATGAATGGGTCTAGAGACAGAGTAAGATTTGGGCTGTAGAGTTTCAATTCATCTGTTTTATGTGATTCCTATAGTCTTGGCCACAGGAGGAAAAGTGAGTAACAGGTATTTCAAGGGTCCAGCCACAAAAGATCTTGTAGATCATTGCAGATAAGGAAGAGTTTCTACAGAGAAAGGAGTGGCTGGAGCTAGAGAGAGATAGTACACCAGGTAGATACATTTCTTTGAATTTGATGAACCCAGGTTCAATCCCAGGAATCCCATATAGTACCCCCACCCCGAGCATCACCAGGAATAGTTCCTGTGTGCAGAACCAGGCATAACCCAACCCCTGAGCACCACCACCTGAAAACAAAAAGAGAGAGAATAGCTAATAGGGAAAACCAGATTGCTGATCCCTAATTCATAAGAAAAGGGTGTTTGTTTTGGTTGGGGACACGCCCAGCTATGCTCACAGTTTACTCGGCTCTGTGCTCAGGAATCTGGTGTGTCACAGGGGACCTGATGAGGGTCCCAAGGATCAAACCTGGGTTAGCTGCATGCTAAATCAGTGACTTGTCTACCATATTATCTCTGTGGCCTGAAGAAAGCATGTTTAAAAGAAGAGTAAACAAAAGCCATGAGATTGAGAGACTTACATAGAGGTTAGTGCTGAATGTTAGGAAAAAGAAGCTAGATCAGGTTGAACTGGAAAACAGAGGGGCTGGAGAGATAGCATGGAGGTAGAGCGTTTGCCTTTCATGCAGAAGGTCATTGGTTTGAATCCCGGGATCCCATATTGTTCCCTGAGTCTGCCAGGAGTGATTTCTGAGCCTGGAGCCAGGAGTAACCCCTGAGCGCTGCCAGGTGTGACCCAAAGACCAAAAAAAAAAAAAAAAAAAAAGAAATGGAAAACCGATAAACTTTACTTGGCAATGAAAATGGAGATTGGGGCTGGTGAGGTGGCGCTAGAGGTAAGGTGTCTGCCTTGCAAGCGCTAGCCAAGGAAAGGACCGCGATTTGATCTCCCGGCGTCCCATATGGTCCCCCCAAGCCAGGGGCAATTTCTGAGCACTTAGCCAGGAGTAACCCCTGAGCATCAAACGGGTGTGGCCTCAAAAACCAAAAAAGAAAAAAAGAAAATGGAGATTGATGAAGAGGGTTATTTGAACTATGAGGCAGAGGTGAGGGCTGGAGTAGAGGCTTTGGAGTTGGAAGCCTTGGGTTCAGTTCTGAGTACCACATGGTCCTGTGCATCCCTGAGGGTGACCCACAAAAAAACTTGAAGTATTAAAATATATGTAGAAGTCAGAAGGAGGGTCCAGAGAGAGTTCAAAGGACTGGAGTATATTGTTTGCATGCAGGAAGCTCAGGTTGGATTGCTGACATTACTGGGTCTCCCTAGCACAAAATCAGGAGTTGGCCCTGAGCAAAAACCAAACCAAAACTATAAACAGTATGAGAAAAAAGTTGACTACCAGGTAGAGAGGAGAGAGGAGAAGGAGAGATAATTAAAAAGGTTTTAGTGGGGCCCGGAGAGATAGCACAGTGGCGTTTGCCTTGCAAGCAGCCGATCCAGAACCAAAGGTCAGTGGCGTTTGCCTTGCAAGCAGCCGATCCAGAACCAAAGGTCAGTGGCGTTTGCCTTGCAAGCAGCCGATCCAGAACCAAAGGTGGTTGGTTCGAATCCCGGTGTCCCACATGGTCCCCCGTGCCTGCCAGGAGCTATTTCTGAGCAGACAGCCAGGAGTAACCCCTGAGCACTGCCGGGTGTGACCCAAAAACCAAAAAAAAAAAGGTTTTAGTGTATTCTTTGCACATACAAAACCCCAATTTGATCCCTGGCACCATGTGGCCCCAAGAATTACTGAGCCTGAGTCAATATCACATAGCTGGGCCTGACCACTGAACAGTCAGTTCTGTACTTTTAGGCCCTATAGCTTAGGTAGTGGCTCTTGTGCTCCCCAGCCCTGGGATTGGCCCTATTAAAAACAGATAGGGGGAAGTCAGGCAATAGTACAGTGAGCAGAGTGCTTACCTTGCATGTAGCCTACCTGGGTTTGATCTGTGGCACCATATATGGTTCTCTGAGCCCTACCAGGAGTATTTTCTAAGCACAGAGCCACGAGTAAGCTGTGAGCACCACCTATATGCCCACACCATAAACAAAACAGATGAAGGGTCAAGACATAATAAAACAGAGCACCCAAGCTAAATTCCATCTCCAAGCACCATGTGTGGCCATTGCCTGAAGCAGCCCCAGATGTCCCCATGCAATGCCAAGACAGGTCAGCACAGCATCTTCAGGCCCTTGCGTTGAAACACCTACCCATGTAGATAGCTTTGGCAGTGGGGCTACAAGGTCTCCTGAACACCACTTGGGAGACCCCCCCAGACTGAAAAATAAAGTCATTACTTTGAGAACTAATAAAACTCTTGTAATGCAGGTTTCTGGAGAAGGCAGGTAGGAACAAAACCTCCTGACTCTTAAAAGCCAGGTTGAGAATGTTCCAAGCCTGGCGCTAGAGGTAAGGTGTCTACCTTGCAAGCGCTAGCCAAGGAATGACCGCGGTTCAATCCCCCGGCGTCCCATATTGTCCCCCCAAGCCAGGGGCGATTTCTAAGCACATAGCCAGGAGTAACTCCTGAGCATCAAACGGGTGTGGCCCAAAAACCCAAAAAAAAAAAGAAGAATCTTCCAAGCCACACTCAAGCAGGCATCAGGCAGGAGTTGGTATCACTGGCTTCCTTACTCAGATTGGGGCCTGCTGCCAACGCCACTAGTCAGTTTTCATCCTCAGCACCTTCTAAGTCAGGATAAACTACACTAACCTACTCCCCTACCCTTACTTAAGTTTTTATTTTGTTTTTGTTTTTGTGGGTTTGGTTTTTGGGTCACACCCAACAGTTCTCAGGGGTTACTCCTGGCTCTGTGTTCAGAAATTGCCCCTGGCAGGCACGGGGGACCACATGGAATGCCAAGATTCGAACCACCGTCCATCTGCATGCAATGCAAACACCCTACCTCCATGTTATTTCTCCGGTTCCTTTAAGTTTTTAATAGGGCCAACAAAGGATCCCAGGTCTCTACCAGGCAAGTCACATGCTGAACTGCTGAGCTTCCTCCCCAGCCCTGCCTTTATCCAGGATATAAATGTTTTTTGTCAGTTGCATATTCATTTACCAGCATTTACTATCAGCTGTGCTGGACCTGGCAATTGTCTCGAGACAGTTCTATGTTCCTATGGAACTATTGTGGGATTGGGGATCAGGGAGTAGGAGCCCCTAGAGGGCTGTTGCCTTCTCATTTGACCCACTCCGGTCACTTGGTGAAATCTGCCATGAGTACCAAAGCAGCACGGATACTACATGTGGTACCAATGCCGGTAAGCAGTCCTCAGACTGCAAACACATGGTAACTGATTTTGAAAAGCTATGGAACTCAGGCTAGAGGAAGGAAATTATTCTTGTCAGGAAAAGAAAAGAATTTCAGGAAGACAAATGATAATGTAAAACTTTTATTACAAGATGATAAGGTAGGAGGAAGAGAAGAAAAACATTCAAGAGAACATAGGCTCCAGAGAGGAAAGAGCTGACAGTTCCCCATAAAGGAAAAGAAAGAAATTGCACATTCCAAGTTGACATGTGAGCAACGCCCAGAAAGGGGAAGTGCGTTAGTTGCTTTTTACAAGTTGGTTTTCTAGGTTGTGTCCAAAACTGCCCCAAGTTGGGGCATTTTATGTGGAATTTGTAGGGAATTGTTAAGGGGAGAAGCTTTGAGCACCTCCATGTTCTTATCACAGCCCTTTTTGTTGCTGGAGCTTCTCTCTGGAAGGGATCCATATTTACCTGGGCCAATAAAAGTGCCAGTTAGAAACTTACAGGCCTCAATTGCTAGGTCCACAAAAGGGGTATGACCTAAATGCTATGGGGCTACTTTAGCTGGTGAATTCACTTTATGCCACTCACATCTTAGTTTAATTATTTCTACGTCACTCATCACTAGGATCCCCCTATCTGCCTGCTTCAGAGCCACAGTCCTGGGGACCAAAGTGATAGTATAGCAGGTACAGCATTTGATTTGCGTGCAGCCAACCTGGGTTCAATCCTTGCTGTCCCATGTGATCCCGAGTACCACAAGAGTAATACCTGAGTGCTGAGCCATAAGTAACCCTTGACTATCACTTGGGTATTGCTGAAAAACAAAACAGAAGGGAGTCTCAGGAGTAGCAAGGAACAGTTCCAAGAAACTAGAGCACCTGTGGGAAAGGCTGGATTAACAGGGAAGGGGTCTCCTGCCCCAAATTTCCCAGGGTTACTGTAGAAAATCCCTAAACCACTTCAACTGCCGAGTCTACAAGACTTGGTCCTTCTCACCCACTAAACAATTGTAAAAAAATCTCTTAGGACCAGAGAGATAGAACAGCAGGTAGGGTGCTTATACTGCATACAACCAACCTGAGTTGTTGTATCCTTAGCACTCCTTATGGTCCTCTGAGATTCACCAGGGTGATCCCTGATCACAGAGCTAGAAGTAACCCCTGAGCATACATAGTAGGACATGTCCCAGAAATAAAAATCAAACAAAAATTTCATAGGGGCCACAGAGATAGGAGAGTGGGTAGGGATCTGATCTTGCATATGGTAGACTAGAATTCAATCCTTAGCACTGCATAGAGTTCACCCAATACCACCAGGATTGACACCTGGAGTGCACGGTCAGGAGTAAACCCTGAGCAATGCTAGGTGTAACCCCAATTCACACAACCAAAAAAACTTAGGCACTGGAGGTAGGACATTTGCCATGTATGTGGCCAACTTGGGTTCAATTTGTGGCATCCCATATGATACCAAGCACTGCCAGGATTAATTCCTGAGTATAGAGATAGGAGTAACCCCTGAGGCACTACTAGGTGTGGTCTGCTCTCCTCACCCCCCAAAAAGAGCCTGGGAGAGAACTCAAGTATATACCTCACTTATACAAAGGCTAAATTCCATTCCTGGGCACCACATTCCCCCCAGAATGGACAGGCTGGTAACACAATGTGTCCTTGGTGGTTCCCATGCACCAGCCAACCTCAGGGTCAAGCTCAGCTGTGATTCATCCCTGTAAAATCTCTTAACTTCCTGTTCACAGTGCCTTTCTTCTTAAGATTAACATTGAGGGGACTGAGCTATAGCACGGTGTGTAAGGCCTTTCTCTTGCACGCTGCTGACTTGGGTTTTATCCCCACCCTCCTATAAGGTCCCCTGAACTTGCCAGGAATGATTTCTGAGCGCAGAGCTAAAGAATAACTCCTGATGGGGCCGGAGAGATAGCATGGAGGTAAGGCGTTTGCCTTTCATGCAGGAGGTCATCGGTTCGAATCCCGGCGCCCCATATGGTCCCCTGTGCCTGCCAGGAGCAATTTCTGAGCCTGGAGCCAGGAATAACCCCTGAGCACTGCCAGGTGTGACCCAAAAACCAAAAAAAAAAAAAAAAAAAGAATAACTCCTGAGTGCTGTGAGTGTGACCCCAAACAAAAAGATTAACATTGAGGAAAATGATTACCTTTGTCTTAATATTTTTTGCTTTAGATGCACATTGTTCCTGTACCACACCCAGCACCAGTGTACCAATGTCCCTCCAACCTGCCCCCTTTTCATCTACTCCCCTCACCCTTGGTCCTTAGTCCCCTCAATTCTTTTACCAGAATCCGAGGGCTTGTTTTCATAGAATACTGTCCATTTTACTTTGTTTCTCTGTTCCAAGATAAATGTAATCATCTGGTCTGTTTTCCCTTTGACTTGTTTTGGCTCAGAAGATCCCTCTAGTTCCCATCCACAGTAGCAAGAGTAAGATGCCCTTTGTTCTGCACAGTACTCCATTGTGTATATGAGCCACAGTCGATCCACTCATCCGTGCTTGGGTTGTTTCTAGATCTTGGCTATTGCCAGTAGCACTGTTGCAGGTGGAAAAGTGGGAGAAGTGGGGAACAGTGGAGATAGGTGCCTGGAGGTCTACTGCCTTCCCATTCCACCTGTCAATCTCTCGAAAATAGGTCTTGAAGGTCAAGATGGGTAAAGTGCCATGAGCAGAACACAGCACTGACAGTAGCATCCCTCCAGTATCAAGCTTTAGCCAAGATGCGCTTGATTTTCATGGGTGTAGAAGCAAGTCCCTAGCACCTGAATTCTCAGGGGGGGGCCATGGCCACAGACTAAAGTGAAGTATTCCTCTGCCAGAGAAGCCAACCCTGATCTGGGCTCCCAGGTTCACAATCTACCATCACGGAAGAGAATTTCTGGAGGAGGACCAGAGATAATCCAGGAGTTCAGGCACTTGCCTTCATACCACTGTTCCTGGTTGGAATCTCCAGCATCACATGCACATTGCCAGGGGTCTTCCCTGAACACTATTAGATGTGACCCCCAAAAGGGAAAAAATCAGGAGGAGATGAATAGCGAAGTAACAAAAAGTTGGTTTTTGTTTTGTTTCTTTGTTTGGGACCATACCCATCAGTGCTCAGGGCTGACTCCCGACTCCAGCTCCGTGTACTATATTCAAGGATCACTCCTGGTGGGCTTAAAGGATCCTATGGTATGTCAGGGATAGAATTTGTGCAAGGCAAGCAGTCTACCCACTGTCCTATCTCTCCAGCCCTGAAAGTAACTTTTATTTAGATTATAAAGAGGTCTTCAAGAGAAAATGCAGGCTTCCCTAGAGGAGAAAGAGCTGAGGGTACCCATAATCTAAAATGAAATTGCATAGATCTCAAGTTGAGATGGAGGTAACCCCCAGAATAGAGAAGTACACTGCTTGCTTTTACAAAGTTGGTTTTCTAGGTTTTTTTCCCAAACTACCCAAGCTTGGGACTTTCTATGTAACTAAGCATCTGTTGCTAGGGAGTTGTCAAGCTTTGGACTTTTAGTGATTCACCCAAGTTTCTTTGGGGGGCACACCCCTTGGTGCTCAGGAACTACTCCTGGCCATGCTTGGGGAACTATATGGGACATCAGGGATTGAACCCATGAAGTCCTTACCCCCGTACAGTCTCTCCAGCCCCAAATCCCCATGTTCTTATCATAGCTCCTTGTTGTTACTAGACTTCTCTCTGGAAGGGACCCAGCCTTCTCTAGACCAGTACTGGTGCCAGTTACAAACTTATAGGACTCAGTTCTTAAGTCCACAAAAGGGGTCTGACCTGCATGCTTTGGGGACTACTATAGGGGACAATCTTGGTGGTGCTCAGGGATCACTCCTGGCAGTGCTCAGGGGCCATATGTGGTACTGGGAACCAAATCAGGGTCAGTTCCATGCAAAGAAGGCCCCTTTTCCGTGTACTATCACAGATCAATTTCTTTTTTTTTTTTGGGGCCACACCCGGTAATGCTCAGGGGTTACTCCTGGCTATGTGCTCAGAAGTTGCTCCTGGCTTGGGGGACCATATGGGGCACCGGGGGATCTAACCTCAGTCCGTCCAAGGCTAGCGCAGGCACCTTACCTTTAGCGCCACCGCCCGGTCCCCAGATCAATTTCTTTAAATCACATCTTGGTTTTATAACTTCTGAGAACTCACTGCGACTCCCCTTCCACCTTCCTTCCTCATAACAAATAGGTATATTGGTGTACCTATTACGTTTTCAAACGAATATTTTTTTGTATTCCTGGGATACATTATAAGGAGTACTAGATACATTATAAGAAGTACTAGATCATATGAAGTTGGATTTGGGGGCTAGCCCTGCATATGGCCACCCTGAGTTCAATATCTCCAACATTCGTTATGGTCTCCTGAGCACACTAAGAGTGATGCCTGAGAGCAAAGCCAGGAGTACCCTTGAACATTGCCGTATATGGCCTCAAAACACGAAACAAAAAATAGTTGGATTTTTAATATACGCTGAAGTCTGATTATTTCCACAGAGGCCACACCCATTTACAATCCCAACAGTGAACAAAGTTTTGCCTATCTGCAGTGCCACCTTCTTGTCTGGTTTGTTCCCTTGCTTGCTGTGTCAAGGGTGGAAATTGGCCTGTCCAAGATGGAATTCCAAAACCCATTCACACTTGGTGTGAACCTGAAAATTAGTAGTGAGAGGGCCCAGAGCAATAGTACAGTGGGTGGAATGCTTGACTTGCAGATTTTCAATATGGATTCATTCCCACCCCCCAGCATTGCATAAAGTCCCCAGAACCTTGCCAGGTGTGACTCCTGAGTGTAGAGCCAGGAGTAACCCCTGAGCATCACCAGGTATGGCCACAAATAAAAGTATGGTCAACAGGGAATTGTGCCTGGCCCATGTGGTCTAAGCCAAGAGCACTGAGGGGAGAGCCTTTAGAGATGAGGTTGAAGAGTGAGGCTAGAACACTAGCACACTGCATGCCCCTTGTAGGCCATTGCAATGACTTTCATGTTGCCTGTGCTTCTCTCTGCCTTAGGTTTGACAGTGCTGGGGGAGGGCCTGAGGCATGCCAGGCAGGAGCTCTCTGCTGCTGAGTCATTTCCCAGGCCACAATAAGCTCTTTTTCTTAAGGAAAGGGGAACCACACCCAGTGGTGCTCAGGGCTTCCTCCTGGCCCAGGGATTACTCCTGGCAGGACCTGAGGGAATCAATAACTCTTTATGTTAACAGGAATTGAGCCCAGGTTGGGTGCAAGCAGCACCTATCTCTGGCCCAGGACTTGAATGTTTTTGTTTTGGGGCTATACTTGGAAAATCTCAGAGATTTCTCCTGGCTTTGCAGTCAGGAATTAATTTTGACGATGCTCAGGGGACCCTCTGGGATGCCAGGGATCAAACCCAGGTTTATGGCATGTAAGGCTGTATCCTACCCAGTTTACACTGGCCTCAGGACTTGGGATATTTACCCAGAATGAGTTCAGCCAGTTTGACTTTAGAGCATATATATGACAGGGTTTTTGGTTTTGGTGGGGTTTGTTTGGTTGATTTGGGGGGCACGCCTAGTGATACTCAAGAGCTACTCCTGACTCTATGCTCAGCAATGCTCAAAGGACCATATGGGATACCCAGGTCAGCAAATGCCCTACATATTGTACTGTCTTCCCAGCCTCCATGACAGGGTTTTATTGGGAGGTGGGTTTGGGGTGCTGAAGTCTTGCTCCTGAGTCTGCTTAGGAGTTGACCCCTTGTGGTACTTGGAAGGCCTTATGTGATGGCATAAACTCAGCCAACCCCTACTGTCCTGTCTCTCCAGCCTATTGTCATTTCCCAGGATTCCTGCGACTGCTGTGCTGGGTAAGGGCTGCAGAAAACAAGGATAGAAGTTGGAGTAATGAAGCTTTGGCAATAGTCCAAGAGGAAGATGGTGTATCTTTTTGAGGGAAGTGGTGGCAGGAGTTAGACTACACCCAGAATTAGTGCTAGGGGTTACTTCTGGATTATACTAAGGTGCTAATATACTCCTGGCAGTATATAGGGTTTAGTCCTGCTCTGTGCTCAGATATTACTTCTGATACTAAGGTTACTTTATGTGGTGCCAGGGATTCAACCAGGTTGGCCACTGGGCCTGAGCAATAGTACAGCCAGCATGGCTCTTGCCTTTGAATAACCCAGGTTTGATCCCCAGCATCTCAGAGAGTCCCCTAATCTCACCGGTGTAATGTCTGAACACAAAACCAGTAGGAAGCTCTGAGCATCACCGAGTATGGGCTCCCTCCAAGAAAAGAACAAACAATAACCAAGTCTGCCTTATTCAAGGCAAACACCCTAATCTTTGTACAATCTCTCATCCCCCATGGCTGAATCTTTTTTTTTAATTTTGGGCCACACCCGGTGACACTCAGGGGTTACTTCTGGCTCTGCGCTCAGAAATCGCTTCTGGCTTGGGGAACATATAGGATGCCAGGGGATCGAACCACGATCTGTCCTAGGTCAGCTGGGTGCAAGGCAAATGCCCTACTACTGCATCATCGCTCTGGCCCCTCCAGGGTTAAATCTTGAGTCTAGGTGGGGGTGGTAAGGAACACTTGGAGCTGTGATGAAAGAGAAGAGAGGATATGTGTGATTGATGGCATTAGGCTTGTAAAAGAAAGGACAAAGTAAAGCTGGCTTTCTAGATAACAGTGGTATGTGGAGGGAGGGTCACACACCCAATATTGCATGGGATTTTCTCTAAGTTCTGTGCTTGGGGTTCATCCCCAGCACTGTTGTGGGGACCCTGTTGTGTTGGGGATGACCCCCAGGACTCCTGCATACAAATTCCTAGCCCAGTATATTCTCTTTTTGTTGCTGTTGTGGTTTGGTTTGGGGACAGCACTTACCAGTGCTGAGGGGTTACTCCTGGCTCTGCACTCAGGAATTACTCCTAGCAGTTTTCGGGTAACCAGATGGGATGCTGGAGATAGAACCTGGTCGCCCGTGTGCAAGGCAAGCACCCTACCCACTGTACTATCACTCTGGCCCCTGCATGTTCCCTTTTGACTGGAGCACTACTATTTATTCTAACTGAAATGTTCCTTTTCTCAGGACCCCATGGAGTGTCAGTATTCAGGGATCCTCATAACAGTAATCATAGACTGGGAGTGAGGGTGGGGAGCAGAGTCAATAAAAATTAGATCTCTCAAGAAAAGAAAATTGGATCTCTCACTATTCTGGAGACTAGGAGCCACAGGTAGGGCATCTACAGGTTAGTGATCTGGTTATGTTCAGGATTTACTCCTGGCTCCTGCACTCACAAATCACCCCTGGATGGCACAGAGGACCTTATGGGATGCCACAGAAAAACCCAGGTTGGCCAGGAACAGGCAAATGCCCTACTCCAGTGCCTGGTATTCCCCTTGAGGCCTCTCTCCTGGGTGGGCATATGGTGCCCAGTCCAGATTCTCTATGTTCTCATGGGGTCTTCCTGCTTGTACATATACCCAAGATGACCCTGGTATATCCGAATCTCTTCTAGAAGGACATGGTTAAAGTCAATGAAAGCATATGCTGAGAACCCTACTTGAGCTCTATCACCTACCAAGGCCCCTACTCACTAAGAAAATTGCAAGGGGACCAGAGCAATAGCACAGCAGGTAGGGCATTAGCCTGGTATGCAGCTAACCCAGGTTCAATTCCCTGCATCCCATATGGTCCCCCAAGCCTGCCAAGTATAATTTCTGAGCTCAGAGCCAGGAATAACCCCTGAGCACTGCTCGGTATGCACCCCCCCAAATGTTTCAGGTACTGGGGCATTAGTCTTCTGTAGAGCAAATTGGCCCAGAGCACCACCTTGTACTTACTTCTAAGACTAAATCTGCATGTCTTGCCTTTAGCATGCTGTCAGCTCATCACCCTCTCAACGTTCTTGTAATAGTTTTTGAATTTGATTTTTTTGGGTTTTTGGGCCACATCCGGTGACACTCAGGGGTTACTCCTGGCTCTGTGCTCAGAAGCTACTCATGGCAGGCTCTGGAGACCATATGGAATGACAGAATTCGAACCACCATCTGTCCTGTGTTGGCCGCGTGCAAGGCAAATGCCTTACCGCCATGGTATCACTCCAGCTCCCTGAATTGGATTTTTTGATGAGTGCCAGGGATCCATACATAAGACCTCACATACACAAAGCAAGTGCTTTACTACTGTGTCACATCCTTGACCCCAGAATGTACCTTTTCAAAAGAAAAACTAGGATAGGACCCAAGAGAACAATGGGTATAATACTTAACTTGTATGCAACCAACAGTATTGAATCCCCAGCACTCCATAGGATCTCTAGAGCCCCGTCAGAAGTGTTCTCTAGTGCAGGGACAGCCATAAGCCCTGAGCTCAGTTGGGCATGGTTAAAAAAAATAGCCTGAAACTGGAGCCACAGTACAGCGATAGGGTGCTTGCCTGCATGCAGCAGATACAGGTCTGTTCCCTGGCGTCCCAAATGGTCCCTTGTGCCTGCCAGGAGTAACTCCTGAGCATCTCTAAATGTGGGCCTTTCCTCCAATAAAAACCCGAAGTGGGGTTCAAGAAAAAAGAAGCAGTGGAAAGTGTGGGAAGACTGAATAAATTATTCTTTTATAGTTCCTTCTTGAGGGAGGAGAATTGGGGAAGCGCATGGTGGTACTTCTGGACTACTTTCAGCTCTGTACTCGAGTTATTCCCATCAGTGTTTGGGGGACTGTGCTCTAATGGGAATTGCCACATGTAAGGCAAACCCTTCATTGCCTTTACTATTTTCCAGGCCTGGAGAACATCATTAGTTTGTGGTTTTGAGGGGTGGTCACAGCTGGCACTGCCATGTGTGGACCAAAACCAAAAGTCATAAAAAGACAAACCAGCACAGTGAAGAATATTAAAATATATAGGTATGGGCTGGAAAGAATATAGCAGACATGGTGTTGCCTTGCTGGATTCAATCTTGGGTATTCCATATGGTCTGTTGAGTACCACCAGGAGTGATCCCTGAGCAAAGATATAAGAGTAAAGACCAGGGCGATAGCACAGTGATAGGGCATTTGCCTTGCACGCGGCTGACCCAGGACAGACCTGGGTTCGATCCCCAGCATCCCACGTCCCCCGAGCCTGCCAAGAGCAATTTCTGAGCGCAGAGCCAGGAGTAACCCCTGAGCGCCACTGGGCGTGGCCTCAAAAAAGCCAAACAAAATCCAAGAGTAAACCCTGAGCATCACTGCTTGTGGACCAAAAATGAAAAAAAAAAAGGCAAAGTAAACCTGTGAGATAGACAAGGCCAAACATTTCTAGAAGTATATAATGGGGTAACAGGAGACACTGTGCTCAGAGGTCAAGGGGGAGAAGTGAAGTAAAGGGATGTGCACATTGTATAGCATTCTCCTGCTGTCTTCTGGAACCATACTTCCTCCAGGCACTGTGTTGGCCTGGGTTCTTGATATCTGAGAGAGAAGATGCTGAGTAAGCACTGGTGCCAGGGTGCCCATGCATCATGTCCCAAGTCTGATAAACAGTGCTCATCCATCCCCCATCTGGGGCCATGCATTTGTGCTTTTCCCAACTCTGGAGAAGTCCATGGTCTGCACTCAGGAGATATCTGTCTCAGTTGCACCCGGGTATTAGATTACACCTGATTTTACCCAAAACAAAGAACATCCCTGGCTCCTTTGCATCTCTTTGTTACAGATTTTATTTTTTTGGTTTCTGGGTCACACCCGGCATCACTCAGGGGTTACTCCTGGCTCTGAGCTCAGAAATCGCTCCTTTCAGGCTCGGGGGACCATATGGGATGCCGGAATTTGAACCATGATCCTTCTGCATGCAAGGCAAACGCCTTACCTCCAGGCTATCTCTCTGGCCCCTGCATCTCTTTGTTTATAATTTGGTTTTACCCCAAAACAGAGATTGTCTTACCTGTAAACCTGGGTGAGACTGGCTCTGGACAGCCTGAGCTATCTGTCCTTACTCTGTCCTTGCTCTCCCACCTGGGGTGGCTTCTGTACTGTATAAAAACAACCATGATGGCAGGTAACTCCCTCTGGATATGAGGTATTACCAAAATACCTTGTTTCACCTTCAGCCTGGTCTGGATTATTTCGTGCAGAGACTCTGCTTTAGACTCGTTCACCTGAGTTTGGAGATATGGCATATGGGCTGATTTTACACTTGCGGACCACCAGAGCCACCTTCTTGGTGGGCTCAAGGGTTGAGTATGCTGAAAACAAGTACCCACAATATTCTGCCCCACAGTATTCAGCAGAACTCTCTGGGAACGTTTGGTTTTATTTTAGTTTGGGGAAGTCACATTCAGTGATGTTCATGTTCAGGGGCTATTGCTGGCTCTGTCCTCAGGAGTCACTGAGGATGCTGGGGATAGGACCAGATTGACCGCATGCAAGGCAAACACCGTACTTGCTGTACATGTGCTCCGCCCCAGCTACATGGCGACTTTGATGAGCAATGTTGATGGTGTCAGTAAGGGCTTCCTTACTGCTGCTTCTTGGTCACAAAATGGAAAATACCCATAAATGGCTCATAAAGAAACAAAACTAGGTTAAAAATACCAAGATGGGGCCCGGAGAGATAGCACAGCGGCGTTTGCCTGGCAAGCAGCCAATCCAGGACCAAAGGTGGTTGGTTCGAATCCCGGTGTCCCATATGGTCCCCCATGCCTGCCAGGAGCTATTTCTGAGCAGCCAGCCAGAAGTAACCCCTGAGCAACGCTGGGTGTGGCCCAAAAACCAAAAAAGAAAGAATTCCAAGATGGAGACTGGAGATCTAACTCAATGGTAAAGCACATGCTTTCTAGGTGTGAGCCTTGGGTTCTTTCCTGTCACGCAGAAACTCATGGAAAACTTGACTGCATAATTGGTGGGAATGGGAGAGGTCTCTGTGCCTACCTCGGTGAATTTTGTTTAAAGAGAGCTCAAGTGGACCAGAGAGATAGTACAGAACTTAGGCACTTGCCTTGCATGCAGCCTAGCATGGTTCTGGCACTTTCTGGCACTGCATATGTTCTCCCTAAGCACTGTGTGAGCCTGTGGTGTGGCCCACAACCCCCCCTCAAAAAAGCCCAAAGATGATACAGAGGTTTGCCTAGCAAGCAGCCCACTCTGGTTGTATCCCCAGATCTATACAGGGACCCAGGGGTGAAGTGATAGTACAGCAGGAAAGGTGTTTGCCTTGCACGCAACGGACCCAGACTTGAGCTCTGGCATCCTATATGGTCCCCTGAACATCACCAGGAGTAATTCCTGAGTACAGGAAGATCACTGGGTGTGGTCCATAAACAAAAGAAAAAAATAACTGTACAGGATCACCAGAACCCCACCAGAAGCAATCCCCAAACACAGAGCCAGGAGTAAGTCCTGAGCATTGTTGGGTGTGATCCTAAAACAAAAAAATAAAAACAAAATACCTGATGAGCACACACATCATCATGTTATCATGTGTCTGTTGCTCCATAAAACAAAATTAACAAATTAGAAGTGTGGTATACAGTATAGCTGTAAGGAAATATTAAATCAGTGCAGATCCTTTGAATTGGATGGGATTGAAGGAGATAAACATGTTAGATGAAATAAATCAAAGAGAGGACAAACAGATGATCTCAGTCATTTGTGTAATAGAAAACAGAGTAAGGGAAAAAAACAGCTTCAAAAACAATGATAAGCCCTTGACTGGAGAGATAATACAGCAGACAAGGCGCTTTACTTGCAGCATTGCTGGGGGTAGCCGAACCCTCCCTGGAGAAAAAGACAAACACATGGCCTTGGATTACAAAACATTAAGGGGGGGGAGTGGTGGTCATGAAGAAGGCCAGGAGTAATTTCTGAGCATGGAGCCAGGGGTTTCCCCTGAGCACTGCCGGGTGTGACCCCAAAACCACAAAAAAAAAAACCACATTAACAGGGATGGTGGGATAAAGATCTGACTAGGGGAGTCATGAGAACTGTGGTGAAGGGGCCGAAGGGGCATAGCTGGTAGGGCATTTGCCTTGCATGTGGCTGACCTGGGTTACATCCCCAGCATGCCATATAGTCCCCTGAGCCTGCCAGAAGTGATTTGTGAGGTTGGAGCCAGGAGTAACCCATCAGTGCCTCAGGGTGTGCCCCCTCAAAAAAAGGACAGTGGTGGACGTTCTTTGGCACTTGAGTTATGAAGAGCAAATGAGTTCAAGCCCAGGCCCTGAGGGTCCAAGAATGTTCAAGAAGAGTGAGATGGTTGGTTGGACTGACATGGTGAAGGTCTCCAGAGGCAGAAACCTATTTAGTACAGTCTTGGGGAGTCTTTGTGACTCTGAGCTGTTAGTGTAGGTAGTTTCTGCTTTCTATAAATTAGTTTATTTTGGGAAGTGGGTGAGCAAAGGATGTCTAGGCAGTTCTGGGTGGTGTGCTGTATATAAAATGTTCTCAACCAATTATGACAAGAGAGTTTGATCTATGTATATAAAATACTTTTGAGCCTATTCCAGGATGAGAGTGACTGGGTTAATTCTAGGAAATGAGCTGTAGCACTAAGTCTCCTGGACATAGCTTGTGTACTAGCAAGGATGGAGTCAGCCTGTGTCAGTATTTTACGTTTTTCAATTAATCTAGGCCTTTTAAAAATAAAGTCGGCCAAAAAAAAAAAAAAACACAAGATAAAATAGACTTAGGGACCGGAGAGATAACACTGTTGTAGGGCATTTTCCTTGCACGTAGCCTACCCAGGACAGATGGTGGTTTGAATCCCTGCATTTCATGTCCTCCCCCCAAGCCTGCCAGGAGCGATTTCTGAGCACAGAGCCAGGAGTAATTCCTGAGCATCGCCGGTTGTGACCCAAAAACCAAAAATAAAATAAATATAATAGGCCTTGCTTTTGCAGGGGGGTGGGGCACACTTGGCTGTGCTGAAGGCTTACTCCTTGCTTTGCTCCAGGATCACGCCTTGCCGGGCTCTGACGGACCATATATGGTGCTGGGGAGCTTCATGAAAGACTTCATGCAAGACTAAATGCATGAAGTACCTATTGTAAAATCGATCAGATCCCTGGGTCTCTTTTTATGGAATTCATGATAGAACGCTTTACGTTAGGAAGGTGGTGGTGTGCACTAACTTTGTATATCAATATTATAAACTTTTACATAATTGCAACCATATTACCAAAACTACTAAAATAATTATTCAAACTGCTTTTTTTGAGGGAGAAGGCTCACACAGGGCTGTGCTGAGGACTTACTCCTAACTCTGGGACCAGGGATCCCTACTGGTGGGGTTAGGGGAACCATAGTCGGTGCCAGAGATCAAAACAGTTAATTGGCCACATGCAAGACAAAAACGCCTTCCCCGCGTTTTTTTTTCTCTCCAGTCCCTTAAGCAGCTGAAATTTAAAAATGGAAAATTTTTAAATCTAAACTCCAAAACGGCCCTCCGTACAACATTTTGTGGCCCTGCCCTAGAGGAATCATTTTTTGTTTTGTTTTGTTTTAGTTGTTCAAGGCTTACTACTGACTTTTTGCACTCAAGGATCACCCCGACTTTGCCTCCTGCGGCCCCCAGGTAAATTGAGTTTGAGACCCCTTAGATGAAGAAGATAGTCTGGGTCCGAGCCCAAAGGACCCAAAAAAGGTCCCTAAGAACACCTAGCTGTCCAGAGGATTGTGGGGTGTGGTGGAAAACAAAAGTAATGAAGACCCACATTGCACCCCCCCCCCATGGCTCACAAACTCCGCGGCCATCACGAAGTTTAAAGCAAACAACTACTCCCAGGTCCCACCCCTCTGACTTCCTCCAACACTACCGACCAATCAGATAGCGCGCTCGGCCAACGGTTGTAAACGTAGCGCAGGAGAAAAAAAAATATCCCCCGCCAGCCAATCAGAGCGCGAGCTTCCCAGACAACTTGGCGCACTTGGGCCCGCGCCCAGTCACGTGACGGCGCTTCCCGCCCATCCTGGGAGCCTGAGTTCCGCCCGCTCTCGGGGCCAGCGTCCCGCCCACTGAGCTGGCTCTGGCTCCCAAAAGCCTTGCTCGCCATTTACCGCGGGAGTTGTTCTTCGCTTAGGGACCCCTGACTAAGTGGCGGGCCCCCGACTCTTCCACACGTTCCAGTCACTAAACCCGCTTCGTTTCGCGGGAATGAGCGCCGTTTCCCACCGCCCCACTGGGAGCGCCCGGCCGGGGACGGCCACCAATAGGAAGCGGGCGGCGCTGACGTCACGTCCCTAATCCCGCCCCCACCCAGTGCCTTCTAAGCACGTTCTTCCGCCCGCTTCCCCCTTTCTCTCCTTTTCTCCGCCATCGCCGCTGTGCGAACGTGGCCGGTGTTCGCCATGGTAAGTGTATCCCAATCCATCCACTCGGGGAGGGCATCCCCGCACCTCAGCTTCGCGCTAGTTCTTCGGGGTCGCGGGCTGCATCGAGGTGCCGGCGGCATTTTCAGGCCCTTTCGAGAAAAGTTTGGTTTTGGGGGGCCCCCCACTTCAAAGTCCGCTGGGCCTGTTGGGAAACACCGCCTCCTGGCGAGTTGCGCCGGCGCCACGATGTCCAAGGGGGCGCTCTCTTCCAGGCCACCGCCCAGGCCAACCGGGACCCCAGTTTTCTTTCGCCTTTCTTGGGAGCAACTTTTTCAGGGCCGGGAGAAAATGAGAAGGGCTGTATTTCTTAAAATGGGGGCCACAGTGTAGATCGCAAGCCACTAGCAGCCATGCCGAATATGGAGAAGGGGCAGGAAGCTGGTGATATTTGCAAAGTATTTTAACTTGGGGCCAGGTGCATGCTCCCTTATTTCCAGGCAGGACTGAACCACTTTTTTAGTCGCTTGGGTGTCACCGAGTGGCTGCACCGGGGTGCAGGAAGCCTTGGGGCGAACTTCGTGCTCGTTGGCCGTTTCTTTATAGCCTAAGAACTTCATAGCCAGTCTTGTCTATTTCAATTCTTTATTTTTTTTTTGGTGGGCCACACCCGGTAACGCTCAGGAATTACTCCTGACTATGCGCTTAGAAATCTCGCCTGGCTTGGGGGACCATATGGGACGCCGGGGGTTCGATCCACGGTCCGTCCTAGGCTAGCGCTGGCAAGGCAGACGCCTTCCTGCCTGCACCACCGTTCCCACTCGTTTGTCGATTTTTCTGGGACAGCTCCGCGAGAAATTCAAATTCCGGGTGGATTTCTAGTCATGCAGAGGGACTGTAAGAGGGTCCTGGGACGTCTTAAGACTTAGGGTACCTCGATTTCTTTTTTTTTCTATTTGCGGGGGGGGGGAGGATATAGGCCTGACTGCTCAGGGATAATCTTGGGAGGGCTGGAGGGGGGTGGTCTTATGAAGTGCCCGGGAAGAAACTGCGATCGGCCAAGAATGCTCCCAATATTTTTTTGAATGCTGGACCGGACGTGGGTGTCGCACACGTACCTCATGCCGCTGGAATTTCCTGTAGGCGGGGAAAGGGAGGTGCTGGGTTGCGTTTAAAAGACGCCTGTAAAAGCCAAAGCTGCAGTGTGGACTGGACCAAGGTCGCCTTTGAAGCCTTTGGAGGGAGGAGCTTGAGTTCAGGCTACAGTTTAAAAGCGGCTGGAATTCCTCCGGAGCAGACTTCGAGTCCCCACTCTGGAAGGAAGGAGGCACTGCTCTGGAGACTGGCCTCTGCTTTTTCAGAACGAAGTTACCCGCTTCCAATTCAAGTATCCTCCGGATCATGGGCGACCAGCAAGAGACTCTGGAAAGTTCCTGGAGTCTAGAGAAGCCTAGTTTCTTTGAATGCCTTCTGTGCGGCATGATTTGGGACTTTTTCTGACTTAATTTAGAAAAATGTAAGTTAAGGGCTCTGTTTTAATAACAAATTTAGGCTACAGAACTTAGAATTCGAAATGAAGGTTCTTTGGGAAGCCAGTGTCTCCGTTCTTCAAGTAAGATTGCGGGGCAAAAGCTGTGGAAAATTGAGCTTGTTTGGGGGTCATGAATCAATATTTATTTCCTTGTTGGAGGCAGTAATTAGGAATCACTTTTGAGACTAAATTAACGGTCTATATGGTTTCCTTGCAGTCTTCCCACAAGACGTTTAGGATCAAGCGGTTCCTGGCCAAGAAACAAAAGCAGAACCGGCCCATTCCTCAATGGATTCGGATGAAAACTGGTAATAAGATCAGGTAAAGTATATTCTTTTCCCATTATTTTCTTTCTGTTTTTTGGGGGAGAAGGACTTATACTGCAGTGCTCAGTGACCCTCCGTCCACTTGAGTTTTGAGTTTGACCTGGTTGAAGCTTGCAGTGGCCTCCCCAATTTAAAACCTCTATCCCCCCCCCCCAAGAAAGATAATGAGCAGGTTGCAATTCCAGCGCTTCTAAATTGCGGGAGTGCTGACATTACCCTGCTAAAAACAAATCTGTGTTGATCCTTTTTGATTTTACCTGTGTACAGGGGTAAAGTCACCACTGGTTAGCACAAACAGTTTTGAGGTAGCCTTGAAAGTCTATCACGGGGCAGGCCTGTTCAAATGATGATGGGAGCTTTGTTTTCTGTCCCTATGGTTTGGATTGGAGGGGGTTTCAGTCTGTCTCTGCCTGAAACTTGATGCAATGGGACCAAGCTGTTGGGGATGGGGATCAAGCTCCACCCGCCTTGACCCTCAAGAAGCAGTGCGCTTTCCAAAATTTGGAATCCTTTTGAGAGGTAAAAATTTGATTTGACTAGTTCTTAAACACATCTAGCAAATCACTTTTTACTCTCCAAAAAGAGCTCCAACAATACTGAGGGAAAGCCAGCTGCGGATCTCTCCCTGGTGAGTACTGGATGGTACTGTACTGGGTGACTTCTTGGGGACCTCGATCTGTGCTGA
The DNA here is from genome assembly GCF_024139225.1 of Suncus etruscus. Taxonomy (NCBI): domain Eukaryota; kingdom Metazoa; phylum Chordata; class Mammalia; order Eulipotyphla; family Soricidae; genus Suncus; species Suncus etruscus. The sequence continues at coordinate 117,200,961 of NC_064868.1, forward strand.
CTGTCCTGGTGGTAACCTGATGTTTGCATTTGTGTAGGTACAATTCCAAGAGGCGGCACTGGAGAAGAACAAAGCTGGGTCTGTAAGGAATTCCACGAGACACGCATGTGCACATATGAGCCTACAGGGTGTTAGCATATTGCACACACGGTGCAGAAACGGACACACGGTGCAGAAAAGTGATGGGAATGTCTTGGTTCAATAATTGTTCCCTCTTCTAGAAGCTATACTTGCTTGACTCAATTAAACTGGAGCCTGTACTTGGCTTGCTGACAAAATAATAATAAATTATCTTCAAGAACCTTCTTTGGCCTGCTCTTTGTGTGTGGGTTCGTGACACGTTTGCTTGCACAGGGGCAGTAGGTAATTCAACTGGTCACTGGCCAGGCAGGGAAAGGGTAGCAATGTTTGACTCCATTGCAGTTCTGAAGTTCCTTTTGGCTACTGCTTCAAAGGTGTTACAGTGCCATTGTTCCCCCATGGGCACAGATGGATACCATATTTTTGTGCTCTGGAGTAACATGTTATTTAAACACCCCAACTATCTTAATCCTGTGAACTCTGAACACACCTCATGCTTAGTGATCATTCCTCAGGAATCCTGAATTGAGAGCACCTGTCTGCAAGCCTTATAAATTTGCCAATGTGTGGAGAAGGGAAGAAAAATGTTGCCAGTAGAATTAAGGGGTTTTGGGAAAGTTTAAAGAGTCCCCCATAATTCCAACCAGTCAAGGAAACCTGAAGCCAACAATTTTGGAATCTAGGTTTCCTTTACAAGCTCATTGATTTAAAATGTTTTCTTTAATTAAATTCACTGTTGGCCTGTGGAGTTAAGAACAGCTGCCACTAAGTAGTGCAAATGTTAACATTAGCAGTTATGGGGCCAGCAATAGCTCAGCCTTAGAACTAAAGAGCATACCAAATAGCTGGCCTGGATTTCATCCTAGCCTCCCATGGTTCCCCTTGGTTTCAGCTAAGAAATCCAGCTTCACTATTGTGAATCAGGTTATTCAGAGTATGGCATTTGTCTTGCATGTGCCTACCCTGTTTCAAGTCCCCAGTGTTTCATATTGTCACCAGAGTTGCCAGTAGTACCCACCAAGAAAAATGGGTGCTGGTAGGGTAGTGAACTTTGCATCCAGCTGGGTCTTTTTCAGTTCCTAGCATCACTTGTTAACATAAGCCCTCCCCCAGAAGTAAGCCCTGAGCTCCACTAGGTGTAATCCAAAAAAATTGGTGAAGTCGGGGTCGGAATGAGCACAGCGTTAGCCTTGCACATGGTCGACCCAGGACACCCCTGGGCCTGCCAGAAAAGATTACTGAGCACAGAACTAGTAGCCCGAGTGCTGCCGGGTGTCCACCCCCAATAAAGTTGGTAAGGTCAAGGTCATTATTGGCTCTTGGCCTTTCCCTATTGACCTCAGGGAGCAGCGGCTTGAACAGCTCATTGGCTAGGAGCTGGTCACATGTTCTGATGGTTCCTTTGGCTGGTTTTCTGGGGGCTAACTTGGTAGAACAGAGGGTAGAGTGCTTGCCTTGCATGCAGCTGAGCAGAGTCCAATCCCGTCTAGTCTCCTGAGCCCACCAGGAATGATGGGGTACCTCAGTGCAGAGCCAGGAATAACCCGAGCATGGCTCAATGTGGCTCGACACAAAAATTGGTTTTCCCCCCTGCAGAAATGCACCCAAGGGAGGAGCGGGACATATTAATGACAAGGATAATGTGGATAAGGTGCTTTCCTTGTACATGGCCCACCCCTGGCACCAGTAGGGACCCTTGAAAATAGCTGAGAGTGGCTCCAAGTCACTACTTCCTATTCAGAAAATGCCTGGAAGTGAAACTCGAAGGAAGGGGGTAGATGCTTTGTTTAGAAAGCAAAGAGCTAGTTCTGGGGTCCCAGATGGCCTGCTGAGAAGCAGGCTACAGAGAGAGCTCAGTCTAGCATGCACAACTTGGCTGCATTGAAAATACTGTTTTTGGGGCAGGAGAGAGGACAACAGGTAAGGTTCCTAGCTTGCACAGGGTGGGCCTGATCCCTCTTTATCCTTAGTGCTCCCTTGCACATTAACCAGATAACAAGTGTATGTCCCAATTGGCTCCAGACATAGAGTATATCCCTTTTTTTAGGTGGCTTTCTTTTTCTTTTTTCTTCAGTTTTGGACCACACCCAGCAATGATCAGGGCTTACTCCTGGCAGGATTTGGGCAATTATAGGATGCTATTGAGTGAACCCAGATTGACCAAATGCATGGCAAGTGCCTTACCTGCTGTACTATCACTAGCCCCTGGAGTATACTTTTTCATTTTTTAAATGGATATGTCTTCAATTTATTTAAGGGAAAAATATATCACATAGTTGACACAATGATCAATACATTCGTTTCAGGAAGAACAAAGGCAAAGTTATTTTAAAAATAGAAAAACTAACATGATGAAAGAGAAAGAAAAGGTTCAGTAGCAAGTATATTTTTGAAAATCATTGAATTACCAATTAACTCATTAAAGGCCTAGCAGAAGGTTTAATAAGCTTTTCTTTTTTTAAAGATAAGAGTTGATGAAGTACAGCAAAAACAGTGTTAGAGTGGCAATTGTTTGCATAGGCCCAGCAAAATATGGGGGATATGGAAAGGAATAGCCTTGGCCTAAATCAGGGGTCTCAAACTCCCCTGCAAACGGCCCTCCGTACAACATTTTGTGGCCCTGTCCCAGAGGAATCTTTTTTGTTTTGTTTTGTTTTAGTTGTTTGGGTCACACACCCCAATGTTCAAGGCTTACTACTGACTTTGAACTCAAGGATCACCCCGACTTTGCCTCCTTCGGCCCCCAGGTAAATTGACTTTGAGACCCCTGGCCTAAATACAAGGAGACCCTACCTGAAGTTTCCTGGCATAAGACCAACTCTATGCTCCAGGCATACTAGGTTGTCCAACCCAAGTCATTGTATGTAGTGCCAATAAACCTTACCCACCCCACCTCCTACCCCCCACCCCACCCCCACGCAAGTCGCTGTTGGTGTCAGGTTTCTGTAGTTAAAGATCCTGAAGGGGGGGCCGGGCGGTGGCGCTGGAGGTAAGGTGCCTGCCTTGCCTGCGCTAGCCTAGGACGGACCGCGGTTCGATCCCCCAGCGTTCCATATGGTCCCCCAAGAAGCCAGGAGCAACTTCTGAGCGCATAGCCAGGAGTAACCCCTGAGCGTCACAGGGTGTGACTCAAAAACCAAAAAAAAAAAAAAGATCCTGAAGGGGCCAGGAGAGATAGCATGGAGGTAGGGCGTTTGACTTGCATGCAGATGGACGGTGGTTCGAATCCTGACATCCCATATGGTCCCCCGAGCCTGCCAAGGGGCGATTTCTGAGCGTAGAGCCAGTAGTAACCCCTGAGCACTGCCAGGTGTGACCCAAAAACCAAAAAAAAAGATCCTGGAATCTTTGCATATCCTACATCGAAGTCAGGATGTTGTGGAGCGTCCTCTAGTTTCACCTCACAATTAGAGGGCAATGCAGATAGCCCTGCCCTGAAAGCAGGTTGTTGTTGTTGTTGTTGTTGTTAGGTCTTCTCGGTGTTAAGGGACCTCTCTTTGAAGTAGGTCAATGCCCGGGCAGCGGTAGGGTCTTCCGTGGTAGAGGATTTCTCCGCAGTGATGTTATAGACAACCGTGGTTCTTTTGTAGATGGCATCCTGGTTCAGGGCCTAGAGTATATTTTTTAGAGTATCTTTTATAAAAGGGAAGAAGTTGCACCCCGGAGTTGAAGGATGTGCCTAACACCCAAGATAAAGGATGCCTCATTTTATTTTGGTTTAGTTTGGGAGCTACACCTGTCAGTACTCACTCCTTCTGCACTCCTTACTCCTAGCTCTGCATTCAGGAATCATTCCTGGTGGTGCTCCGGGGACCCTACATGTGCTTAGGGATTGAACCCAGGCCATCCACTTGCAAGGTAAGCTTCTTTTGGCTTTTGGTAGGTAGGTTTCCAGGCACAGGTGCTCCCTGGGTTTATGTGGCACCACGGCACACCTTTGTGTTGCCCATATCAGCCCTCTTGAAATGTGTGTTTTCGCACTTGACACTGGGATATGGACTGAGGAAGCCCATGTTCCTCCTGAACCTCTTTTTCTTGATTTTCAAAGAAAACCTTATTTTTAAATTTTTTTCCAATCTTTTTTTTATTTTATTTTTTATTTTTGGTTTTTGGGTCACACCCTGCAGCGCTCAGTGGTTACTCCTGGCACTAAGCTCAGAAACCGCTCCTGGGCCCGGGGAGATAGCACAGCGGTGTTTGCCTTGCAAGCAGCCGATCCAGGACCTAAGGTGGTTGGTTCGAATCCCAGTGTCCCATATGGTCCCCCGTGCCTGCCAGGAGCTATTTCTGAGCAGACAGCCAGGAGTAGCCCCTGAACACCGCTGGGTGTGGCCCAAAAATCAAAAAATAAAAAATAAAAATAAAAATAAATCACTCCTGGCAGGCTCAAGTGGACCATATGGGATGCCGGGATTCGAACCACAGTCCTTCTGTATGCAAGGCAAATGCCTCACCTCCATGCTGTCTCTTCGGCCCCTTTGTTCTAATTTTAAAAAAATATTTATTGATTGATTGGTTTTTGGGCCACACCCAGTGGTGCTCAGGGGTCACTTCTGACTCTGCACTCAGAAATTGCCCTGGCAGGCTAGGGGACCATATGGGTTGCTGGGAATCGAACCAAATCCCTCCTGGGTAGGCCACATGCAAGGTAAATGTCCTACCACTGTGCTATCTCTCTGGCCCCAGAAAACCTTATTTTTCTTTAAAAAATAAAAAGGTAAGTTTCTAGTGGCTGGAGCAATAGTACAGTGGGTAAGGAGTTTGCCTTACTGGTGCCAGACCTGAGGTTCAATCTCCAACATTCTGTTTTTGATTTTGTTTGGGGGGAGGCCACACCCAGTGAGTTACTCCTGTCTGTGCTCAGAAATTGCTCCTGAAGGTTTGGGGGACCACATGGGATGCCGAGGATCAAACCCAGGTCCGTCCCAGGTTGGCTGCGAGTAAGGCCAACGCTTTGCTATTGCTCTGGCCCCTTAATCTCCAACATTCTATATGGTATCCCAAGCCACACCAGGACTGAACACAGCCATGAGTAAGTCCTGACCACTTGGTGTGACTCCAAAACAAACAAAAAAGTTAAATTCCCAGACCCGAGAGAGCTCAAAGGGTTTTACTTAGCGTATACTTTGCATGTAGGACACTTTGCATGCTTTCCATCCCTGCCACTAGGCATGATCCTCCGGGCCTGGAATACTTAATCCCTGAGTATTTCTGGACATAGTTTCTTCCCCATAAAAAGAAAAAAGGGGTCATAGTGATAGCACAGTGGGAGGGCCTTGCAAGCTGCTGGCTCAGGACAGATCCAGGTTTGATCTCTGGCATAGATCATATGCCTTCTATGTGAAAGGCCCTAAATTCCATTCTAAGCACTGCAGAAGAAAAAATTTGTGGCTTTTGAGACTTTTGCTCAGGGCTTATTTATGGTTCCATAGTCAGGGATCACTCCCTACAGAGCTCTGGGAACCAAATGGAGTGCTGAGAATTGAATTCAGTTTGGCCATGTGCCAGGCAAGCCCCTTACTACTATTTCTTCAGCCCCCCAAAAAACTTGTTTTGTTTGGGGCCACACCCAGTAGTACTCAGGGGCTACTCTTGGGTCTGTGCTCAGGAATCAGTGCCTGTGGATGGGGGGCATATGGGGATCAAACCCAGGCTGGCAACATGGCAAGGCAAGTGGACTCACTGTATTTCATCCCTGAAGAGTACATTTTCTTTGGTTTTTGGGTCACACCCAGCAGCACTCAGAAGTCACTCCTGGCAAGATTGGGGGACCACATGAGATGCTGGAGATTGAACCCCGGTCGGCCATGTGCAAGGCAAATGCCATACCCATTGTGCTATTGCTCTAGCCCTAAAAACATTTTTAGTTGGAAAAATAGCTAAGAAGTAAATACTTTGCTTCATCTGTATGAGGCCCTGGTTTCCAATATTTTCACCACCAACAAAGAATTCTGGAGCCTGTGAAATAGAGGTTCAGGAACTTACTTTGCATGCAGCTGAGTCCTCCCAGTTTGATAACCAATATCATACCTGGTCCCCTAAAACATTATCAGGAGTGATCTCTGAGCACAGAGCTCAGAATAGCCCCCCACTAAATACCCTGAATGTGACCCAGATTCTTGCCCTCAAAGGAGGGCAGATTTCTGGGGCTAGTGCTATAGTACAGCAGGTAAGGCATTTGCTTTGCACACTGCTGACCCCGGTTCAATACTCAGCACCCCATATGGTCCCCCAAACTTTCCAGGAGTGATCCCTGAGTGCAGAGCCAGGAATAAGCCCTGAAGAAATCTGGGTGTAGTTCAACCCTCCCCCCCCCCACACACCTCAAGAAAAAGGTAGGTGTCCAGGGACCAGGAGATGGCTCAAAGGGCTGAATATAGGTTTTGCTTTGAGGAGCCCTGGGTCTCAGCCCCAAGTATAAAATGATTTCCCCTTCATCAAACACTACTGAAAGAGTCCATAAAAGAAAAATAGAAAGTAGATTTCCAGGGGGAGAAGTGCCGAGTGATTGCTGTTAATGAGGTACTAGGTTCTTTTCTTTTCTCTCCTCCTCCTCTTCCTCCTCCTCCTCCTCCTCGTCCTCCTCCTCCTCCTCCTCCTCCTTCTTCTTCTTCTTCTTCTTCTTCTTCTTCTTCTTCTTCTTCTTCTTCTTCTTCTTCCTCTTCTTCCTCCTCCTCCTCCTCCTCCTCCTCCTCCTCCTCCTCCTCCTCCTCCTCCTCCAGCAACACCCAGGAGTAACTCCTGGCTCTGCACTCAGAAATCGCTCCTGGCAGGCTCGGGGAACTATATGGGATGCCGGGGATCGAACTCAGATTGGCAGAGTGCAAGGCAAATGATCTATCTACTTTTTATCGCTTTGGCCCCCAGACCAGTCTTTTTATTTCAGACCAGTCATATTTTGAGAAGAAATAAAGCCTGGAAGTTTAACTGCAAGCTTCCACGGATAGAGTTCAACAACCTGGAATACAGGTTTTGCATGGTGTTTGCCTGAGTTCGATCCCAAGCACTGCTCAGTCGCTTGACCAATGCCAGGAGTAGCCCCTGATCATTGTCATATGTAGCCAAGAAACAAAAAATAAAAATAAAAGTGAACCATTTGCCTCATTTCCCCACAATAAAAAGCCCATTATGGGGCTGGAGAGATAGTACAGCACATTTGCTGCACATACCCGATTTGTTTTTGATCCCTAGCACCCCTAGAGTCCCCCTGAGCACTGTCATGAGTCATCTCTGAGCACAGAGCCAGGAGTAAGCCCTGGACATTATTGGTTGTGACCTCAAAGCAAAAAGCCTACCGTTATCAGTACTTGGAATTACAGGGTAGCTTTAAAAGTCTAAAGACATACATGGGAACTGGAGCGATAGTACAGTGGGTAGGGTGTTTGCCTTGCACGTAGCCAACCTGGGTTTGATCTTCAGCATCTTATGTGGCCTACCAGGCACCACTAGGAGTAATTCTTGAGCACCACTGGATATGGACCCAAAACAAACAAACAAACAAACAGTAGGTATGGCGCTTGCCTTGCACACAGCTGACCCAGGTTTGATCCCAGGCACATTCTCTATTGTCCCTTGAGCTCAATAGGAGTAGATCCAGAGAGCAGAGTTGATCTGAGAACAGATCCAGGAATTACCCCTAAGCATCACTGGGTGTAACCCCCAAAAATCTTCCCAGAAGTAGACATACAGGAAAGTGTACGGACCCCAAGCATATAGCTTGATGGAGATCTCTCTTTTTCTCTCTTTTCTCTCTCTCTCTCCTCTCTCTCTCCTCTCTCTCTTTCTCTCTCTCTCGCAAAAAAACCTGACTTTGAGTGCTGTGCAAAGCTTTATCCCCATAACCAGTGAATTTCTACATTGAGCATTTGTTCATAAACAAAAATAGATTTATTGAATAAAAATATTTGGTGGGGGATTGAGCTCAGGCTCCATGCATGCAAGACATGTGCTTTCTGTCAAGCAATAAAGATAAATTCACCTTCAGGATAATAATGGACCCACAAAATATTGTTTAGTGTGTGTATTTCATTTGAATTTTTGGGGTTTGGGGCCACATGAGGTGGTGCTTAGGGGCTACTCCATGGATCCTGCTGAGAGTTACTGCTAGTGGTAATCAGGGGAACTTGAGGTGCCAAAAACGAAAGCCAGAGCTCCTGCATGCAAAGCATGTGTTCCAGCTCTTTGAGCTCTGCCTCGGGACTCATTAAAATTTTTTTCTTGGTGTTGGAGAGATAGTACAGTAGTGAGGCTTTCATTTTGCACGCAGTCAACCTAGGACAGACTGGTTTGAATCCCAGCACCCCATAAGGTCCCTCGAGCCAGCCAGGAGTGATTTTTTTATCACAAGCCAGGAGTAACCTCTGAGCACCGGCGGGGTGTGACCCAAAAACCAAAAAAAAATTTTTTGGGGGGACACACTTGGAGATGTTCCTTATTCCTGGCTCTGCACTCAGGAATGATTCATAGCAGTGCTAGGAGTGTGGGAGATCAAGCCCAGTTCGGCTCCATGCCACACAAGCAATCTACCCACTGAACCCATCTTGTAGCTCTTTAAAGAAAATAAAATTTGGGGCCCGGAGAGATAGTACAGCAGCGTTTGCCTTGCAAGCAGCCGATCCAGGACCAAAGGTGGTTGGTTCGAATCCCGGTGTCCCATATGGTCCCCCGTGCCTGCCAGGAGCTATTTCTGAGCAGACAGCCAGGAGTAAACCCCTGAGCACCTCTGGGTGTGGCTCAAAAACAAAAACAAAAAAAAAAAGAAAATAGTTTGGAGACCGGAGAGATAGCACAGTGGTAAGGCGTTTGCCTTAGATGCAGGAGGACGGTGGTTCGAATCGGGCGTCCCATATGATCCCCCAAGCCTGTCAGGTGCGATTTCTGAGCATAGAGCCAGGAGTAACCCCTGAGCGCTGCTGGGTGTGACCTAAAAAACAGAAAAAAAATAAAGTTTGGAATTCAGGACTTGAAAGAGGTGGAGCCCGAGGGCAAAGAGCAGCCAGCCTTCTAGAAGCAGCCTTCCTTCCTTCCTTCCTTTGTTCCTTCCTTGTAAAATAAAATTTTACGGGTTGCTCACAATAAGAATGTTTTAGCAAACTTATTTTAAACTGTATATATATCTGCAGAAATGTTCTTTTGATTTTAAGGAAGTTTATGAAAAGGAACTTGGATATCCTAGACTCGTATTCAGTGCTCAGTGTAAGAATGTTTAAGAGATTTCCTCTTCTCCCCTCCCCTCCCCTCTCCTCCCCTCCTCTCCTCTCCTCTCCTCTCTCTGTCTCTTTCCTCTCTCCCCTCTCCTCTCTCCTCTCTCCTCTCCTCTCCTCCTCTCTCCTTTCCTCTTCTCCCCTCCCCTCTTCACTCTCTTTCTCTCTCCTCTCTTCCCTCTTCTCTCTCCTCTCTCTCTTTGTCCTTTCTCTCTCTCTCTCAAAAAAAGAATGTTTAAGTTTTTTTTTTTTTGGTTTTTGGGCCATACCCGGCAGTGCTCAGGGGTTACTCCTGGCTGTCTGCTCAGAAATAGCTCCTGGCAGGCACAGGGGACCATATGGGACGTCAGGATTCGAATCAACCACCTTAGGTTCTGGATCGGCTGCTTGCAAGGCAAACGCTGCTGTGCTATCTCTCCGGGCCCTGTTTAAGAAATTTCTAATCAAGTGTATCTGCAGAAAGGTTCTAATTTTTGTTGTTGTAGTTGTTGTTGTTTTTTGGGGTTTTTTGGGTCACACCCAGCGATACTCAAGGGTTACTCCTGGGTTGGCATTCAGAAATTGTCCGTGGCAGGCTCAGGGAACCACATGGGATGCCGAGAATCGAACCACCGTCTGTCCTGGGGCAGTCACATGCAAGGCAAACGCCCTACTGCTGTGTTGTATCTCCGGTCCCTATGTTCTAATGTTTATGTTCAGAGAAGTCTATGAAAAAATGTTGTGACATGTATAAGACAGAAAGATATGTAAAAAGCTGATTATTTTGAGAATGACGCAGACAATTTGAACTTTGACGATATTACAGCCAACTTTTACTATGCCTATGCAAATAACAACCACTTTTATAAGTTCTGATGTGGGGTTTCTGCTTCTTGCACTGGGCTGACATTACATTCTATGAAGTTTTGAGGTGTCTTTGCATGTTCCAGGACCTAGAGATCTGGAACAAGTTTGGTGGAGTGGTAGTTTGCTAAGGTTCAGTTGTGGAGCTGGTCCATTTCCATCAGAGGGTATTGGGTAGGTATTGGGTGTGGCTAAAGATTGCTGTGACTTGAGGCAGAAAGGGACATCTGTCTCCACTGCTTCTGAGAAGGCTTCCAAGTTTTCAGCCAGGACCAGACTAATAGGAAGAGTTGGTGGACAGAATTTTCTTGGAGCTTAGTCGAGGAGCTGGGCTTCAGAAATCCCTTTGTGGTAGATCACTTGCCTTGTGTGTGTGAGGTCCTAAATTTAATCCCCAGCACAGTTCAAAAAAATGGGGGAGAGGGAGGGGGCGGATTGGTGGCGAAGCGGTAGGGCATTTGCCTTGCATGTAGCTGAGCCAGGACAGACCTCGGTTCAATCCCCCGGCATCCCGTATGGTCCCCCAATCCAGGAGCAATTTCTGAACACGGAGCCAGGTGTGGCCCAAAAACAAAAAAAGGGGAGGGCGTGGAGGTGAGGAAGAAGATGACTCCCCTGCATCTTTGTCCTCTTCTGCTTCTTTGTTTACTACTTTTCCTTTTTTTCTTTGTGCGGAAGGCCACACTTGACTGTGCTCAGGACTTACTCCTGATATGCAGCTCTGAGCATTGAATCCTAGTTAGCCACGTGCAAAGCAAACATCTATCCCAGTGGCCCTCTGTTTAGTGCTTTCTTATACTCCAAAAAGGGTAGAACTGGGGTTGGAGCTATAGCACAGTGAGTAGGACATTTGCCTTGCATGAGGCTGACATGGGAACGACCTGGGTTTGATCTTGGCATCCCATATGGTCCCCTGAGCCTGCCAGGAGCGATTTCTGAGCACAGAGCTAGGAGTAACCCTCAGCGCCACCGGGTGTGGCCCAACTCATCCCTCCAATAAAAAGCTAGAACTGGGGATGGGGCTTAGCAGTAGAGTATAAACCTTGCAAGTAATACCCTGGGTTCAATCTCTAATACACACAAAAATCAGAATAGTTCAGCTGCTCAGGCGCTTGCCTTGCATACTGCCAACTGAGGTTCTGTCCCTGGCACCTCCAAGTCTTGCTAGGGGTTATCTCTGAGCACACAACCTCTCTGAGTACAGCGGATTCCTAACCCCCTACTTCCACTCCCATTCCTCAGCGTGTGCCAGAGGTTGATCCAGTAAGTCCAGTTTCAGCGGACCCTCCATGCAGCTTCTGTAATCGATCGCAAGAGGGCAGCAGAGTGTCTCAAAAGGCTTAGCTTTGCCTTTTTTTTTTAAATATTATTTTTATTTAAACACCATGACTACAAACATGATTGTAGTTGGGTTTCAGTCATAAACAGAACACCCCCCTTCACCAGTGCAACATTCCCACCACCGATGCCCCCCTCCCACCTTCGCAACCCCTACCTGTGTTTAAGACAGGCATTCTACTTCTCTCATTGAGATCGTCATGATAGTTGTTAGTGTAGTTATTTCTTTTTTTTTTTTTTTTTTTTGGCCACACCCGGCAATACTCAGGGGTTATTCCTGGCTGTCTGCCCAGAAATAGCTCCTGGCAGGCACGGGGGACCATATGGGACACCGGGATTCGAACCAACCACCTTGGGTCCTGGATCGGCTGCTTGCAAGGCAAACGCCGCTGTGCTATCTCTTCGGGCCCTAGTGTAGTTATTTCTTTTTTTTTTCTTTTTTTCTTTTCTTTTTTTTTGGTTTTTGGGCCACACCCGGCAGTGTTCAGGGGTTACTCCTGGCTGTCTGCTCAGAAATAGCTCCTGGCAGGCACGGGGGACCCTATGGGACACCGGGATTCGAACCAACCACCTTGGGTCCTGGATCGGCTGCTTGCAAGGCAAACGCTGCTGTGCTATCTCTTCGGGCCCTAGTGTAGTTATTTCTTTTTTTTTCTTTTTTTCTTTTCTTTTCTTTTCTTTTTTTTTTTTTTTTTTTTTTTTTTGGTTTTTGGGCCACACCCGGCAGTGTTCAGGGGTTACTCCTGGCTGTCTGCTCAGAAATAGCTCCTGGCAGGCACGGGGGACCATATGGGACACCAGGATTCGAACCAACCACCTTAGGTCCTGGGTCAGCTGCTTGCAAAACAAACACCACTGTGCTATCTCTTCGGGCCCTAGTGTAGTTATTTCTATACCTTCACTCACCACTTTTTTGTTTGTTTGTTTTTGGGCCACACCTGGCGGTGCTCAGGGGTTACTCCTGGCTGTCTGCTCAGAAATAGCTCCTGGCAGGCGCGGGGGACCCTATGGGACACCGGGATTCGAACCAACCACCTTTGGTCCTGGATCGGCTGCTTGCAAGGCAAACACCGCTGTGCTATCTCTCCAGGCCCACACTCACCACTTTTTGTGGAAAGCTTCATAACATAGACCAGTCCTTCCAGCCCTCATCTCTATTATCTCTGGGCATTATTACAATATTGTTTTTATTGTTTTGTTTAGTTTTGTTTATCTTTGTTTTGTCTTGTTTTGGTTTTTGGGTCACACCCGGCAGTATTCAGGGGTTACTCCTGGCTCTACGGTCAGAAATCGCTCCTGGCAGGCTCAGGGGACCATATGGGATGCCGGGATTCGAACCACTGACCTTCTGCATGCAAGGCAAATGCCTTACCGCCATGTTATCTCTCCGGCCCCTACAATATTGTTTTTTTTTATTTTTCTTAAAACCCATAGATAAGTGAGACTATTCTGTGTATCTCTCTCTGTCTTTTTTATGTATAATAGTTTCCATGTCATCCATGTATAGGAAAATTTCATGATTAACAGCTTTGCCTTTTTAGCCTGACCCAACAGAGAGAGGTGACATGAGTAGGCTAACTTTGGACTGCATACATTGGACAGTGAGGCCTGGGCAGAGAACTCAAAGGACTGAGCATGTGCTTTGCATGCAGGAACCCTGGGTTTGATCTTGCTGGCACCACATGGTCCCCAGGAGCAACCCTAGAGCAACACTCAGTGTGATCCCCCAAAACCAAAATAAATAAATAAATAAATATGGCTGTAGTACAGGATTGCTGTGACAAATAAATGACATAACTTGTCAAAAGTGGCTGGGTTAAGGTTGGGGCCAGAGAGATAGTACAGCAGGTAAGATTCATGCCTTGCATGTAGCCAATGAAGTTTTGTTTTTGCTTTTAATTTGCCTTTGGGGAGGTTGTTTGTTTGGGGACTACATCCAGTGGCAGTCAGGGATTATTCCTGTATCTTGCACTCAAAAATTACTTCTGGCAGGAAAGGGGGGGTCAGATGGGATGCCAGGAATTGAACACAGGTTGGAAGCATGTAAGGCAAATATTCTACCTGCTGTAATATTACTCTGGCCTCTGGATAATAAAAATTTTATTGTATTTTTAATAACCCTGGAGGCTCTCAGGGGTTATTCCTGGCTCTACGCTCAGAAATGGCTCCTAGCTTGGGCAACCATATGGGATGTCTGGGATTGAACCCGAGTCTATCGTGGATCAACCACATGGAAGGCAAACGCCCTACCACTGTGCTACCACTCAGGACCTGATAATGAAGTTTTGATTCCCAGCACTACATAGGGTCCCCTGTGCCTGCCAGAAATGATACTTGACCACAAAGCCAAGGGTAAGCTCCAAGTACCACCAGGTGGGGCCAAAAGACATAAAAAAGCAAAGAAATTGCTATCCAATCATTTAATACTGTTTTGGTTCTCATTTCTTTAGGTGCCAACAGTGCTCAGAGGTTACACTTGGCTTTGTGTTAGGGCAGGGGACAGGAGGAGAAATTCATTCCCAGCTTGGGGAATCATGTGGTGCCAGGAATTGAACCCAGGGCTCCCTCATACAAAGCATGTTCTCAACCAATCGAGCTATCTCCCTAGTCCCTTGTATTTTTTTTTGTGGTTTTTGGGTCTCACCTGGCAGTGCTCAGGGGTTATTCCTGGCTCCAGGCTCAGAAATTGCTCCTGGCAGGCACGGGGGACCATATGGAACGCTGGGATGCGAACCGATGACCTCCTGCATGAAAGGCAAACGCCTTACCTCCATGCTATCTCTCCGGCCCAGTCCCTTGTATTTTTTATTTTAATTGATTTCACCCAGAAAAATGGAGTCTAAGGCAGGAGTCTCAAACTCAATTTACCTGGGGGCCGCAGGAGGCAAAGTCGGGGTGATCCTTGAGTGCAAAATCAGTAGTAAGTCTTGAACATTGGGGGAGGGGTGACCCAAACAACTAAAACAAAACAAAACAAAAAGGATTCCTCTAGGGCAGGGTCACAAAATGTTGTACAGAGGGCTGCAAACGGCCCATGGGCCTCGAGTTTGAGACCCCTGGTCTAAGGCCAAGAAATGGAACTTAGAACCCATTAGTCAGCTGCATCCATTTTCTGATCTAGTTGGGGAGATATGCAGAAAGAGTGATAACACATTGGAGGCTGGAGCCATGGTGCAGCCGGTAGAGGGCTTGCCTTGCAACTGATGACCTGAGTTTGATCCCTGGCATCCTATATGTCCATTGAGCACTACCAACAGTGAGTTAAACCTTGAGTGAACCTTGAGTAAAGCTGGGTATGGCTCCAAACCAAACTCAAGACTGCAATAATAAAAGAATACTCAGAGATTGAGGGAAGTCTTCTAAACTCACAGGTGTTTTATTTGATAGTTCGCTAAGTTATTTATTGCTAGTAGAGCATTCTGTTATTATATTTTGTTATTCTGTTATTATATGGCTCTTTTTAGCTTATGTGGCTTCTATGATCATTTCATACCTATGGGCCAGAGTGATAGCACAGAATGTAGGGCACTTGCTTTGCACACAGGCTAACCGAGGTGCAATCCCCAGCATCCCATATGGCCCCCGAGCCTGCCAGGAATAACTTCTGATTGCTGAGCCAGGGGTAATCCCTGAGTGCCTCCAGGTGTGGCCTCCCAACCAAAAAGCCAAAAACAAAGAATTTCACACCTAATTTGGTGTATTCCTACTGGGAAAGTCAGTATGAAAATCCTGGTGGTGGGGCCGGAGCGATTGCACAGTGGTAGGGCATTTGCCTTGCATGCGACTGATCCGGCATGGAGCTGCATTCGATTCCTGGCATCCCATATGGTTCCCTGAGCCTTCCAGGAGTGATTTCTGAATATAGAGCTAGGTAATCCCTGAGCAGTAGCCCCTGAGCACCGCCGGATGTGGCCCAAAAACCAAAAATAAAATAATATAAAATCGTGGTGGTATTGCACAGCCACTTAAGCTTGGTTCAGGATATATGGAGAAGCTTTGAGGCCGATAAGCACATTTGGTGGCTCATGGTTGTGGCCGCTGTGACTTCTGGAAGTACAGAGGCATGGGGTGAGGGGTGACATGGGAAGGTGACTCGTCCTGGCTCCAAATGTTCCTGGAGATAGATATAAAACTGGCATACCTGGAGCTTTTGGTGGCTCAGAGACTTCAGGGAACAGTGAAAAGAATTGAAGCTGAGCCATTGACGTGGTGGCAGTTGTAGGGTGAGTCTGTGTGAACAGCTGCCAGGACTTCAGCAAAGCAGGGGACTTGCCCCACCCCACATGAGTCTAAGGCATTGGCCGCTTGTGCAAACATGGCTGTGAGCTCTGGATCATGGGTGTGGCTCTGAGCTCACAGGTTTTAAATAGAAAAGATCTGATGGTCCTCCTACCATTGCCAGGAGTAGATTTTGGGGGGCGTTTGGGGATACACATGGTGGTGCTCAGGGGTTACTCCTGGCTCTGCACTCAGAAATTGCTCCTGGCAGGTTCGGGGGACCATATGGGATGCCAGGGATCGAACTTGGGTCGGTCCCGCTGTTCCACGCAAATGTCTTACCACTGTGCTCCAGCCCTCATGATTAGATTCTAAGTGGTGATCTAGGAATAACCTTGGAATATTGCCTAGTAGGTGAGGCAAGGTGAAAGGGCAAAGGGAAGGAGGAAAGGAAAAGAACAAAAAAAGGAAAGAAAAGTTTTTTTGTTTTCTTTTTTGGATCTTGGGCCACACCTGACGGTGCTCAGGGGTTACTCCTGGCTGTCTGCTCAGAAATAGCTCCTGGCAGGCACGAGGGACCATATGGGACACCGGGATTCGAACCAACCACCTTTGGTCCTGGATCGGCTGCTTGCAAGGCAAACGCCACTATGCTATCTCTCCGGCCCCCAGGAAAGAAAAGTTAAGATCTAACATGAGGGGCCAGAAAGATAGTACAGTGGGTAGGGTGTTGTCTTGTAGATGGTACTATCTTCAGCATCTCATATGGTTTCCCAAAACCCGAAGTGATTCTGTGTACTGTGAGTTACACACTCCATGTGTGACTCAAAAACAAAAACAAAAACAAAAACAAAAACAAACAAAAAAAAACCCCTAATCTTTCTTTTCCCTCTGGCAACCGCAATAGGATTCTTTTTTGTTTTTTTGTTTGTTTGTTTGTTTGTTTTTGGTTTTCCGGGCCACACCTGGAAAGCTCTCAGAAATCGCCCCTGGCTTGGGGGGACCATATGGGACGCCGGGGGAATCGAACCTCGGTCCTTCCTTGGCCAGCGCTTGCAAGGCAGACACCTTACCTCTAGTGCCACCTCGCCGCCCCCCCAATAGGATTCTTTTTAAAAAACAAACTTTTATTGATTTGCTGGTTGTTGGGCCACACCCAGCATTGCTCAGGAGTTACTCCTGGCTCTGCACTCAGAAATTACCCCTGGCAGGCTGGGGAACCATATGGGAATCAAACCAGGTTCCTCCTTGGTCAGCTGAATGCAAGGCAAATGCCCTACCACTGTGCTATCTCTGGCTCCACACAACAGACTCTTAACCAAGGAAGGCCCACATAGGACAGATTGGGAGAAACCCCATAAAAGCCATCTTGGAACAAAAGAGAGGCTCCCTGGGCCTATGAACTTAGTGCCTGAGCACATGTTGTCTGCATCCCCCCCTCCTGAGATGTGGACTTGCCTACTTTCATACTGAATTGTGTACTGGGGCTCTCTCTCCCTTTGGAGAAGCCCAGGCTCTCTCTTGAGCACATTACTCTCTCTCTCCATTTCTTATCCCCTTCCTCCCCTTCTTCAATGCCTTCCAATAAAGCCTGTTTTGCCTCCATGGCTCATCTCCTCCTGAAATTCTTTTCTGTGAGGGAAGGCAGCAGGCCAGAAAAACCTGAGTAAGATCTAGGACTGACTCTTCTTTCCTGTACTGAATGATTTCTCACTCCAGATCCCTGAACAATCAGGCAGCAGAGACCCATTCCCATGCCAGGCGATCAAGTGGGCCATAGGTGTGGCTTGATGGTCACCTAGTGGGACTGGTAGGACTTGAGGTCCTTGCTATGTTGGGGCTTATTGCAGACTTTGTCAGTCCTAAAGCTCAGTCATTCAAGTGTGGCAGAAGTGAAGAGTAAAGCAGCATATTCTCCTTTTAGGCTGATGCTTCTCTCCTCCCCACTTTATGTAAGTCAATTGGGGACTGCCACCAGTATCATTTCCATCCTCATTTCACGACCCTCTCAAGATGGTGGCTTTCTGCCCACCAGGAGTAACTCCTGAGCACAGAGAGAAGAGTACGTGACTTCTCTTGTGCACTGGTATTATGGCTTTCCATTGCCTTTCTCTTTCAACTTGGCCTCACATCCTTCAGGCCCTCTGCAATGCCTTAAAGTTCTCACTGCATGGTGAGATCAGAAAAGTGAATGTGAGACTAAGGCTGTGGACTGACCAAGTATAATGTGAAACTGGAACCAGAAACTGCCAATATTTTCTAACCTGGAACCTTGACATAGATCTCAGAACCAGCTTTCTGGGTGGCAGATCTGACCAATCACACTTGATTTTGTGTTTAGTTTCTGTTATATTTTTATCTTTTTTTGTTTGGCCACACCTGGTCATGCTCAGGGGTCACTCCTCATTCTGCACTCAGTAATTACTCTTGGCAGTGCTTGGTGGATCATATGGGATGCCAGGGATTGAATCTGGGTTGGCTGTGTGTAAGGCAACAACACCCTACCCACTGTGCTATCTTTCTGACCCCAGGCTAGTACTTTCCATTGATGGGCCTTCCTTGGGCCCCTAGCATCTTGAAATGAAATTCTATTTTGGAAGACATCCCTATTTGCATTTGGGCCCTTCCTAATGTCTGTCTGTCTGTCTCTCAGTTTCTCACTCTCATTTTCTCAATAAAACAAAATAGTTTTTATTGAGAAATGTGAGGGTAGGCTGGAGCATACAGGGCGGGGGGCAGAGCATTTACTTTGCAACACAGCCATCCTGGCTATGATCCCTGGCACCCCATATGGTCCCCTGAGACTTCCCAGAAGTGATCCTTAATTAAGCACAGACAGGAGTACCTCAGAGCACCACCAAGTGTAGTCCCAAAACAAAAAAAGTGTGAGGAGGCAGAAGGAAGGAATATGTGTTTTTTTCCACCAACTTGAAAGAGCAGGCAAGCAAGCAAAGAGAAATTGAGGTGTTTATTCAAAGGAGAACATGGTCTGAAACATGCTCCATGTATTTCTTAGTAGTATTTTATTATTGAAGGCCAGCATTTCTCAGCCAGAGATTACATGACTTCTGTGTCTGGCCAGGATATTCCAAAGGAGCCACAGGTAAAAATCAGACCTGTGGCATCCATAGCACCAGTCTAGGGAACAAACCAGTTGTACAGGGAGGTCACCAGAAGAAAACAGATGGGAAGGGGCCATGGTGGGCACAAGGTTGAGAAACAGGGCCTAGATAGTGATGGAACCTTAAGGGAAAGGGTTCTAGACTACCTCTCCCACTGAGACGCTCAAGGAAGTTAGAGCGGTTTTTATTCCATATTTCATGGGCTAAGAGAGAAGGGAAAGTACTGGAATGCAGAAATCAGAGACTTGATTCTTCCTTCCCCACCTGAGGCCAGAGCAATAACTCATGCAAAGAAGAAAAGAGGGGAGTATGACTATCAATCACCCACCATTCAAGAGGCATCCAGCAGACCAGAGAGATAGCACAGTGGGTAGGTTGCTAGTATTGCATTCGGCCAACTCGGGTTTGATCCTCAGCATCCCATATGGTTCCCTAAGCCTGCCAGCAGTGATTCCTGAGTGCAGAGCCAGGAGTAATGCCTGAGCCTTGCCAAGGTTGACCCCCCCAAAAAAAAAACAAGAAGGAGAGGGGCCAGAGTGGTGGAGCAAGCCATAAGGTGTCTGCCTTGCCCGTGCTAGCCTAGGATGGACCTCAATTTGAGCCCCCAGCATCCCATATGGTTCTTCAAGCCATGAGCGATTTCTGAGTGCATAGCCAGGAGTAACCCCTGAGTGTCACTGGGTGTGACCTAAAAACCCAAAAAAAAGAGGAAGAGGAGGATGAAGAAGACCATGCAGTAAGCAGAAGCCACAGTATGATCCAATTAATGGAGTAGACTTCAAGAACTGTGATCCATCCAGGAAATGGGTTCATGAACTCCAAATGACACTTTTAATTGGGTGGTGGTTCAGGAGTCACTCCTGGCTCTATACTTAAGGGATCACTTTCAGCAGTGCTCAGGGGGCCTATGGGATACTGGGAATCAAACCTGAGTTGGCTGCTGACAAGGGCAAAGCAAGCACCCTACTG
Organism: Suncus etruscus; assembly: GCF_024139225.1. NCBI lineage: Eukaryota > Metazoa > Chordata > Mammalia > Eulipotyphla > Soricidae > Suncus > Suncus etruscus. The sequence goes on from NC_064868.1 coordinate 117,220,735, forward strand.
GCTGACTATCTCTCTGCCACCACCGAATGACACACTTGTCACTCCCTAAGCACAACATAGTATAAAAACTGTTACTAACTGTACTTTTCCCTCCCAGTTGTGTTGAAGAGACAAGGTTGTCCAGAATGAAACAGAAATATCCAAATCAGGAAGTTCAAGATCTCCCACTGATTTTTGATAAAATGGGAAGCAGAAAGGAACAGTCCCCAAAACACATCGGAGAGAAACTGGCTACAGTGTACAAGACCATTCCAGAAGGCCTCTTTATGTTTAGAACCAGAATCCATTTGGAGAATGGCAAGACAAAAGGATCATGACATTCTTTTTTTTTTTTTTTTTGTGGTTTTTGGGTCACACCCGGCAGTGCTCAGGGGTTATTCCTGGCTCCGGGCTCAGAAATTGCTCCTGGCAGGCACGGGGGACCATATGGGGTGCCGGGATTCGAACCGATGACCTCCTGCATGAAAGGCAAACGTCTTACCTCCATGCTATCTCTCCGGCCCCGGATCATGACATTCTTTTTAATTCCGTGCATTATGCAAAGAGTGAAACCAAATATGGTCTGGCAATACATGGCTTATGGAGACAAGAAAAAGACCTCAAGACGTTGGAGAGGTGATAGTAAAACTGTAGAGTACTTGTCTTGCATGCAGTGAATCTGGATTCCATCTGCAAAACCCTAGATGGTAACCCAAGGAGTGATCTCTGAGCACTGCTGGGTGTGACCTTTTCCCCACAAAAGTCACAGGCAGACAGGAAGTTGCACCCCCTCTTGTTGATTTTTTTTGTTTGTTTTTGGGCCACACCCGGCGGTGCTCAGGGGTTACTCCTGGCTGTCTGCTCAGAAATAGCTCCTGGCAGGCACGGGGGACCATATGGGACACCGGGATTTGAACCAACCACCTTTGGTCCTGGATCGGCTGCTTGCAAGGCAAACACCGCTGTGCTATCTCTCCGGGCCCATCACCCCCTCTTGTTGTTAAGAGAATGTCATTGGTCTCTGGGAATCTGTGCTGTACCAATGTCACAAACTGAGAAAGGACAGAACTCCAAAGGCCCAAGGAGAGTTACGTTTGAAGGTGGGCTAAAGTATCGAGTGTTCATCTCTGATACAGAGGAACCAGACAGCAAAGATATTTCCCAGAGAAAGTGGGAAGATTTTAGAGAACTGAAAACCAGTCTGGGTCGTGGGAGTGTAGAAATGACCCATTTGGGGGTGGCAGGAGAGGGTGTCTAGAGGAAGTAGTGTTGAGTGGATAGAATGAGGTGGGGGGAGGAAAGCAGGATGCCAGAGTCCCAGGAACCTCCAAGCCAAGGTGTCTAACTTGGATTCTCCGCAAGTCAGAAAACCATTTACTTTGGGATGGAGAGATAGCACAGCAGTAGTGCATTTGCCTTGCATGAGGCCTACCCAAGAGCGACTTCTGAGCACAGAGACAGGAGTAACCCCTAAGCACCACCGGGTATGACTCAAAAAACAAAAAAACGGGGCCCGGAGAGATAGCACAGCGGCGTTTGCCTTACAAGCAGCTGATCCAGGACCTAAGGTGGTTGGTTCGAATCCCAGTGTCCCATATGGTCCCCCGTGCCTGCCAGGAGCTATTTCTGAGCAGACAGCCAGGAGTAACCCCTGAGCACCGCTGGGTGTGGCCCAAAAAACAAAAAAAAAAACCAAAAAAACCAAACCAAACCAAACAAAAAAACCCCTTTACCTCGGACATTGGCTTCTCGACACAAAATCTAATCAAACAGCAGCTCACAGGGCTTGGCATGACACTCAGGGGCCTCAGAGGCCTCTGTACCTTGCTAGGAGTGAGATCCTGAGCAAGCAGCCTGTAGGCACCACTAAATGGAGGTTCCCTCACACACAATGAGAAAGATGAGATCACCAAGGTCTGGGTAGGAATAGCTAGAGAGAGAACTGAAGCAAAGACTCAGAGAGGTCATCAGCTCAGGGAGAATTGGTGTCGCAAGGGGAGGCAGTGGAGACAAAGAGAAACAGAGAAGACAGAGAGAAGCCAGGGGGTTGGACAGATAGAACAGCAGGTAGGGCACTTTCCTAGCAAAAAATCCCTATGTAGAGATTGACCTGGTTTCAATCCCAAGCATTCCATATGGTTCCCTGAGCATTGCCAGAACTATTTTTTTTGGGGGGGCCACACCGTCGGTGCTCAGGGGTTACTCCTGGCTGTCTGCTCAGAAATAGCTCCTGGCAGGCACGGGGGACCATATGGGACACTGGGATTCGAACCAACCACCTTTGGTCCTGGATTGGCTGCTTGCAAGGCAAACACCGCTGTGCTATCTCTCCGGGCCCAGGAATAATTTTTTTTTGGACCACACCTGGTGGCGCTCAAGGATTCCTCCTGGCTCTGTGCTCAAAATCACTCCAGCTCTGTGCTCAAAATCACTCCAGGCAGGCTGCAGGGACCATATGGAATGTCAAGAATTGAACCTGGGTCCTTCCCCGGTCAGCCGAATGCCAGACGTGTGTGTGTGTGTGTGTGTGTGTGTGTGTGTGTGTGTGTGTGTGTGTGTGTGTGTGTGTGTGTGTGTGTGTGTGAGAGAGAGAGAGAGAGAGAGAGAGAGAGAGAGAGAGAGAGAGAGAGAGAGAGAGAAGCCAAGGGATTTGGGGATTTGGAAGAGAGAACCCTGTAGGTGTTCTGGCTGGAGCAATATCATGAAGAGGGTTTTGCCATTTAGTAAGATAGACCAGACTAGGAGAAACTTCATTTTAATTGGGTGGGAGGGCAGAAGGGTCAGGGGTTTGATTTAGAATAGATATAGTTATACTTGGGTACAAGACGACCAGGTGAATAGACAGTTGGGCATTGCATATGCAAGTCAAGGGAGAACTGGAGGACTCTGAGGAGTGGCACAGCAGCTTAGAACGCCTGGCTTGTAAGCATATGGTCATGAGTTCAACCCTTTGGTGTCCCACATGTTGTAACCATGGTTCTGACAATAGTTTTTTTTTTTTTTTTTTGCTCTGGAGCCACACTACAGAGCTCAGGGCTTCCTCCCAATATTGTGTTCAGGGATCAACGATAGGGGTGCCTGGTGGACCCTATACAATGCTGGGAATCAAACCCTGGTCCACCGCTTGCAAAGCAAATGCCCTACTTACTATCCTTTATCTCTCTAGTCCTAGCTTTGATTTCTTGCACCTCGAAGCTCTACTCTTCATTGGAATGAAAGTCACACTGGTGATGTTTGAACATTTAATGCCAGAAAAGACTGTATTATGAACAATTTAGTAAATCATAGTATTATAACTTTTTTGTTTGGGGGCTATACCTGGAGGTGCTCAGGGGTTGCTCCCATCTCTGCACTCAGAAATCACTCTTGGCAGTCTCGGGGACCATATGGAATTTCGGGAATCAAACTTGGGTAGATTCAGGGTAGGCTACATGCAAGGCAAACACCCAACCTCCGTGCTAACGCTCCAGCCCATATAATAATATTTTAAAAAATAAATGTCTACGTGGGGGCAGGAGAGATAGCATGGAGGTATGGCATTTGCCTTGCATGCAGAAGGATGGTGGTTCGAATCCTGGCATCCCATATGGTCCCCTGAGCCTGCCAGGAGCGATTTCTGAGCGGAGAGACAGGAGTAACTCCTGACCAAACACCCCAAAATAATAAATAAATAAATAAATAAATAAATAAATAAATAAATAAATAAATAAATAATGTCTACTAAATTCCTTTGCTCATTTCAAAAACCAAGCCACTGAGTGGAAGACATAGCACAATGGGCTGAGTGCCTGCTTTATGCAGGAGGCCTGAGTAACCATGTGATTCCTTAAGCACCATTAGTAAGAACCCTGAGCATTGTTGAGTGTAGCCCCCAAACCAAAAATAATCAAGTTGGTTTTGTTTTGGGGGGCCATAACTGGCAGGGCTCAAGGTTTACTCCTGACTATGATCATGGATCATTTCTGGTAGTGTTCAGAGGAGCCTATGAGGTGCAGGAAATTAAACCTATGTCAGCCACATGCAAGGCAAACACCTTATCCGCTGTGCTATGTCTTCATTTCCAAGAGCAAGTTATTTATGTATTTTTGTTGTTGGCTTGTACGAGTTCCTTATAATCTGATGTTAAACCTTTATGAGATATGTTTGCAAATATTTTCTTTTCTGTGGACGTGTTATGAAATTCAAACCACTATCTCTGTATCTTAGTAGGAAGGATGATAGCAATCTCTGGAAAATTACCTGCCCACTGGTTTTCTAAATCCAGCTATAATTAATTCTAGTCACTTTTTATTGCAATGTAAAAAAATAGTTACATTTTCTCAGGTACTTAAGAACACAAACTACAAGAATGTTACACATTAAACTCCTGGAAATATTTGAGAATATATAGTAGAATAATTTACTGTGTATCATGGATAAAATAGCAGCCCTGTTCTATTTGTTTAAGAATGAAAGTGTATGGCCCCGGAGAGATAGCACAGCAGCGTTTGCCTTGCAAGCAGCCGATCCAGGACCAAAGGTGGTTGGTTCGAATCCCAGTGTCCCATATGGTCCCCCGAGCCTACCAGGAGCTATTTCTGAGCAGACAGCCAGGAGTAACCCCTGCGCACCTCCGGGTGTGCCCCAACCACCCCCAAAAGAATGAAAGTGTAGGGGCTGGAGGGATGGCATGGAGGTAGGGCATTTGCCTTGCATGCAGTGGTTCGAATTCCAGTGTCCCATGTGGTCCCCCGAGCCTGCCAGGAGCGATTTCTGGGCATAGAGCCAGGAGTGACTCCTGGGCGCTGCTGGGTGTGACCCCCCCCCCAAAAAAAAATGAAAGTGTAAGAATGAAAATCGGGGCCGGAGAGATAGCATGGAGGTAAAGGCATTTGCAGAAGGACGGCATCCCATATGGTCCCTGAGCATGTCAGGAGCGATTTCTGAGCATAGAGCCAAGAGGAAACCCTGGGCGCTGCTGAGTGTGACCCAAACAAACAAACAAACAAAAAAGAATGAAAATCAAAGAGAGGCTGGAGCAGTAGCACAGGTGGTAGGGCATCTGCCTTGCAACTGCTATCTTAGGATGAACTGTGGTTCGATCCCCCGGCGTCCTATATGGTCTCCCAAGCCAGGAGCGATTTCTGAGCACAGAACCGGGAGTAACCCCTGAATGTCACCGGTTTGGCCCAAAAATAAATTAAAAAATGAAAGTCAAAGAAAATTCCATTTCATTGGAAATATTTCATTGCTTGATACAAACAGCTAAGCATGTATTTCGATGATTTTTGTTTTGTTTTGATTTTTGGCCATACCTGATAGTGCTCAAGGTTTACTCCTGGCTTTGAGCTCAGAGGTAACTCCTGGTGGGCTTGGGGACATAGGGATGCTGGGGATTGAACCTGAACTGGTCATATAAAACGCAAACACCCTACCCACTGTACTATTGCTCCAGCTCCTTTTTCAGGACTTAAAGTACTTTGAGGAAAGTCAGAGAGACTCTATGGAAGGTAGGGTGCTTGCTTTGCACGAGGCAGACCCAGGTTCAATCCTGGCATCCTCAGTGGTCCCCTGAGCTCTCCAGGAGTAATTCCTGAGTGCAGAGCCAGGAGTAACCCCTGAGTATCACTGGTGTTTCTCTCTTTCCCCAAAAAGAGTACTTGAGGAATGTCACTCCACCCCCATCTTTCAGTGTTAGCTTACCTGATGGTAAGATCTGCTCATTTCTGGGAGGAATCTTTGAAAGGTAACAAAAGGATTTCCTGAGGGGTGTGAGGGGGATTCAGCCAGGGATTGAGCAAGAAGCAGAAGTAGACATGGTTGAAAGAGGTTGAGATATCAGGGCAGCTGAAGAGAGCATGCTTAAAAAGGTTTCAGATTATAGGCCACACACAGTGGCCAGGGCCTTAATAAAGTTGATGTCTCCTGAAACCTGACTGCCTGTAGATCATTTCCCTGCCACTACACGGAACCTTCAGACCCGCCGACGGGAAGGGGTTGCAGGCACATGACCCGGGCGGGCAGACAAAGGCCTCACCATGCCTCCATCCATCTCATCATCATCCACCTCCATCCAGGACACAATAATTAATATGTTTTTCAACAGAGGAGCCCAGTAGAAGAGCAAATTAGGTGGTTAAGTAGCACAGAAGCCACTAAACTCAGTAAATGAAAATAATAACAAAGAAGGGTCAATTAGTAACAAACAGCTCGTAAATCTTCAAGGACTTCAATACACAATTGTAAGATACAGCATTTTACACAAATTTTCTTTCACTGAATTATATATATAAAGTTGTTGGGTTTTTTTTTTTTTGGTTTTGGGCCACACCTGGTGACGCTCAGGGGTTACTCCTGGCTCTGTGCTCAGAAATCACTCCTGGCTTGGAGGACTGTATGGGACACTGGGGGATCGAACCATGGTCTGTCCTAGGCTAGCACAAAAAAGGCAGACGCCTTACCGCTATGCACCACTGCTATGGCCCCTATAAAGTTTTTTGGGGGGCACACCCAGCAGTGCTCAGGGGTTACTCCTGGATCTACACTCAAAAAACACTCCTGGCAGGCATGTGGGATCATATGGGATGCTGGGGATAGAATCCTGGTTTGCCACATGCAAGGTATGTATATATATATATATATATATATATATATATATATATATATATATATATTGGACCACACCCACTGACGCTCAGGGGTTACTCCTGGCTATGTGTTCAGAAATTGCTCCTGGCTTGGAGGACCATATGGGACACTAGGGGATCAAACCACGGTCCGTCCTAGGCTAGGGCCGGCAAGGCAGAGGCCTTACCAGTTGTGCCACCACTCTAGCCCCTGAATTATATTTTTGATAAATCTATTTACTGTTTTGTTGTAACAAAGCAATACAAAATAAATTTTTTTTGTCTTCTAAGAAGGCAGGATGTGGGGGGTTGGTAGGAAACTGGGGACAGTGGTCAAAGAAAGGTCACATTGGTGGTGGGATTGGTTGTTGGAACATTGAACACCCCTAAACAACTATATTATAAACAACTTTGTAAACCACAGTGTTTAAATAAAGTTAGAGAAAAGTAAAACATTTTGAGGATCTGGAGCATAAGTACAGTGAGTAGGGTGCTTGTCTTGCATATGGCTGACCCTGGTTGGATATTTAGCACCCCATAGGGTCCTCTGAGCCTGGCCAGGAGTTGATCCCTAAGCACAAAGCTCTGGAGTAAGTCCAGAGCACAACTAGGTGTGGCCAATAAAAGACAAAACTGTAGGGGCCAGAGAGAGAGCATGGCGGTAGGGCGTTTGTTGGCACATGGCCGACCCAGGACTGAAAGTGGTTCAAATCCCGGCATCCCATATGGTCCCCTGAGCCTGCCAGGAGCGATTTCTGAGCACAGAGCCAGGAGTAACTCCTGAGTGCCACCGGGTGTGACCCCCCCCAAAAAAAAGACAAAAATGTTGAGGTGTCATGGTTACAATAATGTTCACATTTATGCTTATATTATACATAGCTACCTTGCCTTCACTACCACAATTTGTTGAAAACTCTCCACAGTGTCCTAGTGTCACCAAGTCTGCATCTTCCATCCCTGCCCTCCTCCCCATGGAAACTTCAGTTTTGTATTCAGAGTTTAAGCAGATATTTTTTTTCTCTCTGGGTTGTCTTTTTTGTTGTTTTGGGGACACACTAGGTAGTGCTTGGTTGTTATTTCTGGCTTTACATTTAGGAATTACTCCTGATAGTGGCCAGAGAGATAGCATGGAGGTAAGGCTTTTGCCTTTCATGCAGAAGGTCGGTGGTTCGAATCCCAGCATCCCATATGGTCCCCCAAGCCTACCAGGAGTGATTTATGAGCATAGAACCAGGAGTAACCCCTGAGCTCTGCCAGGTGTGACCCAAAAACCAAAAAAAAAGATAGTTCTTGGGGGACCATATGAGGTGCCAGGGATCAAACACAAGTCAGCCACATGCAAGGCAAACGTCCTGCCTGCTGTTCTATTGCTCCAGCCCTCTCATTTTCTTATAGGCTCTCTTTTTGTTTGTTTGTTTGTTTGGGGGGGGCTGGGTCACACTGGGCAGCACTCAGGGGTTACTCCTGGCTCCACACTCAGAAATCACTCTTGGAAGGCTCAGGGGACCATATGGGATGCCGGGATTCAAACCACGGTCCTTCTGCATGCTAGGCAAATGCTCTACCACTGTGCTATCTCTCCAGCCCCTTATAGGCTCTCTTGAGCCCAGAGAAGTTTTCAATTTGCCAATTTATTAGGCCATAGAGATAATGCAGGGCTGAGGGGCTTGCACAGCGATAAGGCACTTGCCTTGCATATAGCTGTCCTTGGCTTAATCTCCTGCTACTATCTATATATAGTCCCCAGAGCACTGCCAGGGGCCACTTCTGAGCATAGAACCAGGAATAGTCACTGAAGGGCCCTTCCAGGTGTGATTCTCTAACCAAAATAAACAAACACCCTTCCCCCCCAAAAAACCAACATAGTACAGGGATTGAGGCACTTGGTTTGCAGGCACTTAATCCTTAGCACTTTATAGTCCCCAGAACCAGGAGTAGTCCCAGAGCACTGCCAATGGTGGCCTCCTCCAAAAGAAATCAAGTCCAAAATATCAAGTTCTTCTTTTGTTTCTTGTACTTTTAGGTAAAAATCTATAGTTCTCTTTTCAACCAATATTTATCAAGTGACTCATCTCTCAGGAATTAGGTGAATATTGCTTATGTTGAATAAGGCAGGCCAGGTCCTCACCCTTACAGGGTTTAAGTGTAGTGGTGACAGAGCAGAAATAAATCTAATAACTTCAAAGATAGCTTCTCAAGTATGAAAAGGACAGTGGAAAGGAGCACAATGGGCTAAGCAAGACACTTCCTTAACCCGAGATGCAGAGATTATTTCCTGGAGGAAGTGGCATGGATTTTCATTTATTTCCTTGGTTTTGGAGCCACATATATGATGATCGGAGCTTACTCCTGGGTCTGTCCTCATGGTTCACTCCTGGAGGGGCTTGGGAGACCATATGGAGTGCCGGGGACTGAACCCAGCTTGGCTGCATTCAATGTAAACAGCCTACCTGCTATGCTATCGCACCGACCCCCATCTTCCTTTCTTTTTAATTTTGGTTTGGGGCCTACAACCAATTCTGTATTCAGGGAACCATACCACAAAGCCACACCTAGAAAATGTTCAGGCAGTAACTCCTGGCAGTGCTTGAGGGGACTCTATGTAGTAAGAATTTGAACTAAGGTCAAGCTTACAAAGCCACGTACAAGGCAAGTACCTTTATCTGCCACTCCCTATCCACCAGCATGATTTCTTCCAAATCCTTACCATGCTGCTCTACTTATGGCTTTCTTATGGCATCTAGCTACTTTGTTAAGTTTCAACTCCACCATCTCTTCCTTGTAGAGCCCAACCTTAGTAATCTGGCATTCTGCCTATCCTTTTCTCCAGCGTCGCCCTGAAATGCCTTTGCTCCCACCTTCCCCCCACACCAACTGACTTTCATTTCTTGCCACATGTGGGTTTTTTGGGTTTTGGGTCACACCCAGTGGCGCGCAGGGGTTACTCCTGGCTCTGCCCTCAGAAATCGCTCATAGCAGGCTTGGGGGACCATATGGGACAGTGGGATTTGAACCACCGTCCGTCCTGGGTGGTCTGTTTGCAAGACAAACACCATACCACTGTTTTATCTCTCAGGCCCTCTTGCCACTTGTTATCTTCACCAGGAGGCATCTCTTTTTCCCTACTGACCAGCTCCCATTCACCCCTAGAATTTCTAAATCAGGCAGAATCTTTCCCTCTAGAGCCTATCTGCCAGTTTTCTGGCTCCTCTCTGCACCTCCCCTTCGTTTTTGTTTGTTTGTGTTTGTTTGTTTTTGTTTTCAGGCTCCATCCAGATGCTCAGGGGCTGCTTACTCCTGGCTCTGAAGAATTGCTCCTAATGGTACTTGGAGAACCACATGGGTGCTAAGGTTCAAACCCGAGTTGGCTGCCTGCAAGGTGAGCACTCTACCTGCTGTATTCTTTTTTTTTTTTTTTTTTTAGGTTTTTGGGCCACACCCGGCGGTGCTCAGGGGTTACTCCTGGCTGTCTGCTCAGAATTAGCTCCTGGCAGGCACGGGGGACCATATGGGACACCGGGATTCGAACCAACCACCTTTGGTCCTGGATCGGCTGTTTGCAGGGCAAACACCACTGTGCTATCTCTCCGGGCCCTACCTGCTGTATTCTTATTACGTCTCTTTCCTTTTTTTCTCAGCTCTCTTTCTAGGTACCTCCTTCTTTCTCTCCTCTGGTCCCACTGGCTCCCACAAAACTACAGCTATGCGAATGCAGCTGCTGCATGCCCGTTCAGCACCCTTGGGGAGGGAAGGCAGGTTTCCCGGAAGTTGTTCTTTCTCTTGGGGGGAACATACCAAGCTGGCCTCAAACAGCATACCAGAAATGCCAAGGGCCTGATGTGAGGTGCGGAGAGCTTGTCTCCTGCAGCCGATCCTCCACTGGACACGAAAGGGGAGGCTCGGGCCCTCGCACACGAGAGGGCTGGGAAAATTGCTGATGACAGGAAAAAGGCAGAAAGCTGTCTTGTGAGTCTTCCTGCTGATTTCATTTTTCTTTCACAAAGAGCCTGGTGGAATTCATCTCGGGTCTTTGCTAACACTTCAGAGATTCTTGGGCACACCACTTTTTTTAAATTGCTTTTGTCTCAAGACATGTTTAGGGAGTACCATGTGGTACTGAGGATGGGTTTTTTTTGTTTTGGGGGGCCACACCTGGCAGTGTTACTCCTGGCTTTGCACTCAGAAATCGCTCCTGTCAGGGGGACCATATAGGATGGCGAGGATTGAACCCAGGTTGAGTCAGGTTGGCTGCATACAAGGCAAATACCATGTGGTGTTGGAATCCAAGACCTCTATACTCAGTGGAGCTCTCCCTCCCCAGGATTGAGATGTGAGCACAGAGGGAGACAGATTTCCCAAATGATGGTACAGTGAGTGGGGTGTTTGTTTTGCATGTGACCAGTCCAGGTTCGAAACCTTGACTCCTCATATTGTCTCCAGAGCCCACCAGGAGTGATCCCTGAATTCAGAGCCAGGAGTAAGGTCTGAGTAAAGTCAGGTTTGGTTAAAAAATGGAGGGATTGAGAGAGTAGAGCAAATAGGCCTGCCAGCAGATATGCACACCATCCTCTAAGTTATCAACTCCTACAGCCTTCTTCCAGCCCAAGTGAGGCCCCCTGATATTCTTCTCATTCCAGCCTGTTTCTGAGGGGAATCAACATTCCAACCAACAGCTTCTGTGTGAAATATAGTATAAGAGGAGTGCTTCTATGTCAAAGAAACTCCTACTGTTGGTGGAAAGAGGGTAAGAGCGGTGAGAGAAACCCCAAATCACTGCAAGTAGGTATGTTGTGTGGTTCAGTTTTTTTTTTTTTTTTTTTTTTTTTTTTTTTTTTTTTTTGTGGTTTTTGGGTCATACCCGGCAGTGCTCAGGGGTTACTCCTGGCTCCATGCTCAGAAATTGCTCCTGGCAGGCACAGGGGACCATATGGGACGCTGGGATTCGAACCGATGACCTCTTGCATGAAAGGCAAACGCTTTACCTCCATGCTATCTCTCCAGCCCCGTGTGGTTCAGTTTTCATGGGGAAATGAAACTCTCCCAAAAGAGTTCCCCTATAAGCCAGTTACCCCACTCCTGACATCTCTCCTCTGCAAAATATAGAACCATTTACTTGTACAGGTATGCACAGAGCTCTGTTCATTGCAGCACTGAATATAATCACCAAGATCTGGAAACAACCTAAATGCCCAATTACAGAGGAGTAGATAGAAATCTGTGGTATTGGAGCACAGTGGGAAGGGCATGTGCTTTGTATGCAACTGACCTGGGTTCAGTTTCTGGCATCCATATGGTCCCCCAAGCATTGCTGAAGTAAATCCTGAGTTCAGAGCCAGAAGTAACTCCTGCGCACTGCTGGGTGTGGTCCCAAAATTAAAAGGAAGAATTTCTTGCATATATACACAATTTATTCTATGCAGCCCTAAGAAAACACAGAATCTTGCCATAGCCTGCAATGGGGTGAGGACTGGAGGGCATCATGTTCAGTAAAATAAGTGAGAGGAAGAAGGACATATAACCCCCTGATCTCAATCATCTGTGGTATACAGAGAAACCAAACAAGGGACAGACAGTATTGAATGAGAGCAAACCCTTGACCTTGGATTACAAAACTGAGATGACCAAGCAATGGGGGGCAGGAGGAAGAGTTGGGCTAGAAGTTACATGGGGACAGTGGTGGAGGAGCTGGAATACTTTGGTGGTAGTAGAATTGAGGTTAGTTTACAAACTATTTAAACGCTAAATATCAACCCTATTGTAACCATGTTCCCCAGATTGGAGGAAAAGTACATATAGGACTGGAGAGATAGGATAGTGGATAGGTTACTGGAGAGATAGGATAGTGGATAGGTTGCTTGACTTGCAGGTGGCCAACTCAGATTTTGTCCCTGACATCATGTAGGATCTCCTGAACTCTCCAGGAGCCAGGAGTCATCCTGAGCACAGCCAGATGTGGCCCCAAATCAACAGAACAACAAGATCCAGTAAAATAAAAAAGAAATAAGTGCTGTATTCAGAGATAATACAGTGAATAGATAGGGAACTTGCCTTGCATGAGGCTGACCCAGGTTTAAATCCCAAGCATCCCATATAATCCCCTGAGCTTTATCAGAAATGACCCCTGAGCACAGAGCCAGGAATGTTTTTTTTTGTTATTTTGGTTTTTTTTTTTTTGGTTTTTGGGTCACACCTGGCAATGCTCAGAGGTTATTCCTGGCTCTACACTCAGAAATCACCCCTGGCAGGCTCAGGGGACCATATGGGATGCTGGGATTTGAACCAGCGACCTTCTGCATGTAAGGCAAACGCCTTACCGCTGTGCTATCTCTCCAGCCCCAGAAATATGTTTTGAACACATGTGTGACCCCAAAACAAAAAAATAGATGATTAGGGCCCAGAGTAATAGCACAGTGGGCAGGGCATTTACCTTGCACATAGTCAACCCAGTCTTGATCACATATGGTCTCCTGAGCCTGCCAGGGTAATTTTTTTGGTTTTTGGGCCCCACCCAGCAGCGCTCAGGGGTCACTCCTGACTGTCTGCTCAGAAATAGCTCCTGGCAGGCATGGGGGACCATATGGGACACCGGGATTCAAACTAATCACCTTAGGTCTTGGATTGGCTACTTGCAAGGCAAACATTGCTGTGCTCTCTCTCTGGCCCCTGCGAGGGTAATTTTTGAGTGCAGAGCAAAGAGTAATCTGAGCTTGTGGATATAGCCCCCTAAAAACTATAAAAATGCTAATAAAGTTAGGGAGATAACTCAGGAAAGAGGAGAGGCAAGGCCTCAGGTATCACATGTCCCCATCCATATGGTTATTGTGGATCATGGTACCACAATTCATGACCGTAACATTAAACTGGTTGACCCAGTACTACCCAAAAATAGCCCTTCACCCAAACCCCCATTGCTGTCCCTGGGAGTTCCTGCTTCGATACTGAGTTTCTGGTGATTTATGCCCTGTCTAAGGGAATAAATGTCAGGGCATGTGTGTCACTGGAGGACAGCTGTTGAGGGAAAGGACATCAAGGAAGGACATTTGAAGAGGTTGTGCTTGTTCTCTCCCTTGTTCACTCCCTCAGAACTGTAACCAGGGACAGCCCTGGAGGGAAAAAGGCCAGGTAAGGGTAGGTAAGGAAGGACATTTGGAGAGGTTGTGTTTGTTCTCTCCCTTGTTCTCTCCCTCAGAACTGTAACCAGGGACAGCCCTGGAGGGAAAAAGGCCAGTTAAGGGGCCAGAGAGATAGTATAGTGTGGGTAAGGCACTTTTTTGGCACACAGGAGAACTGGGTTGAATCCTTAGTATCACATAGGCTTCTCTGAGCATTGCCAGAAAGTGACCCCAAACAACACTCTCCAAAAAAGAGGTATGGGTAGGTAAATGGGTAGGGTATTTGCTTTGCATCCAGCTGATATGAGTTCGATCCCCAGCATCCCATATGGTCCTCTGAGCACTACCAGGAATAATCCATGAGCATAGTGGTAAGGGTAACCCTTAGACACCACTGGGTGTGTTTCCCCTCCCCCCGAAAAAAGAGAGCTGGGGGAAGAGATCAATTATCTGTAACTTTCCTCAGGGTCAAGGGGAGGGAACTGTTTCCAGGCAGTGCTTTGGCATCCCGGATCCAGCTAATATCCATATTGGAGGCTTCTGCATTGGAGATTAATGAAAGAAAACAAAAGAGAAGCATAGCACAAAGCTACTCAAAGGACAGCTTTGTCCCAAGAAAGGACACAAAGAATCGACTTTAATGGCTGATGTAGTCACCCATGATCCATTGGCAAAGCCCCAATAATACCTGCTGGAGCAGGGTGCTTAATATAGAGGGGCTAAGTCCTCCCCTCCAGTGAGTGATTCTAAGAGGTAAATGCAGCCTGTAATGTCCTCAGGAACTTGGGCTCTTGGTTCCTGCTGGTGGCAAATATTTCTTAAGAAACTCAGTGTTTCCGTGGGTCCCCAAACGGCTCCTGGCAGCCCAACTGTCACTTGCTGTGTGCCAAGTAGGACACACTGCAGTCCCCAACTTCTTCTTTAGTCCTAGAATTTGTGGGGACAGCTTGAGCTTTATTCACGCTCTGCTAACGCTGGCTTTGGTGCCTGCATTTGTGCAGGCGACATCCATCCACCCAGGACAGGTACCTGAGACAGTTCCTCAGGTGCTTGGCCGCCTGCTGCTGCCAGCTGCCAAGCAGGCATTGTCCTTTTGGTGGGCCACTGTCCCTTCTGTGCTGGGTGGGGGGGGGTCGTGGACTGTCAACGATCTTGGAAGAGGGGGAATATATGGCGAAAGAAACTCTGGAAGTGGGCCACCCGGCCGCCCGTGGAGGAGTCCTTCTTGCTGGCCACCTTGGCCGCGCGTGTCTCCATGCTCTGCGTGGTCGTGGAGCCCACGGAGCTTGGGGACCGTCGCAGCGGCCACAGGCTGCTACTGTTGTTATTGGCGTTGTCCTTCTTGCTGCTATATTTCTCCATCTCCCACTCCTCGGCCCCCGCTAGCTCTCGAAGGCCCTGGGACACGCCGGGCCGCAGGTAGTGACAAGCTCGGTGGCCGCTGTGGTCACGGCGCGTGGGGTCCGCCCCCAGCGCCCCCACCAGCACCTTGAGGACCATGTCGTGGCCCTGCATGGCGGCCAGATGGAGGGGTGTGAGGCCGCCACTCCCCGGTGCGCTCACGTCGAGCGACAGGCCGTGGCGCCGGGCAAAGTCGTGCACCAGGATGAGCTCCTCGTGGCGCCCGTGCTTGGCCAGCCAATGCAGCAGGGTGTACCCCGAAATCGGGTCGCTCCAGAGCAGCAGCGAGGGCTCGGCTTCCAGCACCTCTTTCAGCTCCTCAAAGCGACCCTCGGCAGCGGCTAGTAACCACGCGTGCTCCCGCGGCTCCAGGCACAGCCGACTGCTGCCCGCGGCAGCCGGTCCTCCCGGGGATGACTCCTCCGCTCCCTCCTCCAGCAGCCCCAGCTGCTCCCGCAGTGCTCCCCGCCGGCGCCAGGTGCCGGTGGCCGACAGCGTCAGCGCGTCTTGGAAGGTGGGCTCCCTGGAGGAGGTGGCGGCCGCGCCGCCGCGGTACCTGCAGGAGCTCGCGGAGTCCACTCGCGAGGGGCGGGGCTGCGAAGCCCTCCGCAGATTCATCGCGGCCACGGGGACTTGGGGTGGCGGGTTCGAGTCCCCTGGATGTTCAGCCATGGTCCCACCGAGGTGATTCTAAGTGTCTGGAGTCCGCGGTCCTTCCCGGGCCTCACCGGGAGAGGAACTGGGGCTGGCGTTAAGCAATTGGGGCTCCGAGGGAGGAATCCAAGGAGGGGGGTGGGGTGGAAAAGAGTTACAACCCGCAGGAAGGCTCCCCCGCAGGGAGAACGGGTGGGGGGCGCTGTGCTGGGTCAGGAACTCCTGCCAGATCTCTTTTCCCGCAGGGGGAAGAGCCTTCACCCCAACTTCTTCGGGTCAGGGGCGGCCCCGCCCCGAGTGGCCAGGTGAACCTAGCAGCCCCACCTCCCGGCGGGTACAGGCCACCCCGGGGCGGGCAGGCACCCCGGAGCGCCACCCGGGGCAACCCAGCTGCTCCAGGCTGCATTAGAGGGTGTCACCATGCCAGCAGCTGCGAGGGGCTGAGCGGTCGGAGGGCTCCCCCAGAACAGGCTTTCCAGCCCGCCTTCCTTCTCTCTTCCCTCTTATCGCCCGCAGAGTCGCCTTGCACTTTGTCCCGCGTCTCGCAGCACGAAGGCGCCCGGCTAACCCACGTGACTGCCCCCCCTTTGTGTGGCCTTGAGTGTCCTCGCGGGAGGGCGATCGGGGCTGTCCCGAATTCCCGCAGACCAAGTACAGACCCGGGTCCGAATGGTTATCCTTGAGCGGTACTGAAAAGACGTGACATGGGAGTCAGAGTGATAGCACTGTGGGTAGGACCTTTCCCTGGCATGCGGCTTACTCCGGTTCCAGTCCTGGCATCCCATATGGCCCCCTGAACATACCCAGCAATGACTAAACGAAATTTTTTTTTATTTTGGGGCCATACCCGGTGGCACTCAGGCATTACTCCTGGCACTGCACTCAAAAATCGCTCCTGAGACCATATGGTATGACGGGGATCGAATCCTGCTCCATCCCAGGTCAGCTGCGTGCAAGGCAAATACCCTACCGTTGTGCTATCACCCTTATCTCCTAACTCAATAAATTAAAAGGAGCAACTTGGAGACATAGGAGGCTCTGGACTCAGAGGGACACAGCTCAGATGAAGGGGGCAGTTAGTAAAGTGATTGGGGAAGAGACAGCACAGTTCCAGCATCTATACCTGAGCAGATGGGGGCTCAGGCCACTTACCAAAAGTTGAAGGGCTCCTGCCTAGCAGTGGGGGTGACTCGGAAAGCTACACCCAGCTTAGTGCTAGTGACAGCACCTTCCTGTCTTGGGGACAGAACCCAGGCCTTCTGCATGCAAAGCAGAGTCTGGGAAGCCATTTCCTTGACCTCCATGTACCCTTTCCAAACTGTGACTCTGCACCACAAAGCTAGGTGCTTCATGTCTGTGAAAATCTTTTCATTTTCCCAAGGACTTCAAGAGCTGTCCGGCCAAGAAATGTGACTCAGGGCATAGAATACATGCCTTGCATGTATGAAGCCCTGAGTTCCATCCCTAGCACTGCACAACTCCAGATAACTCTGCCCCCCCTAACCTAAGCACCCCAAGTTCAACTTCTTCCAAGATAGTGGTGGAAGGGAAGGAGAAAGAAACCAAGTCTCCTTATTCTCAAGTCAACTCATACCCCAAGGTCATAAGCAGGAAGTAACAGCAGAAATCTTTGCATATTGTCGGCTTTGTTCCAGGCCCAGAGGAAAAGCAATCAAATCATGCAAATCAACAGCATCTCCCTCAATCACACCCTAAACGCCAACCAAAAAATGTCCTCATAGGCTTTTGTTTGGCTGGGTCATACCCAGCAGTGCCAGGGGCTAATGCCATCTTACTACTTGTGGGACTCTTTGGTGCCAGTATAAGGCTTTTATATCAGGCCTTCCCCAGGCATACCACACACTTAACCCTCTCTGTCATCTCCCAGCCCACATTCTTAACCTCAGCAGATATATGGTGGTGGGGGGAGGGGTGTCACTGGCTTTCTTATGGCTTCTTCCTGGCTCTGTACTTACAGATCACTCAGGGCCAGGCTCAAGGAACCATAAAGGGAGGCAGGAATTGAGTGGGATTAAATGTAACCTCAGTTGGCCTTCCACACAGTAAGCAACAACCTCAGCACAAATGCAACTTGTGGTAGATCCTTCTTGCTTTCCTCTAAAAAATTTCATCTTAATGATGGCTCCAATTTCTGCCTTTTGTGTGAAGTCTGCTGTGGACATCATACTCTCCTGTACCCCTAGTTTTTTTGCTTTTGTTTTTGGGTCACACCTGATGGCGCTCAGGGGTTATTCCTGGCTCTGTGCTCAGAAATCGCACCTACGGCTCGGCTCAGAGAGATAGCACAGCAGCGTTTGCCTTGCAAGCAGCCAATCCAGGACCAAAAGGTGGTTGGTTCGAATCCCGGTGTCCCATATGGTCCCCTGTGCCTGCCAGGAGCTATTTCTGAGCAGACAGCTAGGAGTAACCCCTGAGCACCGCCGGGTGTGGCCCAAAAACCAAAAACCAAAAAAAAAAAAAAAAAAAAAAAAAGAACTCGCACCTAGCTGGCTCTGGAGACCATATAGGATGATGGTATTCAAACTACAATCCATCCTGGATAAGCTGTGTACAAGGCAAATGCCCTACCGCTGTGCTGTCACTCTGGCCCTATACACCCCTAGTTTAGTCCTATCCCATTGGCACCCAGCATGGACTGGTTTATGCTTCTTTGTTTTTCTTTTGCCCATTCCTCTGGTATGCTGGATCCACTACAAAAGGACTTATGGATGACTGTTTTATACTATATGCATCTGCTGTGCAAGACACAGGCCACCTTGTGCTACAGTGCAGCCTGGGAAAATATCATGCCTCTCTGTGTAGGGCGGTGCCAAAGAAAACTGCCACTACCTTGCTACCCACTGTCACATCCCAGCCCCAGATGAAATTTGTGGGACACTAAAAGCCACCCAGGGTCTAGAGCTGTGGCACAGCAGAAGGGTGTTTGCCTTGCACGTGGCTGACCTAAGACAGACCGCAGTTCACTCCCCCGACATCCCATAAGGTCAACCAAGCCAGCAGAGATTTCTGAGCACATAGCCAGGAGTCACCCCTGTGCATCACCAGATGTGGCCCAAAACCCAAAAACTTATGCTTGTATGCTGCTGACCCACTTTCGACCCGCCCCCGGAACCCCAGAAGGTGCCCTGAGCACAGATCTAGGAGTAGCAACTAAGCATTGTTAGGTGTGCCCCTCCCCAAAGTAGCAGAAGAGTGGATCAAGTTACACAGAAAGAAACACACCATCCAGGGCTTACCTCACTGACTTCAACTAGTCACAGTGTTCTCCTGGCATTGACTCTGGGGGACCTTGCCCAGTATCCAGAAATGGGACGGGTGGGGGGCAAATGCTTTCAGACTTTCATTTTCAAAATGAACCCTGACTGACAAGCAGTTACTTCCGTTGCTCTGGAAACTCCCTTTGGCTGGGCCAAATCTGTAAACACCAAACCACACTCAGGCACACACACACTTAAGACACTAGGCAAACAGCTGCAGCAGGATTTTGTTTAATCAAAATGCCACCGTGGAAAAGGGCGGGTGGAAGGCTTGCTCTATTAATTTTCCTCTCCGCTTAGCAGGCAATTCCCTGCCCTATTCACATGAACAAAAATAAAAATAAAAACAAAACTTTAGAGCCAATTCCAAGACCACCAAGTCAGCCAACTGACAAGCACCCTAGACACCTAGCACATGCACCCTTAACATTTTTTATTGTTTTGGGCCCACACCTGGCTGCACTCTAGAGTGCCTCCTGGCTCTGCTCTCAGAAGTTACTCCTGGCAGGCTCAGGAAACCATATGGGATGCTGGGAATCCATCCCTGGACACCTGCATGCAAGGCAAATGTCCTAGCCACTGAGCTACCACTTTGGCCCTCTTGCTTAACTCTGAATGCCAGAGATGACCACTTGCTGGATGTTCTTGCCTCATATCAGCAACTCCACATACCAAGTTGTTCTCTCTAACCACAATCACGGCACTGTCCATCCCTTCGTGCTGTGAGAGGGTCCCTGGAATGTAATACCAGAATTTGGAGGAGGGGCATGGAAACCAAAAGGGAAACCCTGTAGAAACCTAAAATGAAAGACCTGGTTGCTCTTCCTTTCTGAAAGTGGGGAGAACCTCCTCCTGCTCTTGGAAAGAGTTTTTAGAAAAGCTCAATGGATGGATGGAAGGAAAGATGGACATTATCCATGATGACGCCTAACATCTTTTCCTAAAAGCAGCCTTGTCGAGTCGTTAGGGGTTTATTTACAGGTCCTAAACTATTCTGGAAGTGAGATTTTTATTTTTATTTTTATTTCTGTGGGGCTTCCGATAGCAACTAGAAAGACTGCTAGGCAGATTCTAAAAGAGTAGTAACAGTAAAAGGAAGTGATAATTTTTAATGTTTATTTTGGGAGTTGGGGATCACAACCGGAAGTGCTCAGGACTTCCTCCTGGCTCTGTGCTCAGGGATCACTCCTGGCATTGCTCCATATGCTATGCGTAGTAACAATGCAAGCAAAAGTATCTGAACGCAGGGTAGGCCATGCATGAGGAAAATGTACCATCTCTCTTGTCTCTAGAAAAGATTTTAGTTTTAATGTTTTAGCTGGGGGTCATACCCCACAGTGCTCAAAGCTTACTCCTGGATCTATGCTCAGGGATCTCTTTTAGCAGACTAGGGAATCACGTGCAGTGCCAGTAATTGAAGTCATGTCAGCTGCATGCAAGGCTAGCACCCTACCTGTTGCACTATAGCTCCATCCCCTGTAAATCACTCTCCATTAAGAGAGTGGCTTATGGGCCAGATAGCAAAGTGGTAGTGCGTTTGCCTTGCATGCTACTGACCCGTGGCAGACCCAGGTTCGATTCCTGGCATCCCATATGATCCCCAGAGCTTGCCAGGTGTCTTTTCTGAGTGTACAGCCAGGAGTAACCCCTGAGTAATCCTTGAGCACCGCCAGGTGTGGCCCAAAAACCATAAAAAAGAAAAAAGAGAGAGAGAAAGAAGGAAAAAGAAAGAAAATAAAAGAGAAAAAGAAAATGAAAGAGAGCATCAATAAAATAAAAATAAAAAATAAAATAAATAAAAATTAAAAATTAAAAAAAATAAAATGAAAGAGAAAGAAAAAGAAAAAGAAAGAGAAAGAGAAAGTAAAAGAAAGAAAGAAAGAGAGAAAGAAAGAAAGAAAGAAAGAAAGAAAGAAAGAAAGAAAGAAAGAAAGAAAGAAAGAAAGAAAGAAAGAAAGAAAGAAAGAAAGAAAGAAAGAAAGAAAGAAAGAAAGAAAGAAAGAAAGAAAGAAAGAAAGAAAGAAAGAAAGAGAAAGAAAGACAAAGGGGAAAAGGATAGGGCCGAAGCAATAGCACAGCGGTAGAGCATTTGCCTTGCACACGGCCTACCTGGGTTCAATCCCTGGCATCCCATGTGGTCCCCTGAGTCTTCCAGAAATGATTCCCGAGCACAGAGCTAGAAATATCCCCGAAGCACCACTAGGTGTGGTCCAAAAACCCAATAAAAAGGCAAAAGGAAAAAAAAGACAATGGCTTAGAAATATTATTAAGAATCATTGGGAAATCATTAGTGTTCTGAAATCATTAGTGATCTGCACAATTTGGAGGAAGTGGTCCTCACATAACAGTGCTCATGGGCTATTCCTGGCTCTGTGCTCAGGAGTGACCCTTGGCAGTGCTGGGGATGGGAATATTATGTGGTAGCAGGGAACTGAACTTGACTTAGCTGCATTGCAAAGCAAGTGTGTTATCAGATCCTCTGTACATATCTCTCCAGCCCCTATATTATTTAAATTTCTACATTTTGTAAGCACGAAATGTTGTAGGGGTAAAGTCAAAGGCATATATGTGTGTCTCTCGCTGGCATGGAATGTACTGGTGGGTTTTTTTTTTTTTTGATAGAAACCAGGTGGAAGGGGAATGAGCTGAGCATAAGTAGTTTCCACCCCTTGCCAAATGACTGAACAGGAATTATATATTTTTGTTTCTGGGCCAGACCTTATGGTCCTCAGGGATTACTCCTGACTCTGTGCTTAAGGATAACTCTTAGTGGGTTCAGGGGGCTATATAGGGTGCCAGGGATCAAATTGGATCAGCCGCATGTAAGGCAAGTGCCTTACCCACTGTACTATTGCTCCTGCCCCTGGAACAGGGATCATTCTTTAGATTTCAAATATAAATTCTACTTTCTTTTTTTTGTGTGTGGTTTTTGGGGTCATACCCAACAGTGCTCAGGGGTTATTCCTGGCTCCAGGCTCAGAAATTGCTCCTGGCAGGCACGGGGGACCATACGGGACACCGGGATTCGAACCGATGACCTCCTACATGAAAGGCAAACGCCTAACCTCCATGCTATCTCTCCGGCCCCTAAATTCTACTTTCTTCCTTCCAAAAACCTGTATTAATGTTAGTACATGATTCTCAGTGACAGAAAGCTGTGCAAGTGCAGAAGGGCATAGTGAGTGCCTAAATGTACATGTGGAAGATTGTGTGTTGGCATGAGCACATGTTGCCTGGTGTCACTGTGTCATGTTCCTTTTGTAGTTTCCTCCTTTCCAAGTGAGGGCTTGTATTTTTTGTTTGTTTGTTTCCTTTTTCTTTTAAACATGCTGGTGGTACTTAGGGCTTACTCTTGGCTTTGTGCCCAGAAATCATTCCTGGCAGGGCCCAGGGGAGCAGAAGTGGTGCAGAGTTTGGAACCTAGGTCTGCTCATGTAAAGCAAGTGACTAAGTGACATCCCCACTGTCCTGTCTCTCAGGCCCTTAAATGAGGGCTTTATGTGATGATAGCTCTGAAAAGACTTCCAATTCAAGGGGCTGGAGAGATAGCATGGAGGTAGGGCATTTGCCTTGCATGCAGGAGGCTGGTGGTTTGAATCCTGGCATCCTATATGGTCTCTTGAGCCTACAGGAGCAATTTCTGAGCATAGAGCCAGGAGTGACCCCTGAGCACTGCCGGGTGTGACCTCCTCCCCCCAAAAAAAGACTTCCAATTCTGTTTACCAATACTTTTTCCTAATATTATAGAACATGTCATACTTAAAAAGCAATTTCTTCCTACAGCTCAAAAGGCCTACATGCAGACTTTACATGAAGGAGCCCCAGGTTCCATCCCTAGCACCTCATGGACTCTTGACTCCTGAGTACTACCGGGTTGGAGTCTCCAGTTCTAGCAAATATAGACTCCCCAAACCAAGAATATATAATATTAAAAACAAGTTAATTCCTAAAACTTGGATTTACTCCACCTCCAATCCTTTAATAAAGTGTGATGCACTTTTTTTGTTTGTTTGTTTTTTGGGCCACACCCAGTGACGCTCAGGAGTTACTCCTGGCTATGCACTCAGAAGTCGCTCCTGGCTTGGGGGACCATATGGGACGCCGGGGGATCGAACTGCGGTTCGTCCTAGGCTAGCGCAGGCAAGGCAGGCACCTTACCTCTAGCGCCACCACCCGGCCCCATGATGCACTTTTTAATTTTGGTTGAGGCTACATCTGATGGTACTCAAAGTTACTCCAAGCTCAATATTCAGGGAGTATGCGGTGTCAGGAATTGAATTGCACAGCATGCACCCCCAGACTATTGAGCTATCTCTTTCCAGTTATTCCCATTGTGTACTTTAATTTTATTTGTGAGGGAATGAGTTTGAACCACACGTGGTGGTGCTCAGGACCTACTTCTGGTGGTGATGGGGAACAAGCCAATATTGCCACATTCAAGACAAGTGCATTAACACAGGTACTATCTCTCTGACTCTCAGCTGTGTGCTTAAAATTAAAACCATATATCTGGAGTATTGGGGCCAAATAGTACAGTGGGTAGCACGGTTTTCTTGCTCATGGTTGACCTGGGTTTAGCAACCCATATGTTCCCCTGATCACAGCCAGGAGTGATCCCTGAACACAGAGCCAGGTGAAAGTAAGCACTGAACAACACTAGATGTGGCCAAAAAAACAAATAAGAAAAAAATATTTGGAGTAGTTGAGGATTAGATTCAGGATCTCATACATGCAGGGCATGTGTTCTGCCACTGGGTCACATTCCTGGCTCCAGAGATGCAACGCACTTTTTCAGTGAAGTTATGATATTGATCTGGAAATATATTACAAGGATTAAAGTGTTTGCTTTGCATCAGCCAATTCCAGTTTGATTTATGGCACTGTGAATGGTCCTCTGAGCACTAACAGGAGTTGAGTCTTGAACCCTGAGCCAGGAATAAGTCCTCCCCCAATTATTTTTATTTTGTTTTATTTTTAGTTTTTTGGGTCGCACCTGGTGGTGCTCAGAGATTACTCCCTGACTCTGCACTCAGGGATTTTACTTGGTGGTGCTTGGGGAACCATATGGGATGCTGGGGATCAAATCTTGGTCAGTCAAATGCAAGGCAAGCACTATACCCACTGTACTGTCTCTCTGGCCAGCAAATATTAGTTTTTTTGTTGTTTGTTTTTGGGCCACATCCGGCGGCACTCAGGGATTACTCCTGGCTCTGCACTCAGAAATTGCTCATGGCAGGGTCGGTTAACCATATGGGATGTCGGGGATCGAACCCAGATCTGTCCTGAGTCGGCTGCGTGCAAGGCAAACACCCTACCACTGGGCTATCTCTCTAGGCCCAAACGTTAGTTTTTAAAAGAAATGTGAGATTTCTTTGGGATCTATATAAACTTGAAACAGTGGAAAAGTAGTTAAGACTAAATTGACAGTATGTGAGCCTTGAGACCTGATTTTTTCAAATTGGGGAAGGGCAAAAAGGGAGTGAAAAAGGAAAAATGTCGAGTGAAATTTCTTACCTGATTGCAAACGGAAATCCTACCTGAGACTCTGGCTGCAACAGCGAGATTTGGAACTCAGGTGGCAGGCGTGAGCCTTGGAGTGTGGCGAGACAAAAAATTCCATTACACGTTTTTCCTTATGCTGCTTGCAGAACATACAAATCCTTCCGGAGACCTGGATGTGGCATCGCCACATTCAGACACACGAGGGCGCGCTAGCCAATTCACGCCAATAACATGCCAGAGGTGGCCCAGAATGCTACCTGAGAGGGCGTGAGGCATTGCGGGTCCTCTGCCTTGTGAGTTCAGGAATCGACCCAGAAACCTCGACCCTTGGCCTCAAGCAGATGCAAGAAAGGCGATATTGGCATCAGGAGCTGTGGTCAGAGGACGGGATGTCAGGGTGGTGAGAGTGCAGTGGGTAAAGCATCTTGCACGCAGCTGACCCAAGATTGATTCCTGTCACCTCATATGGTCCCCTGAGTGCTCCAGTAGTGATGCCTGAGTACTGAGTCAGAAATAAGCCCTGAAAATTACCGGGTATGGCTATAAAACAATAAACAAGCAACAACAACAACCACCGCCACCACCAAAAGACCAGTTTTTTATTTTTTATTTGAGAATATATATCCAGAATATATAAGGATTTGAGTAGTAATACCTGAGACTGGAGAGATAGCACAGAGGCAGGGCATTTGCCTTGCATACAGCCAACCCAGGATAGACCTGGGTTTGACCCCCGGTATCCCATATGGTCTGTCAGCCTGACAGGGGCGATTTCTGATTGCAGAACCAGGAGTAACCCCTGAGCGCTGCTGGGTGTGGCCTAAACAAACAAAAAAGAGTAGTAATTCCTGGCCATAGAGATAATTCAGTGGATAAGACACTAGGCTTGTACACAGCTAACTTAAGTTTGATCCCTGGCACCCCATATGGTCCCCTGAGCCCCACCAAGAATGATATATGAGCACAGAGCCAGGAGTAATCCCTGAGCACTGGCAGGTGTGGTCCCAAAACCAAAACAGAAACAACAGAATCAAAATGAATTATAACCCCTTATGGTTTTCAAAGTGCATATTGGACACAAACAATGTGACTTCCTCAAAGTGTCTGCTGAGGCTCAGTGGTAGAGCACATACCTTGCATGTATGAAGCTGGATTTGTTCTATTGTACTCCAAAAATTATGGCCTCCAAAGAAACACACAAAAATGTGTATGTGATGCCTACACTTTTGTTTGTTTTTATTTTATGTTTTAGGGCCACATATGGCAATTCTCAGGGGTTACTCCTGGCTCTGCACTCCTCAGTGATCACTCTTGACAGTGCTCAGGGAACCATATGGGATACTAAGAACTGAACCCGGGTTGGCTACGTGCAAGACAAGCACCCTACTTGCTGTCCTACAACTTCGCCCTTTCTCTATACTTTCTTTCTTTTTTTTTTTGGTTTTTGGGCCACACCCAGTGACGCTCAGGGGTTACTCCTGGCTATGCGCTCAGAAGTCGCTCCTGGCTTGGGGGACCATATGGGACACTGGGGGATCGAACCGCGGTCCGTCCTAGGCTAGCGCTGGCAAGGCAGGCACCTAATCTCTAGCGCCACCGCCCGGCCCCTTCTCTATACTTTCTATATTTTAAATAAGGAATTATATAGTTTGTGAATTATAGTTCAAAAGAACTATAGGGGGAGACTAATGAAACTGGGGGTGCCAGCCACAAAGTGCACTGGCATCCAACTTGCTTTGTGGCCAGTATTATGTTTCTTCTTAAACATTTTTTTGGTTTGTTTTTGGGCTATACTTGGTGGCACTCAGGGGGTACTCCTGGCTCTGCACTCAGAAATAGTTCCTGGCAGATTCAGGGGGAACCATATGCAATAGCAGAGACTGATTCTGGGTCTATCCCATGTTGGCGTGTGCAATACAAACACCCTACCCACTGTGCTATTGCTCCAGCCCCAGCATTCTTTTTTTGTTTGTTTCTGTTTTTGGGTCACACCCGGCAGCACTCAGGGATTACTCCTGGCTCTCACTCAGAAGTCACTCCTTGCAGGCTCAGGGGACCATTTGGATGCTGGGATTCAATCTGGGGTCTATCCTGTGTTGGCTGCTGTGCTATCGCTCTGCCCCCTGCTTCTTCTTTAAGAAAAAAAAACAATTACGGGGGTTGGAGTGATAGCACAGTGGGTAGAACATTTGCCTTGCATGCTGCTGACCCGGGTTTGATCTTCGGCATCCCATGTGGTCCCTTTAGCCTGCAAGGAGCGATTTCTTTTCTTTTCTTTTTTTCTTTTTTGGTTTTTCAGTCACACCCGGTGACGCTCAGGGTTTACTCTTGGCTATGTGCTCAGAAATCACTCCTGGCTTGGGGGACCATATGGGACGCCGGGGGATCGAACCAAGGTCCGTCCTAGGTTAGTGTGTGCAACTACTGCTTGCGCCACCGCTCCGCCCCCTGCAAGGTACGATTTCTTTTTTTTTTTTTTTTTGGTTTTTTGGACCACACCCGTTTGACGCTCAGGGGTTACTCCTGGCTATGTGCTCAGAAATCACCCCTGGTTTGGGGGGACCATATGGGACGCCGGGGGATCGAACCGCGGTCCTTCCTTGGCTAGCGCTTGCAAGGCAGACACCTTACCTCCAGCGCCACCTACCCGGCCCCGCAAGGTACGATTTCTAAGTGCAGAGCCAGGAGTAAGCCCTGAGAGCAACCAGGTATGGCCCCAAACCCAAAAACCAAACAAAAAAGACAAAAACAACCTTTATGTTTTAATTATTAGGGAGTGCACCCAACAATACGCAGAGGATATTCTTGAATTTACACTCAGGAATAACTTCTAGTTGGCTTAGATGACTTTATGGGATGCTGGTGATCAAACCTGGGTTGGTTGAATACAAGGCAGATGCCTTACCTGCCTTACTTTGGCCCCAACATTTTACATTTTATTTAATTTTTAAAGCTTTTGGGTCACACCCAATGATGCTCAGCAGTTCTAGGGGCTTTGCACTCAGAAATTACTCTTGGTGGTGCTTGGGGGACCATATGGGACACCTGGGATCAAACCTGACTCGGACATGAGCATGGCAGACACCTTACCTAATGTGAAATTGCTCTAGCCCACTGTTGCAATTTTTTTTGGTTTGGGGGCCACACCTGGATGTACTCAGGGAAAACTCCTGGCTAGCACTCAAAAATCATATCTGACAGGCTCAGGAGAACATATGGAAGACCAGAGATTGAACCTGAGTTGACCATATGCAAAACAAGCGCCTGCTGTACTATCTCTCCAACCCAGACCATTACATAGTTTTAGATTTTAGGGCCATGCTTGACAATGCTTAGGGGTTACTCTTGGCTCTACACTCAGGAATCATTCATGGCAGGCTTAGCGGATCATATGGGATGCTGGGAATGGAACCTGGGTAAGTGCCCTACCTGCTGTACTATATCTCTCAAGCCCCAAATCAATTAATTAATTTACTTTTGGGAGAGGGACACACTTGGATCTGTACTCAGGGATCACTCCTGGAGGGCTGAAGGGCTATATGGAGTGCTGGAAGTCAAGCCTGCCTTGGCCGCATGGAAAGCAAATACCCTGCTTGATGTACTATTTCCCCAGACCCTGTTTTACTTTATTTTTTGTGGTGCAGTTTGAAAAGGGCTCTCAAGTATGCTTAGGAAGATTGCGATCCCCACTGGTGATTTTTTTGTTTTTTTTTTTTTTGGGCCACACCCGGCGTTGCCCAGGGGTTACTCCTGGCTGTCTGCTCAGAAATAGCTCCTGGCAGGCACGGGGGACCATATGGGACACTGGGATTCGAACCAACCACCTTTGGTCCTGGATCAGCTGCTTGCAAGGCAAACACCGCTGTGCTATCTCTCTGGGCCCCACTGGTGATTCTTAGCCAACTTGGCCAGAGATTCAATGCAAGACCCCTAGGATGTGATTCTGCTGAGACCTCTCAGTGCTGGGGGCATGCATAGAATCTATTCATGCTAGGTAAGTGCCCCAAATGCTGAACCACTGTAAGCACCGAATTTGAGATCCATTCCACAATGACTACCAAGGAGACAAACAGCACTTTGCAATAAGGCAAAGGAGTTTATTTGAGCTCTCAGGATCCATCCTTTTATTGGGTCACAGAGGCTTCAAACCATCACCATTAACCTTTAAGTTCATTGGTGTTTCTTTTTTATGGCTAGATATGTAGAGTGGTATATTGTGATTTATGGGGCTTGGGGTCTGCATCAAGTGAAGTAGTAGAGGAGGAGCTTAGATACCCACTGGGTGCTTGTGACCTTGTCTGACCCCAGGGTGTTTTTAGTTTATCTAACTGTTTTTGGTACATGCTATTAAAATTCCTGGAACTGGCTGTTCTAGCCTAGACCCTTCTGGGTATTTGAGGGTATTTGAGGCCTGTAATGGCAATCTTTATGTCTAAAGCAAAGCCAGGTTTACAAAAGCAAACAGCAGTTAGTTCCAAATTTACATTCCCTTTTAGCTTTTAACACCATCACCTTTCCCCACCAAGACTGCATCACTCCATAGAGGGTATTTGTATTGTCTTTTGGTTTTGTGCTATTACTCAATCCCCTAAACAGTATTCTGAAACGATTTAAACTTTTTAGAAAACTTCCACTACAGAAGCTATTTTGACCTATCTAAAATGTTATTATTTATATCTTTATCCCCCACGGGACAATAGGATTCATGTGCTTCACTAAAAAAAATTCTATCTCTGTCATATAGTTCTGCCAATGTGTGATTCTCAGAGGCTAGAGAAATGGTGGTGTGGGTAGGGTGTTTGTCTCACACATAGCCAGGTAGGGTTCAATCCCTGCTATCCCATATGGTCTCCTGAGCACCTTCAGGAGTGCAGATCGAGGAGTAACCCCTGAGCATTGCTGGATGTGAACCCCAAATAAAAGAAATAAGTATACTTTATACCTTTTTTAAAAATTGTATTAGATTTGAATTTATTTAATCTATTTTATTTTATTTTTCAGGGGCTACACCTGGTGACACTCAGGGGTTACTGCTGACTATGCGCTCAGAAATTGCTCCTGGCTTGGGGAACTATATGGGACACTGGGGGATCGAACCACGATCTGTGATAGGTCAGTGCATGCAAGGCAAATGTCCTACCTTTTGCACCACCGCTCCGACTCCTAACTCTGGACTTTTGTGTGCAAAGCATGCCCTTCAGCCCACCCCCTTTTCAAAAATAAATTGCTTTATTTAAGCACAGTGTTTACAGAATTGTTCATTGTTAGGTTTCAGTCATATAATGTACAACATCTTCCACCATTACACTCTTCCCGCCATTGAAATGCCCCTTTTTCTCCCATCCCCAACCCGCTACCGCTGTCTGTCTTTAGGGGCAGGCAATTTACTTCTCTCTCTCATTCTCTTTTCTTTTTTCTTTTTATTTTTGGTCCATACCTGGCAGCACTCAGGGGTTACTCCTGGCTCTGAGTTCAAAAATGAATCTTGGCAGGCTCTGGGGATCATTTGGGATGCCAGGGATCAAACCTGGGTCCTTCCCACGTCAGCCGCATGCAAGGCAAACACCCTACCACTGTGCTATCACTCTGGCTCCTCTCTTTCCTTTTTGACCTGAGCTTTGCACTATTGTCATTTTCTCCCCTTTCTGCTCCCTAGCCATCTCCCAGGCTCTCAAGGGGTGGATGTTGAGCTGAATACACATATTCAGAAAATCTTCCCTCAGCATGAAAAATGGCTTGTCATCAGGCCTTCTGAGTCTTGCATTCCACAGATGCTTCTCCTACATGGTGATGGATGAGGTGGGCATGACCATCCCTGCTGGGATTTGTGGCATCTTTCTAGAAGATCCAAAGACTCCAAGCCTAAGTCTCTGCATCTTGATGGCCCTGGGAATGAGTGAAACTATAAACAGGCAGAAGTGGGTGGGATCTCAACTCAATGAAACATGTCAGGTTCTGTTTCTTGGAGGGAGGACGCTGTGTTTGGGCCATGCCCAGCAGTGTTTAGAAAATAGTTTGAACTCTGTACTCAACGATGACCTCTGGTAATGTTGGTATGTTCGGGGACAATATGGGGTGCCAGAGATGAAACCAGGGTCCCTGGGGTGCTGGGCAAGCACTTTAGCCCTAGCCCTATCTTTCAGTCTGCATGTTGAGTTTTTGGTTGCTTGTTGGGGACCACACCTGGCAATGTTCAGGGTTTATTCTCAGGAATTACGCCTGGTGGTGCCCAGGGAAGCTTTTAGGGTGTCATTTATCAAACTCAGGTTGGCTGTGTGCAAAGTAAGTGCCCTACCTGCGTTACTATCACTCTGGCTTACTGGGACAGGCCCTTCCCAGGAGCGTGCATGCAACCCATGATGGTGACCAGCAGGAGGCAAAAAATGTAGAGTCCTTTTGAACATTGTATTTCACTATCATTTATTTGGTGTCCGGACATCAAGAGTGTGGACTTGTACTGTGGCCTCCCATTTTGAACTGTGCTCCCCAAAGGTGTGGGGATGGGGTGTTGAGGCTCTGTCTCTGAACACCTCTCAGAGACAGGAAATGTGGCAGTCTCCTATATCTCATTTGCTAAGCACAGGAATTCTTGGGTTCATTGTTGTTGCTTTGGGTGGCAGTGGGAGTAGGCTGAGCTTATGCTAAGCACATGGGGTGTTGGGGACAAAGCATTGTCCAGGGGGTAGTTATCCTGATGAGTGCCCGGCAGTGCAAAGAAATGGGGAGGACTGTAGCTGCTCCTGGCATCGTGGGTAAATGGGTTTGTTTGGCTTCCTTCACAGGTATATCACAGACTGTCAACCCTGTCCTGCCATGGAAAGCGGAGAACCCCCTGGATCCTCTGGGGTCCCTGCTTCTTAGTATTTGGGAATGATTTTTTTTAATTTATTTTATTTATTTATTTACTTATTTATTTATTTTGATTTTTGGGCCACACCGGCTGTGCTCAGGGGTTACTCCTGGCTGTCTGCTCAGAAATAGCTCCTGGCAGGCACGGGGGACCATATGGAACACCGGGATTCGAACCAACCACCTTAGGTCCTGGATCGGCTGCTTGCAAGGCAAACGCAGCTGTGCTATCTCTCCGGCCCCGGGAATGGTTTTTTTAATTTGTTTGTTTGGGGGCCATACGTGGCTCTGCACTCAGTAATCACTCTTGGCGGTGACCATATGGGATGCCAGATGGAGAACCCAGGTAGGCCACCTGCAAGGCAAGCGCCCCACCCAGTGTACTATCGCTCCAGCTCCTGGGTGTGTTTTGGGGGGAGAATGGCAATTGATATGGAGGTTATTCTTTTTTGTTGTTTTTGTTTTTGTTTTTGGGCCACACCCGGCTGTGCTCAGGGGTTACTCCTGGCTGTCTGCTCAGAAATAACTCCTGGCAGGCACGGGGGACCATATGGGACACCAGGATTCGAACCAACCATCTTTTTTCCTGGATTGGCTGCTTGCAAGGCAAACACCGCTGTGCTATCTCCCCGGGCCCGGAGGTTATTCTTGATTCGCTACTCAGGAGCGCCTCCCTGGTGGTGTTTAGGGACTGCATGGAGTTGTGCTTGGCCACATACCAGGCAAGTACCTTCCCCCCACTCTAAGGTTCCATTCTTGGGAAAGTTTGGCAGCTCCCTGCAGGCACCAGGAAGTTTGCTCCAGCTCAGCCACCAATTGGCCAGCTGGCACTATCAGGAGCTCTGTTCCTAGGCCCCCTTGGCAGCCAGTTTGGCAAGAACCCGCTGGGAAAAATAGTCACTTGATTCGTTTCCTGTCTGCCAGATTATTTGAGCTGTTGGAAATGTACCCGGATGCAGTAAGGAACATGGTTTCATTCATTAGGATCCAGAAGGCGGATGCGCTCCTCAAAGATAGTGAGGGTCCATATATTTGATCTAACAAGCTGGCTTGCATGTTTCCACATGCATTTCAGAATATCAGTAATGTACTTCCAGGCTGCCTCTTGCATTCCCTTCTATGCTCATCTGCTACTTGTTACTGGGAGCTCCCTGTGGACGAGTTTGCAAAGGAGCAAAATAGACCAAACACAGGCCAACTATTTATTTTCTAAATGAGGGTAAAAGGAAGAAGACAGCAGATTGAAGAGGCTTTCTTACCCAGACAGAATTTTATTCTACAGCAACAATGAAGAGTGTGGTGCTAGAGTGGACAGTACAGTAGGGAGGAAGCTTGCCTTGCAAGCGGCTGACCCGGGTTTGATTCCTGGCAACACATATGATTTCCTGAGCATTTTCAGGAGTGTTCTCTGAGCCCAGAGCCAGGAGTAAGCCCTAAACACCACAAGATAGTACCCAAAAAACAAAACATTAAACATTTAAAAAAGGGGCCAGAGAGATAGCATGCCTTGCATGCAGAAGGTCGGTGGTTCAAATCCCAGCATCCCATATGGTCCCCCGTGCCTGCCAGGGGCGATTTCTGAGCATAGAGCCAGAAGTAACCCCTGAGCTCTGCCGGTTGTGACCCAAAAACCAAAAAAAATTTTTTAAAGAAGAGTGATAAGTGCCTGCAGAGCAAAGAGGGTAGTAACCTGGTGCTAACTAGACCCTATTTGGAATACTGCCTTCCATTTTGGGAGCACTTTTGTAGAAATGATAAAGGGAGAGGAGATTCCTGATGAGAAATTGTTGAAAGAATGGGGCCTGTTTTTCTGGAGGAAGAAGTCTCATGGGAAATAGGGCAGCTGCCTTTGCAAAAGCACAGGCCTTGTCTATAGCAGAGGGAGGGAAAGAGTGGAGTGTTAGAAATATGGATATTTGACTAAGCTGAATCATGGCTCTGTAGTTTACTAGATTTTTTTTTGGCCACACCCGGCGTTGCTCAGGGGTTACTCCTGGCTGTCTGCTCAAAAATAGCTCCTGGCAGGCACGGGGGACCATATGGGACACTGGGATTCAAATCAACCACCTTTGGTCCTGGATCGGCTGCTTGCAAGGCAAACGCCGCTGTGCTATCTCTCCGGGCCCAGTTTACTAGATTTTTCCTTGGGTCCCAAACATCATCTGTCCAAGCCTTATTTTCTTCATCAGTGTGAGGGGACTGTAACACGTCCTTTCCTATGTTACTGTGAGGATTTGGTGAGAGGGTGTTGGGGGTATAAAGGGCCTGAAATCTCTCATCAAATGCTTGTTGATGTACTTAACTGAGTCTCTATCATCCCAGAGGATATGACAATTACCTGTGGGGAAATTGACAGAGGAGACAGAGAGAGAGATGGGGAGACAGTTTAAAAAACTAGAACTTGGGCCCGAAGAGATAGTACAGCGGCGTTTGCCTTGCAAGCAGCCGATCCAGAACCAAAGGTGGTTGGTTCAAATCCCGGTGTCCCATATGGTCCTCCGTGCCTGCCAGGAGCTATTTCTGAGCAGACAGCCAGGAGTAACCCCTGAGCACCGCCGGGTGTGGCCCAAAAAAAAACCAGAAAAAAAAAAAACTAGAACTTGAGGTCCAAACTTTAGTACAGTGGGTAGGGCATTTGTCTTGCATGCAGCTGACCCAGGTTCAATCCCCGACATCCCATATGGTCCCTTGAGCACTGCCAGGAATAATTACTAAGTGCAGAACTAAGAGGAATCCCTGAACATCATCAGGTGCTCAAAAACTAAAGAATAAATAAGGGACTGGAGTTCACAAGTTGCATGTCTGCATGTAGAAGTCCTGGGTTCATCCCCAGCACCTCTGGGACCAACCCTCTAAGCACAGAGAGTAGCTTCCAGGTACCACAGGTTGTGGCCCTAAACCTCAAAAGTAGAAAGAGGGAAAGGAAGGAAGAAAGGGAGGAAGGGAGACTAGAGAAAAAGAGAGATATCGACAGTGGAAGAATTCTGTGCA
The DNA here is from genome assembly GCF_024139225.1 of Suncus etruscus. Classification (NCBI taxonomy): domain Eukaryota; kingdom Metazoa; phylum Chordata; class Mammalia; order Eulipotyphla; family Soricidae; genus Suncus; species Suncus etruscus. Next base: position 117,255,106 of record NC_064868.1, read on the forward strand.
GTACATTAAAGAGCAGTCTAGGTGGGAGGGAGACTGAAGAAATGAATGTACACAACCTTTTTTTTTGCCATACTCGGTAGCACTCTGGCTCTGCACTCAGAAATCACTCCAGGCAGGCTTGGGGGACCATTTGGGATGCCAGGGATTGAACCTGGGTTGTTGATGTGCAAGGCAAATGTCCTACCTGCTATGCTATGGCTCCAGCCTCCTGCACACAGTTGTGGCATGCAGGAAGTGAAGGCTCTCTCACTGGCACTGCAAGGTTCCCTGAGCATCACTGGGAGCACTTCCTCACAATACTGATGAGTGTGATCCCTAATATATTTAAAAATAAGACAGTTACTTAATTATTTACCACAGGACTCTTTTCTTTTCTTTTTTTTTTTTTTTTTTTTTTTTTTTTGGTTTTTGGGCCACACCCGTTTGACGCTCAGGGGTTACTCCTGGCTATGTGCTCAGAAATCGCCCCTGGCTTGGGGGGACCATATGGGACGCCGGGGGATCGAACCGCAGTCCGTTCCTTGGCTAGCACTTGTAAGGCAGACACCTTACCTCTGGCGCCACCTTCCCGGCCCCAGGACTCTTTTCTTTTCTTGTTTTGGGGCTACCCCTGGTGATTCTCAGGCCTTATTTCTGTAATTGTATTCAGGAATTACTCCTGGCATTGCTTTGGGGAGCATATGGGAGATTGAACCTGGCCCTGGGGCTCTTAAAATGCAGATAACTCCTTTGGGGAGAAACTAGTTTTGCAAAGCTGAAAATGTTCAAGTAGTGGCAGGGCAGCATTTTTTTTTGGGGGGGTGGGGTCATTGCATGGGAGAATTCCTGTATTATAGAGTCCAAGATGCTGTTGCTGCTGCTTCTCCTCCTTCTTCTTCTCTCCCTCCTCCCCTTCCTCTTCTCCTCCTCTTCTTTTCTCCTCTTCTTTTCTCCTCTTCCACCTAGTTGTGCTCAGTGCTTACTCCTGACTCTGTGCTCAAGGATCAATCTTGGAAGTGCTTAGGGGACCATGTATGGTGCCAGAGGTCACACCAGGGTCAGCTGCATGCCAGGCCAAGGACCTTACCCATTGTATTATCTCTCTCCAGCCCTTTGTTTTGATGTTCTCAGGTCTTTTTTTTTGGGGGGGGGTGACACCCGGCAGCAGTCAGGGGTTACTCCTGGTTCTCCGCTCAGAAATTGCTCTTGACAGGCTCAGGAGACCATATGGGATGCCGGGGTTCGAACCTCCATCCTTCTGCATTCAAGGCAAACACCTTACCTCTCCGGCCTGTCAGGTCTTAATTATTCCTGGCTCTGTGCTCTGGGTTAGAGATCGAACCAGGTTGACCATATGTGCAAAGCAAGTATGTTACCTCCTGTTCTATCTCCTCAATAACCTTTTGTGACATTTAAAAGACATAGAAGTCAATCAAGTAGGGGCCAGAGAGATAGCTCAGGGTTTAAGGTGCCTGCTTTGCACAGAGCCAAGTCCAGTCAATATTAGCACCACATAGAGTCCCCTGAACCCTGCCTGGAGTGATGACTGAGCACAGAGCCAAGAGTAAGCCCTGAGCATTTCTGGGTATGGCCCCAAACAAAAAACTCCTGTATGGATGTATCAGGTATTCCTACAACAAATAAGCTATTGGTATTGGTTATGCCCTATGCAAATAAGGCTTTAAGAATAATCAATTGGATCACATATGTCCTGTATACAGGAGGTTTTGTCAGATAACCAATCATCAATCAAAGGTCTTTTTTTTTTTTGGTTTTTGGGTCATACCCGGCAGTACTCAGGGGTTACTCCTAGCTCTATGCTCAGAAATCGCTCCTGGCAGGCTTGGGGGACCATATGGGATGCCAGGATTCGAACCACCATCCTTCTGCATGCTAAGGCAAATGCCCTGCCTCCATGCTATATCTCTGGTCCTTCAAAGGTCTTTCTTATCTGGCCTCTCCCCTCCTCCCTTCCTCTATAACTAACAAGAACCTGTACTTGTTATAATGAGGATCTTCCAGACTTGCCACATACCTATCACTTCTCTCTATTATCAGGAGCTCAAACTAACCTTCCCTAGCCCCTAGCCCCTTCCAGGGGTTCTATGGAGAAGCCATTGGCAAAGGGAGGGAAGAAGCTGTGTTTTGTCCTGTTCAGTGTCATTTGCTGGGGCTGCTCTGGGCCTCTCACATGGTGCCTTCATTCAGCCCAAAAATGATCCTGCAGTTGGAAACACGTTTTGGGTAGCAGGTCTGGCCATTCCTCTGCTTTTGACTTTGTCTCTGAGAACCCTCATGTCCCAGACTTTCAGTATATCATTTCCTGCTGGAAGAAATTTTTGTTTGTTTGTTTTTGGGCCACACCTGGCAGTGCTCAGGGATTATTCCTGGCTCTACACTCAGAAATTTCTCCAGGCAGTTTTAGAGGTCATTTATGATGGAGGGATTGAGCCAAGAGAGCCATGAGCAAGACAAGAGCCCTAACCACTGCACTATCTCTCTGGCCCTAAAGGAAAATGCTTAATAAATGGGCTGGTGTATCTGTGGGGTGAAGTTCTATGCTTGGGTTCAATAGCTTTCCTAGATGCATGACATTGGGCAATGTGCAAAGGGCAGACAAATTCATCCTCATTCAATATAAAGATGTTTCCTCATTGTAGAAGGAGGGTGATAAGGATGGGAATACCTCAGAGGATGGCTCGACAACTTCTGGGGTCCTTTATGGCTTGTAAAAGCTGTTAGAATAATGGTTGGCACATAGTAGGGACCAGTGCAAAGTGATTACCATTGAATACCACATTTTCGTTTGTTTGTTTTGGGACCACAGACTATGATGCTCAGGGGTTACTCTGGCTATGCACTCAGAAATCGCTCCTGGCTTAGGGGACCGTATAGGACACAGGGGATCAAACCAAGGTCCGTCCTAGGTCAGCCGCTTGCAAGGCAAATGCCCTACCACTGTGCCACCACTCTGGCCCCTGAATATCACTTTTTATCTCAATGAATGATTTTAACACTTTTCAAAATGGGCTATATAGTTAAAATGGCGGTGAACCTTGGTTGGGATCCCAACTTCCAGAGGTGTGTGTGTGGGTGTGGGTGTGGGTGTGGGTGTGTGGGTGTGGGTGTGTGGGTGTGTGGGTGGTACCAGGAATCACAGAGAGACAGCAGAACTGCCAGAAACCTAGTCAACATAAGTGGGACACTTGGATTTGATCCCATCACTACATTCTTTTGAGATTGCAGGGCTCTGTAAGTAAGTCCCTGAACCAGTTCTCTGGGACCCATTCTAGAGACTTAACACTATATCCTTTGTCATAAACTTCATTGCTCCGTGCCTTAGTTTCCCCTCTCTAAACTGGAGCTCATGATCATTATAACTGCCTTGTAGGATTGCTGAAAAAAGTGAAAGATGTCCTGAGTGCACAAAACACTATACTTGTGAAAAGCAAACTTAATTTCTTTCTTTTTTGTGTGTGTGGTTTTGGGTCACACCCAGCAGTGCTCAGGGGTTATTCCTGGCTCCATGCTCAGAAATTGCTCCTGGCAGGCACCGGGGACCATAAAGGGCTCGGGATTCAAACCGATGACCTTTTGCATGAAAGGCAAATGCCTTATCTCCATGCTATCTCTCCGGCCCCAATTTCTTTTTTTTAACCATATCTGGTGATGTTTAGGAGTTACTCCTGGCTCTGCAATCAAGAATTACTCCTGACGGTGCTTGAGGGACTTAAGATACATCAGGGGTCAAACTTGGGTTGGCTATTTGCAAGGCAAGAGCCCTACCCACTGTACTTAATTTCATGGAATCTGGACATTGTTTTTGGGCTTTGGACCACATCCACTAGTGCTCAGGGCTTATTCCTCGCTCAACTCAGGGAATCACTCCTGGCCACACTTGAGGGACCCTCTGTGGTACTAGGGATCAAACTGGAGTTGACTACTCGCAAGGCAAACACCTCCACCTTTTTTTAAATATATTTTTAAACCTCCACCTTTTTAAGTATCATTCAGGCTCCCTATTTTCTTTTCTGAACGGAATCTTCCCCAAAGTGCCCAGAAGCCTTGGAGCCACCTTTACTGCTACTCAGCTCATGGGGCCTGAGGGCTTTGTGCTCGGGACCAACAGAGCTCCCCTCACTGTTATTACAGCAGTGAAGGAGGTGCAGCGAGGAAGGTAGGTGCCGTGTTAGGAGTCGAACACACTTCAATACACCATGCCTCCCGGGAACCTCCAGTGGCACATTTTCTCAGAAACACTCCAAGCCATTTATCCACTCTCTACTTGAACCATACCCTTCAAGGACCATTCTGTTTGCTACAGCACCAAATCTTCTAGAAGCTTCTCAAAGTTACTCTAGCACTGGGGGTGTTTTTGTCTTTGGCAGAAGCCCAAAGCCTCAATCTTTTTTGGGGGGTAGGTCACACCCAGAAATTCTCAGGGCTTACTTCTGGCTCTGGAATCACTTCTGGAGGTGCTTGGGGACCATATGGGATGCCTGAGATAAAACCCAGGTCAGCCACATGCAAGGATCTCTACTCCTACCAGATCCACCAGGCCTTATATGATGGGGTCCATCTCTACTTAGCCCACTGCAACCAATTCCACTTCACCCCAATCCCAGTCATTCATGATGTACCAATCCTCCTCCACACTGCTTGCAAGTTCCTTCTTCATGCCCCTCCATCCTGCCCCATCAGGTTCCTTGTCCCATACTGCCCCCTGCTGGCTGCGACAGCTTCTGCAGCCATTTTCTGCTTTGGGGGCGGAGACTCAGAACAGGGGTTACAGTGCTAGATTTATGTGCTGCAGGCACGGAGTTGGATCCAAGGCAGCACCCCAAGCACCGCCCGATAACCACCTGAAATAGTCCGTGAGTTGGGGCCAGAGCGATAGCACAGTGGTAGTGCGTTTGCCTTGCACGTGGTCGACCTAGGGCGGACCCGAGTTTGATCACCAGCATCCCATATGGTCCCCCGAGCCTGCCAGGAGCGATTTCTGAGGGCAGAGCCAGAAGTGACCCCTGAGCGCCGCTGGGTGTAGCCCCAAAATAAAAACAAACAAAAAAAGAATTGTTCGTGAGCATGACCGACAGGTGGCATGCCAAGCCCCCTACTCTCACCCAAATTTTACAACTTGTTTCCCCTCTTCATTCAGTATTTCCTTCTCAAGGTAGGCTTGAGGAGATCATTCAGGGAAGGTCTTACCTGACAAGCCTCTGGTCCCTCTCTAGTTCCATGCCCCCACCTTGATTTTTCTTTTTCTTTTCTTTTTTTTTTTTTGGTTTTTGGGTCACACCCGGCAGTGCTCAGGGGTTACTCCTGGCTCTATGCTCAGAAATCGCTCCTGGAAGGCACGGGGGACCATATGGGATGCTGGGATTTGAACCACTGACCTTCTGCATGAAAGGCAAATGCCTTACCTCCATGCTATCCCTCCGGTCCCTGATTTTTCTTTTTAATCCCCCACTTTTTTTGGTTTTTGAAACATGGATGTTTCATTTTTTCTTCTTTTTTGGGGGGTGGTGGTGGACCACACCCAGAGGTGCTTAAGGACTACTCCTGGCTCTGCACTCAGGAATCCCTCCTTGTGGGGCTCGGAAGACCATATGGGATGGCCGGACCAATAGCACAGCTTGTCTTGCTCACAGCAGACGGGCTTTGTTTCCCAGCACCACCTATGGTTCCCTAGATCCCACCAAGAATAATTCCTGAATGCAGAGCCAAGAGTAACCCCTGAACCCTGTTGGGTATAGTCCCCACAAAGAAAGTCTTTCTTTTAGACCACCTCTGGGTGTCTAGGAACTTCTCACTCGAACACCCTCACTGTTGTCAGATTAATCTTAACTACCTCACACCCCAATCTGAACTTTCTAGAACCAGGTGCCACAAGGCAAAGGAAACATGAGCAGCTGAGAAATGTGATGGTGTTTCTTAGAGACAGCAAGGAAATTCCTGGGCTGCTCAGGTTGCTGCTCAGGCGAGGATGACTGGCAGTCACCCTGAACGATGGTTGTGGTTCTGACACATCTTTGATAGAGAGTAGTGATAGAGTTGGGCCAGAGAGTTGGCTCAGAGGCTTTGCCAGCTGGAGCCCTGGCTTCCATCTCCGACAAAGCACTGCCAGGAGACACTTTCGAGCATCAGCCAGTAGCCCCTGAGCACTGCCTGATGTGACCCCCAAACTCAAAAGAAAGGGGCCCGGAGAGATAGCACAGAGGTGTTTGCCTTGCAAGCAGCCGATCCAGGACCAAAGGTGGTTGGTTCAAATCCCGGTGTCCCATATGGTCCCCCGTGCCTGCCAGGAGCTATTTCTGAGCAGACAGCCAGGAGTAACCCCTGAGCGCAGCCGGGTATGACCCAAAAACCAAAAAAAAAAAAACTCAAAAGAAAGAAAAATACAAAGATATTGGTGCGTGCAAAGAAAACCCAATGGCGGTGTTGCACGCCAGAAGCTATGCCCTGTGGACATGCCAGCAGTTCCCTCTGCTTTGCCCGTAGCTTGAGAAGTGGCAGCAGGGCTGATCGCCATCCGCGAGGCCTTCTCTAGCGAAGGAACCAGCCTGGATTCCCTTCATGCCAGCCGCCTCCAACACAGGGCAGTTGGCCCTTCTGCCCCCCAGAAGTGCCCAAAGAGTGCAAGGAACAGAGCCAGGGGGTGTATTTGGGGGTGTATCAAGACCGGCTTTGTCAGGATCTGAGATGGGGGTTGAAGGAGAGGAAGTGGGAGCCCTGGCTGGAGACCACCAGGAAGGGGAGGGATTTCGCAGGATAAAGGGATGGTTGGAAATGACCCCTGATGGTGTCTACGGAGGGGAGGGACGTATTATACCCTCATTGAATAACGCCATCGGTGTAAATAGAACGGCCTTTTCTCCTCTGTATCAAAAAAGTCAAACACCTAAAACAAACGTCAAACGCAATCATCCGTTTTCCTTCTTTCCCTAGGCAATGTAGAAGAAATTATAATCGAAAAATCGCCTTTTTCCCCCTACTGAAGCGGAATTTGTTGGTATGACCCTAATCGGCCACAAGGGGGCAGCAAAATGCCCATAGACTCAGTTCACCTGGGAATCAATTCAGCACTAGGAAGGACCCTTTTGTCTTTGTTTCGGGCCTTGCCAGCGGTACTCAGAGCTTAATTCTGGCTCTTGAGTTCAGTGATGGCTCCCGTAATGCCTCGGAGATCCTCGGGGTGCTGTTACCACAGTCTGTTACACTTGACCCACTGTATTTTCACTCTGCCCTCTGAAAATTATTTTTCTCTCTTCTTCCTCCCTCCTTCCCTCCCTCCCTCCTTCCCTCCTTCCCTCCTTCCCTCCCTCCCTCCTTCCCTCCTTCCTTCCCTCCTTCCCTCCTTCCCTCCTCTCCTCCTTCCCTCCTTCCCTTCCCCCCTTTCCCCCTTCCCTTCCCCCCTTCCCCCCTTCCCTCCTTCCCTTCCCCCCTTCCCCCTTCCCTCCTTCTCCCCTTCCTCCCTTCCCCCCTTCCCGCTTCCCCCCTTCCCCCCTTCCCCTCTTCCCCCCTTCCCCCCTTCCTCCCTCCCTCCCTCCCTCCCTCTCTTCCTTCCTCCCTCCCTCCCTCCCTTCCTTCCTTCCTTCCTTCCTTCCTTCCTCCCTCCCTCCCTCTCTTCCTTCCTTCCTCCCTCCCTCCCTCCCTCCCTCCCTCTCTTCCTTCCTTCCTCCCTCCCTCCCTCCCTCCCTCCCTCCCTTCCTTCCTTCCTTCCTTCCTTCCTTCCTTCCTTCCCTCCCCACACCCGGAGGTACTCAGGAATTACTCCTGGTAGGCTCAGGGGACCATATGGATGCCTGGATTCGAACCGTGGTTCGTTCTGTGTTGGCTGCGTGCAAGGCAAACAGTTTACCACTGTGCTATTACTCCAGCCCGTGAGATCCTTTTCTTTTCTTGTTTGTTTTTATTTATTTTTTAAATTATTTTCTTTTTTTCTTCCTTTCTTTTTTTTTTCTTTGGTTTTTCGGGCCACACCCGTTTGACGCTCAGGGGTTACTCCTGGCTAAGCACTCAGAAATTGCCCCTGGCTTGGGGGACCATATGGGACACCTGGGGGTCGAACCGAAGTCCTTCCTTGGCTAGCGCTTGCAAGGCAGACACCTTACCTCTAGCACCACCTCGCCGGCCCCTTAATGTTTTTCTTTTCTTTTTTTTTTTTTTTTGGTTTTTGGGCCACACCCATCAGTGCTCAGGGGTTACTCCGGTCTGTCTGCTCAGAAATAGCTCCTGGCAGGCACGGGGGACCCTATGGGACACCGGGATCCGAACCAACCATCTTTGGTCCTGGATCGGCTGTTTGCAAGGCAAACGCCACTGTGCTATCTCTCCGGGCCCTAAATTCTTTTCTTAACCTTTACCTTTACCTTGCGGGAGCCAGAAAATGATCGAGCCTGACTCATTTGAGCTAAGACTATGTTGGGCTCCAATTACAGGTACCAGTTCAGGAAGCCATCTATGATGAGAATGCTTACAGCAGGAATGTGGTGACATGGGGGGGCACACCTAGGAATTACCCCTGTCTCTGCACTTGGGAATTACTCCTGGTGGACTCCAGGCACCATAGGGGGTGCTGGGGATCGAACTCTGTTTGGCCGCATGCAAGGCAAACACCCACTCACTATACCATCGTTCTAGTCCAGAATGTGGTGATGTTTCCTCTTTAGAAGTGGTCAGAGGAAAAAAACGTTGGTGATGGTGGCACAGCATTGGGGTCTGCAACTGTCTCCAGGGGGGAGTTGGTGACAGCGGAAGCCATAGAATGGCTACAATTGACAAGGACTGGCCTAGTGTATGCTTGAGGCACTGGTCCATTGGAGACCCGGGGGACTTGAATTCACTAACTCAGATTTGTTTGCTAAACTCTCTAGGATCACGAGGCCTCCCTTCCCCACAGCAGGGCAAACAGATAAAGCAAGAAGTTAGAAGACACATGGTAAGTGTTCTGAGTTGAAAAAGTGACTGTGGCCTGAGGGTTGAGCATAGAATGGGGGTGTCCCAGACACAGCCAGGACAGAGGGCTGAAGGGAATTTGAACTTTTTAGGGTTTATTTTTTTATTTATTTTTTGCCTCCTATCTGGAAGTGCTCAGGATGTACTCCGGACTTTGTGCTCGGGGTACCCTCCTGGGAGTGTTCCGGGGCTCATATACAGTGCTAGGAATTGAACCCACTAGGTTGCTTGCAAGGCAAGTGCCTTCCTTGCTGTACTTTCTTTCTAGCTTTGGGACTCGCATTTGAACCTCGCTCTGAAGAATGAGTGGGAGCTAGGAAGGTACAGGGTGCCTGATGTGGATCTTTGCGCTGCATCTTTGGGCCTGCATGTTCCCCCTGAGAATAGTCAGGATCCAATTTATCATGCATGGTTAGGTCAAAAAAGGCAAGCAGGGAGCTGGAACAATAGTACAGCAGGCCTTGCACATGGCCGACCCAGGTCCAATTCTCGGCATCCCATATGGTTCCCTGAGTCCACCAGGAGTGATTCCTGAGTGCAGAGCCAGGACTTTCCTTGGAGCACGGCTGAGTGTGGCCCCCAAACAAAACAACACACACAAAACACAAGAAAGGGAGTAAGAAGAAAGCTTAGAGGAAGAATGGAAAAGAGGGAGAGCTGGAAAGATAGTTCAGCAGGTATTTGCCTTGCATGTGGCCCACTTAGGTTGGATGCCCTGCATCCCATATGGTCACATGAATACAGACAAGATATGCAGATCACATGTACACAGTGATGGAAGGCAAAGGGATATTGAAGCTCTCTGGCTGAAATAGGAAGCCAGCAAGGGCGAGGAAGGACTAACATCCAGACTACTCAGTATCATGGGACCCTGAGTCTCCATTTTAGACTTCTAGGCTTCAGGACTGTAAGAGAGGAAGTTTCTATTGTCATTATTGTTGTCCTGTGTGCATAAAAGAGTTGAAATTCATGGCCTCTCACACTCTTCTACTAACCTACCCAGTCCCAAGTTTTGTTATTATTGCTTTGCGGGGCCAAACTCAGCAACACTCAGGGCTTACTCCTGGCTCTGCACTAAAGGATTCCTTCAGGGGCCGGGCGGTGGCGCTAAAGGTAAGGTGCCTGCCTTGCCTGCGCTAGCCTCGGACGGACCGCGGTTCGATCCCCCGGCATCCCATATGGTCCCCCAAGCCAGGAGCGACTTCTGAGCGCATAGCCAGGAGTAACCCCTGAGCATTACCGGGTGTGGCCCAAAAACCAAAAAAAAAAAAAAAAAAAAAGAATTAACATGAAAGCTGGGAAATCACGGGGCCGGGAAGGTGGCGCTAGAGGTAAGGTGTCTGCCTTACAAGCGCTAGCCAAGGAACGGACCGCGGTTCGATCCCCCGGCATCCCATATGGTCCCCCCAAGCCAGGGGCGATTTCTGAGCACATAGCCAGGAGTAACCCCTGAGCGTCAAACGGGTGTGGCCCAAAAACCAAAAAAAAAAAAAAAAAAAAAAAAGGATTCCTTCTGGCGGTGCTCAGGGAACCAGATAGGATGGTGAGGATTGAATCAAGGTCAGCTGTGTGCAAGGCCAGCTCTTACCTGCCATACTACTGCTGTGGTTTTTGCCTTATTTACTTATTTTTAGGCACTGTGACTGTTTATAAGAATGTTTCCACCATACAACGCTGCTCCACCACACCCACTACCCATGTCAAATCCCTACCCTGCTGTCTGTGGCCCCCTCTCTGGTCCCTCTTAGCAAATCAGTTCACCAGACAGGCGCTCAGAATCTGTTCCTGACCATTTTTTCCATCCCTAACTAACTACATTTCTTTATACTCCACACATGAAAGAGATTATTTGGTGTTTATCTTTCTCTCTGACTCACTTCAATCAGCTTGATGCCCTCCAGTCTCATCTAAGCAGCAAGCTGCAAGATGTCATCTTGTAGCTGAGAACTGTTCCATTGTGCACAGATACCCCAATTTCTTCTCTTTCATCTCTATTTGGGCACTTGGGTTATTTCCAGAGCTTGGCTATTGTGAATGAAGCGGCAATGTACAGAGCAGTGCGAATCTTTTCAAATAGATGTTTTTGTGCTCTTGGGGAAGATGCCAGAAAGTGAAATTGCTGGTCAAAAGGCAGTTCTGTTTGTAAATTTTGTTTGTTTTTAGAAAATACTCAGAGGTTTTCGGGGGGTCATTTCTAGCTAGGCACTCATGAATTATGTCTGGCAGTGCTCAGGGGACCATATGGGATGCTGACGATCCACTGGATTAGTGACATGCAAGACAAACACCCTACCTGCTGTACTATCACTCAGGCCTACCTTTTGGGGGGGGCAGGCTAATTTTCATAGAGGCTAAACCATATGGCAGCCATGCCAACCATGAATGAGGGATCCTTTCCATCACATCCCTCCCTGCCTGCATGCGTTGTTATTGTCTTGTTTGTTTGTTTGTTTTATTTTTGAGCCACACCCGGCAGCACTCAGGAGTTACTCCTGGCTCTGCACTCAGAAGTCACTTCTGGCTTAGAAGACCATATGGAATGCCAGGGATCAAACCCGCATCCATCCTGTGGTGCTTGGTTATAGCGGCAATTGGTGGTGAAAGTAGTGTTTATCCTCACAAATGGAGAAGACCGGTTCCCAGGAAAGGGAGATGATGCCAGAATAAAGATCAATACCTTCTTTCCTTCCCTTTACTGTTTTGCCATTCCAACACTGTTCAGGGCTTATTTATGGCTTTGTGGTCACGAATGACCCCTGGTGGTGCTCAGGAGATCCTACACAGTCCCAGGGATTAAACTGGGGTCAACTGCAAGCAAGGCAAGTGCCTTAAAATGTTGTCGTACACCTGTAAAATCACTTTTTACCTTTTCCTTTCACCTTTTCTTTTCCTTTTATTTCTTTTTTTTTTCCGGTTTTTGGGCCACACCCGAAAGTGTTCAAGGGTTACTGTTGGCTCTGCTCTCAGATATCGCTTCTGGCAGGCTCAGGGGACCATATGGGATGCTGGGATTTGAACCAGTGTCCCCATGCAAGGCAAATGCCCTGCGACTGTGCGGTTGCTCTGGCCTTCGTTTCACCTTTTCTGAGTTAATTAGTACAAGTACCCTTAATTATGTCAACCCTGGCCTTCGGGTGATTTATTTAAAACTCTGCCTAATAGGGCCCGGAGAGATAGCACAGCAGCGTTTGCCTTGCAAGCAGCCAATCCAGGACCTAAGGTGGTTGGTTCAAATCCCGGTGTCCCATATGGTCCCCCGTGCCTGCCAGGAGCTATTTCTGAGCAGACAGCCAGGAGTAACCCCTGAGCACCGCTGGGTGTGGCCCAAAAACAAAACAAAAAAAAAACTCTGCCTAATAAAAGTGGCAGGGAAGGCAGCAGATAGATGGAGCTTGGCTGGCTCAGTAAGATCCAAGAAGCTTCTCAACACCCCCTGGCTGAAATTTATCCTGTGACTTTATCTGGTCTCTTGTGCGCCACTCCTTGTTGCCAACCTGTCCATTCCAGGACAGGCATGAACACAAACAAGGTGAATACCATAAACTGCCAGCAGGTTAAAGGAAGCTGCAGGTGGCAGCTGTCAAACCCCAGGAAACCAGACAACCAACAAGCCTTAGAATTACCCCCATATTAAATCATATACTAACTCTCTGGAACTTTATTTCTTTATTTTGGAGTTTGTAACCTCACAACACAGTGTTTGGGTATCGTAGATCTGTGCTCAAGGATTACTGCCAGAAGGTGTTGGGGGATCATCTACATGTTGATCAATTACATGCTGATTTATGTAGTGTCATGGATCAAACCTGACCCACCATGCAAAATATGCACTGCAAAAACCAGAGAGTATAGTGAATAGAGTGCTTGCTTTGCATGCAGTTAACCTGTGTTCAATCCCCAGCACTTCATAGGATCCCCTATGCTCCACAGGAGTTATAGCTGAGGACAGAGTGAGGAGAAGCTATGAGCATCTCCAGATGTGGGCCCAAGTCCCCCCAAAAGACAGGGGCCAGAGCAGTGGCACGGAGCGGTAAGGCATCTGCCTTGCTGGCACTAGCCTAGGACAGATGGCAGTTTAATTCCCCGGTGTCCCATATGGTCCCCCAATCCAGGAGCGATTTCTGAGCGCATAGCCAGGAAGAACCCCTGAGCGTTATTACCAGGTGTGACCCTTCCCCCAAAAAAAGAACCAAAGCCAGAAATAAATATTGTACTGTACCACTTAGAGTTACATTTGGCACAAAGTGATGATTATTTTAGACCTGAATTCTCTGGAGTCAGTGTTTGTGCAGAAGCAACCCCTTGGCCTAGTGATCACATCCCTAACATGTAACCCCAAGATGCAAAGGAATGCTGTTGCTCCTAGAAGCCCCTGGTCACTTGCAATCTACTGTCAAGTGCTTATAGAGCACATTTAGTATCTCACTTTTGTTCTAGACTTGATGGGTACAGGCAATTATATGTGGGACACTAGAGGTGGGAGACAGAATTCGGAAGTGAAGCACCAGGCCGTAAGAATGTCCAGTGGTGGGGCCGGAGAGATAGCATGGAGGTAAGGTGTTTGCCTTTCATGCAGGAGGTCATCGGTTCAAATCCCGGCGTCCCATATGGTCCCCCGTGCCTGCCAGGAGCAATTTCTGAGCCTGGAGCCAGGAATAACCCCTGAGCACTGCCGAGTGTGATTAAAAAAAAAAAAAAAAAAGAATGTCCAGTGGTATATTGAACACTTGAATGTACAAGGTGCTTACCTTGCGTGCCACTGACCCCAGTTCAATTCCTGGCACCCCTTAGGGTTCTCCCAAGCATGGCCAGGGGTTACTCTTGAGTACAGTAGATCCCTCACCCCAATAAAGAGTTGACTATGTCTTTTGTTTTGGAACTACAGCTGGCTGGGCTCAGGGCTAATTTCTGGCTCTGTGCTCAGGAATCCTCACACGCTCTAGAACCATATAGGATGTCAGAAAGCAAACCTGGGGTGGCTGCATGCAAGGCAAATTTCCTACCTGCTGTGCTACTGCTCCAGTCCCTGAGACACTGAATATTTTCAAACAACCTGCTTAGGAATGAGAAGACTTGATATAAAAAGATGTTAGTTGGGGTATATCCAGTTTTGCGATTCAAAAATACACTTGGTGGGGGCCCGGAGAGATAGCACAGCGGTGTTTGCCTTGCAAACAGCCGATCCAGGACCTAAGGTGGTTGGTTCGAATCCTGGTGTCCCATATGGTCCCCCGTGCCTGCCAGGAGCTATTTCTGAGCAGACAGCCAGGAGTAACCCCTGAGCACTGCCGGGTGTGGCCCAAAAACCAAAAAAAAAAAAAATACACTTGGTGGCAGATTCTTAGCATGGACTAGTTTATATTTATTTCACTATGTATGTATGTGTATATATATACATATATATATTATATATATATACACACACACAATTCTCTCCTCTGATGTCTGAATGATAGTATAGTGGGCAGATGCTTGCCTTACATGTGGTCAACTTGGGTTCACTCCCCAGCACCCCATATGGTCTCCCAAGCTTACCAGGAGTGATTCCTCAGTGTGGAGCCAGGAGTAAGCCCTAAGCACAGCTGGGTGTGTACCCAAAACCAAAAAGTATATAATAATAGGGCTGGAGTGATAGTACAGTGTATAGGGTATTTGCCTTGCACATAGCTGACCAGGATTTGATTACCAGTATTCCATATGGTCTCCCAAACACCTCAAAGAGTAATTCCTGGGTTTAGAGCCAGGAGTATCCTCTGACTACTGCAGGTGTGACCCCCAAAGCAAAACAAAAACTAATTTCTTGGGGCTGGAGAGATAGCATGAAGGTAAGGCATTTACCTTTCATGCAGAAGGTCATCGGTTCGAATCCCGGCGTCCCATATGGTCCCCCGTACATGCCAGGAGCAATTTCTGAGCACGGAGCCAGGAAAAACCCCTGAGCACTGCTGGGTGTGACCCAAAAACCACAAAAAAAACACAAAAAACTAATTTCTTCCCTTGTTCCTGCCACCATTGTTGATATGGATGCTGTTGGAATGACTAGGAGTTGCACATGCCTTGATATTCACACATTTAGCTGTGTGTCTTGTGGAGGTGGGTGGCCAGTCAGATAGTGGCACTTGCACATTCATTTTTAGTGATCACTGATGGTTACACCCCTTTAGTTGTAGGGTTTGCATCTGTACTGGCTGAGGATTGTGTTCATTAGTTGCAACATACGTATTATGGCTATAGTACTTGGTGGGGGGTTAGTGAGATGCTCACATGTATATTCCATAGAGACCCATTGCATTTTTTTAGACCATTGCATTTTCTGGCTCACACATCTTCTTTGGAGGGCCACATCCAGCTTTGCTCAGGGCTTACTCCTAGTTCTGCACTGAGGGGCCACTTCTGGTGGGGCTCAGGGACCTAGAGGGTACTGGGGATCAAAACTGGGTGGGCCACATAAAAGGCACATGCCTTGTCTGCTGTACTTTCTCTTCTGCCCCTCATGCTTTTTTTTTTACTTTTTCCAATTTTATTTTTATTTATTGATTAATTGATTGGTTGTTGGGACACACCCAGAGGTGCTCAGGAGTTACTCCTGGCTCTGCACTCAAAAATCACCCCTGACAGGCTAGGGTACCATATGGGATGCCAGGAATCAAACCAGGTACCTCCCAAGTCGGCCACATGCAAGGCAAATGCCCTATTGCTGTGCCATCTCTCTAGCTCCCCTCACGCACTTTTTTTGGTTTTGGGTCACACCCAGCAGTGCTCAGGGGTTACTCCTGGCTCTATGCTCAGAAATCTCTCCTGGCAGGCTCGGAGGACTATATGGGATTCCGGGATTTGAACCACCGACTTTCTGCACACAAGGCAAATGCCTTACCTCCATGCTATCTCTCTGGTCCCCCCATGCATTTTTATAATTGGAGTCACACCTCTATTTGTGTGTTGATACTCACCTGGTGTGTGTGAATCTCTAGTAATACTGGTCATAACAGGCAGGAACATGGCCAAGGTTACATTGGACATTTGGGACACTGATGACCACATGTTTGCAAGGCAAGCTATTCCTCCAGAGCCATTATGTCTTTTGCTGTACTATGCCAGGGATCAAACCCAGAACCTCAGGACCTCATATATGTTAGGTACCCATCCATTCTACCACTAAGCTACCTCGTAAGTAGCTCATATCTGAGTAGTACATATTTGAGTTCATTTCATTTCATTTCAGTGCACATATAAATCACACAGAGAAAATTTATTAGAAAGATGTTTAGCCAACAGTGCTTACTTTGAGGTTTAGAGATGACAGAGATTAGTCATGAAGCAATGCAGTTGGGCCTCTTACATGGTACGCGCTGTGGGGTGTGGATAAGGCTGCTGGGATTTTGGCAGGGTCTCCCTGATTCAGCCTCTTCCCCTCCTAAGGGGGCCCTAGAGTTTTCAATCAGGAAATTGGTATTCCCATAATTTTTTCATCTTGGCTTGCATCTACAAGACAAGTCGTGAATCTGTAGAACTGGGCCTATGAGCAAACATGGCAACAGCTTTGGGTTGCTTTAGTCTTACTTTTTTATAAAAATGCTTGCATGTGTTGTTTGTACAATTCCTGATACATTCATATTTAAAGATTAATTCTAGGACAGGATAGTTCAACAGGTTTAGTGCATGCTTTACATGCAGGGGAACTGAGTCCAATCCCCAGTACCACGTGGTCTCCCAAGCACAGCAGTGGGGTGATCCCCAAGCACTGATACTAGAGTAGCCCCTGGGCATAGCCAGCTCAGCTTCCCCATCTCTCCCTAAAAAGATAGACTTTGGAGCTGTACACAGTATAGGGAGTAAGAAGATTGTCTTGCATGCAGCCAACCCCAGTTCAAATTCAGGATATTCGATAGCATCTTCCATCAACACCAGGGACTACACCTGAGCAGAGTCAGGAATAGTCCCTAGCACGACTGGATGTGACTCCAGCCCACCTCAAATACACACATTTTCCCCAAATACATACAATTTAATTTTTATTTAATTAATTTTGGTTTTTAGATCACTCTTGGCAGTCTTCAGAGCTTACTCCTGGCTCTGTCTTCAGGGAATTTCTCTTAGCTGGTCTCAAAGGATCATTTGCAGTGCCAGAAATAGAACCCAAATTGTCGCTTCCCTCCAGCCCTCCCTCCCTCCTTCCCTCCCTCCTTCCCTCCCTCCTTTCCTCCTTCCCTCCTTCCCTCCTTCCTTCCTTCCTTCCTTCCTTCCTTCCTTCCTTCCTTCCTTCCTTCCTTCCTTCCTTCCTTTCTTCCTTCCTTCCTTTTCCTGAGGAAAGATGATGGCATCAGGTTCTACTTCCTTGTTTTCCACAGGAAAGTCATCCAGCAAGGACCTTTGCTCTGGCTCTGTGGTCACTAAGCAACCCTCAGATGAACGTTGGCCTCCCCCATCTCCCACTCCTACACATCTCTCCTGGAGATAATGACTTGACTATGTTGAATGCAGAAACCTCTGAATGCAGAGACCTTGATTCCTCATGATCATGGGCTGCTTTTTGTGTGATGTGGAAGGCCACTCCTGGTGGTACTCAAGGCCTACCCCTGACTTTGTGCTCAGGGGTCAATCCCAGTAGGCTTGGTGAATTATAGGTGGTGCCAGGTAGAAGGCATGTAAGGCAAGTGACCTACTTGTTGCACTGTCGCTCTGGCCTCAGGGTTGCCATTTTTAAAATTCAATGTAAATTCTTTGAAGGGGGCAAGGGTCAGGCAAATAGTTTTAGGGACTAAACAGGCTTCACGCAGCTCCTCTAGACTTTGATTCCTGCCACTGCATATCCCCCTGAGTACTACTAGGAGCAAGACTTAAGCACCACGCCAAGAGCAATCTCTGAGCCCCATCATATGTGGCTGCAGATCCTTGTTACAAAAATAAGAAAATGGGGCCAGCGAGGTAGTGCTAGAGGTAAGGTGTCTGCCTTGCAAGCGCTAGCCAAGGAAGGACCGAGGTTCGATCCCCCGGAGTCCCATATGGTTCCCCCAAGCCAGGGGCAATTTCTGAGCACTTAGCCAGGAGTAACCCCTGAGCATCAAATGGGTGTGGCCCGAAAAAAAATAAATAAGAAAAGAGTGCCAGAGTGGTAGTCTAGCAGGTAGGGTGTTTGCTGATTCAAACCCGGCATCCTGCATGTTCCCCGAGCACTGCCAGGAGTAACATCCGAGTGTAGAGCTAGGAGTAACCCTGAGCACACCAGTACGGCCCCAAAACCTAAATATATAAATAAATAATAAATAAAGTGAATCCTGTAGGCTAGATACTACAGCAGGTATGTGCATGCAGATGAACACATCTCTGCATGCAGGATGCCTGGGTTCTATCACCAGCACCACATATGCTGCCCTGAGCACTTCCAGGAGGGACCTCCAAGCAATGAGTTATGAGTAACTCCTGAAGCATTTTATTGCCTCAAAAATGCTATTTATAGAAAATACAGAGAAGAGGAAGAACAGAAAGTTCACTCAGAATCATGCAACCCAGAGTCACTACAGTTAATAATTTTGTGGTGATTTATTTGATTACTTTTGTGCTATGTCATGGCATACACATATGATCCTATAGGCATATTAGCTTTTGGAATTCTATCTGCACCTTTCTTTTTTATTTGAAACTTTTTGGGAGGGGCAGGACACATCTAGTAGTGCTCTGGGGCCAATTTAGCACTTGGAAATGACTCCAGGAGGGTATTTGGAGATCATGAGGTGCCAGGGAATGAGCCTGGGGTTCCTGTATCTAAAGCAAAAGCTCCACCATTTGAGTCATGTCCCCAGCCCTGATCTGGAAATTTTTCTTTTTTTTTTTTTTTTTTTTTTTTGGTTTTTGGGCCACACCCAGTAACGCTCAGGGGTTACTCCTGGCTATGTGCTCAGAAGTTGCTCCTGGCTTGGGGGACCATATGGGACACCGGGGGATCGAACCGCGGTCCGTCCAAGGTTAGCGCAGGCAAGGCAGGCACCTTACCTTTAGCGCCACCGCCCGGCCCCTGGAAATTTTTCAATGCTGAAAGGTATGTGGAGCTGGAGGGAAAGGAGAAAGGTCAGGCTCTTTTCCCTTTTGGGGGAGGGGTCACACCGGCATCGCTCAGGGGTTACTCCTGTCTCCCTACTCATAAATCGCCCCTGGCAGGCACGGGGGACCATATGGGATGCCGGGATTCGAACCACTGTCCTTCTGCATGCAAGGCAAATGCCTTACCTCCATGCTATCTCTCTGGCCCCAGGCTTTTTTCTTGCATGTGACTAACTCCAATTTGATCCTTGGCACACCATATGGTTCCCCAAGCTCCTCCAGGAGTGATCCTTGAGCACAGAGCTAGGAGTAAGCTCTGAGCACTGCAAAGTGTGGCCCCAAAATAACAAAGACATTTCTTTTTGGAGGGACCCACACCTAGTGTGCTTAAGTGCTATTCCTGACTCTCTGATCAGTAAGACAAGGTAATACTTGGAGGACCATATGTGGTGCTGGGGATTGAATGTCTTACCCACTATACTATCTTCCAGTTAAAATCATATTTTTGGTCTTTGGGCCACACCCAGTGACGCTCAGGGGTTACTCCTGAATATGCATTCAGAAATCGCTCCTGGCTTGGGGAACCATATGGGATGCCGGGGGATCGAACCGTGGTTTGTCCTAGGTTAGCACATGCAAGACAAATACCCTACTGCTTTCGCCACTGCTCCAACCTCCAGTCAAGATCATTTCTTAACTGTTTGTATAGCATTCCATTGTATGAATACACCCTATTTTATTCATCTAATTCCCTATTGTTGGTCACTTAGGTTATTTCAAACCTTTTATTATATGCTGTGCTTCAATCTATGTTTTCCTGTGTATACCATTATGTGTGAATGATTCTTTTCTAAAACGAGTTTCATGGGAAGAATTGTAGGGTCAACAGTCTAAACATTTAAAGTGTGTTTCAAAAGACACATTTAAAGTGTCTTACAAATAAAAAATGTGTCTTACAAATGACACAGAACTTTGTCCAGAAAGGACCCACCTCCCCAGCCCTGAGATTTTGTGTATTCACTGTCCTTTGCCCTCGCCTATACTGGGCATTTTCAGTCCTTTTAACCTTTGCCAATGAACGAGTCCAACAGAGTAGAACTCTGTTGCTTTAATTAGCATTTGAGATGGTTCTGAAGGTTTATACACTCATTTGGCAAATGCAAATAGAATTCAGGATTTATTAGATGCCAAACGCTGAATCAGGTAGTAGAGAGGAGAGAAACTATGATGAATAAAAATGGCCAAAGACTTTGATCTTTCTGAGTTTCCAGTCTCATGAAAGAGACAGACATTTATTTGTTGTATGACACGGGAAAGAAGGATACAACTGCAAAGCTGAAAAAGTCATGAAGAGGGGGCCGGAGAGCTAGCATGGAGGTAAGGCATTTGCTTTGCATGCAGAAGGTCGATGGTTCAAATCCCGGCATCCCATATGGTCCCCCTAGCCTCTCAGGAGCGATTTCTGAATGTAGAGGCAGGAGTAACCCCTGAGCACTGTCAGGTGTGACCCCCCCCCAAAAAAACAAACAAACAAAAAAGAAAAAGTCATGAAGAAGTACAAAAAAGCTGGGATGGGAGATATATTACAGCGGATCAGGTGCTTGCCTTGCATGTGGCCGACCCTAGTGTGGCCCCCCCCAAACATAAGATAAGGGAGGGACTGAGCCATTAGGAACAGTTTCCTGAGGATTTGTTGAAGTGGATCATGGAAGAGAGTGTGGAGTCACCAGGAGAAACAGAGAATGAAATATTCCAGAGAGGCAACAGTTTTTGGTATGAAGATGCATGGCCAGGTGCTGGAAAACAGTTCAGTGGGCTCAGAAGTCAGAGAAAGAGAGAGGGAGAGATCAGAGGGGCTAGGCAGGGGCACAAGACAAGGCTATTCTACATTAAGTCTTTTGATCATCATCCTAAATCCAGAAGGATGTCATTGGAGACCAGAAGGGTTACTGGTGGTGGGAATGGTCCTAAATCACTGTCACTATGTACCTTAAATATAACATAAAAGACTTGGAATTCACATTGGTCACAATAAAAATCATTTAAAATTGGGGCCGAAGAGATAGCATAGCGATAGGGCGTTTGCCTTGCACGCAGCTGACGAAGGATGAATGGTGGTTCGAATCCCCAGCATTCCATATGGTCCCCCCACCCCGTGCCTACCAGGAGCGATTTCTCAGTGCAGAGCCAGAAGTAAAACCTAAGTGCTGCTGGGTGTGACCCAAAAAAACAATTATATATTTATATACATATATAAATACATATATTTAAAATTGAAAAATAAAAACAGAAGGGTTATAGAATCAAACTGGCTGTAGGAAAAAAATCACTGTGGTTCCAGGGTCGAGAAAAATCTACAAGGAGCTTGAGTACAAACTGTTTAGCTTTATGAAGTGAGATACTATGTCTGGAACCAATATGGTTATCTTGTAGATGGAGAACCACACATGGATAAGAATTTTGAGATTTCAAGGCACATACCTTGGAACTTAGAAAAAGTAAAAAATGGGGCCGGAGGGATAGCATGGAGGCAAGGCATTTGTAAAAACAAAAATGTAAAAAATGAACCATTCATGGGCTGGAGAGAGAGTATAGCATGCAGCTGACCGAGGTTTATACCCAATATCTCATATGTTCCCCTGAAGTCCTTCAGGAGTGATCTCTGAGCACAGAGCCAGGATTAAGCCCTGAGAACCATAGCAAGGTAGCACTGAAACCAAACAAAATTAGAGTCAGAGCCCAGGGGCATAATGCACTAGCATAGAGTATACACCTTGCAAGTCACATGTCTAAATCCCTGGTACCCAAATCATGCCAAGTACGATCCTGGCATCCCTGCTTTCTGAAATCCCTGGCTCTGCACTCTAGCCATGTGCTTGTATGACTACCACACAAATGGTTTAACTCCTGACAAGTACCCCAGCTTAAAATACGTGTCGGTGGCCATAGAGATAGAACATCAGGTAGGGCCTTGCCTTGTAGCAGCCAAGGAGGGTTTGATCCTCAGCATAACCTAAGGACCCAGAGAGCACATATCCAGGCATTCCACTTCTCTCACTCATTGACATTGGACAACCTTCTCAATGCTGAGCCCTGCAGAAGTTAATGTGCCTGCACTGCAGCACATTATATGACCCTCCATCACATCAATATAATCAACAGCAGAGGTGAAGGGAAGGACAGAGAAGAATAGAAATCAATTAGCTAATTCATTAATTTTATAAAGGGCCCTCCCACCTGAAAATTTAATTATAATTGAAGCAGGAGGGCAGGTAGGGAAGGAACTGCCCCCACCCCACCACCAAAGGCAATGAATTCTCTTTGTTATTTTGTTTGTTTGGGGGCCACACCTGGTGGTGCTCGGGGGTTACTCCTAGCTCTACCTTCAGAAAAAGCTCCTGGCAAGCTCAGGGAACCATATGGGATGTGTGGGACTGTGGGATTGAACTCAGGTTGGTCCTGAGTCCTCCACGTGCAAGGCAAACACCCTGCCTGCTGTGCATTCTCTCTCTCTCTCTCTCTCTCTCTCTCTCTCTCTCTCTCTCTCTCTCTCTCTCTCTCTCTCACACACACACACACACACACACACACACACACCTTACCTGCTACACTATTTCTTCAGCCCCCACAACTTTCTATTTTTACCAATTTACTTTTTTTACTTTTGATGTTGGAGGGGGGTTGGGCCACACCTGGTGATGCTCAGGGGTTACTCCTGGCGATGCACTCAGAAATCGTTCCTGGTTTGGGGGACCATATGGGACGACGGGGGATCGAGCTGTCATCTGTCCTAGGCTAGCGCCGGCAAGGCAAACACCCTACTGCTTGCCCACCACTCCAGCCCCTACTTTTGATTTTTTTTTTAATTTTAGGACACCATGCTTTACAAAGTTATTCATCACTGAGGTTTTTTTTTTGTTTGTTTGTTTTTTGTTTTTTGGGCCACACCCTGTGCTGCTCAGATTACACCTGGCTATGCACTCAGAAATTGCTCTTGGCTTGGGGTTAAGGTTAGGGAACGCCAGGGATCAAACTGTGGTCCCTCCTAGGTCAGACCCGTGCAAGGCTAATGCCTTACTGATGTGCCATCGCTCTGGCCTCCATCATTGAGTTTTAAACATATTATGTTCTAGCACCAATTCACCACCAGTGTCAACTTTCCTCCACCAGTGTCCTCAGGTTCTACTTTTATCCAGTGCCTGACAGGCACTTTTTGGGGGGTTTGTTTTTGGGTCACACTTGGTGGTACTCAGGGATTACTCCTGGTTCTGCACTCCTGGGATGCCAGGGATTGAGCCCAGCTCAGCTACGTGAAAAGAAAACACCCTACTGACTGTGATATTGCAATAGCCCCTGATAGGCACATTTTTTTCAAGTTGATAGGCACATTTTAAGTTTAGTTGCTGTGGTTTGGCTTTCCTGCCTCAGTGTTGTTGACTCGTGGTCTGGAAATCTAGCTGTACCACCCCTCTACACACCCATGTACACAAGGCTCTAGACCTCTGCCCCCATTCTTTCTTCTTAATTTCTTTCCCTTTTTATTCTTTACCTTCTGTCTTATTTTTTTTTAATTTAAGCCACACCTTACAGTACTTAGGGATTTTACTCCTAGCTATTTGCTTAGAGGTTATTCCTGGAGGGGCTTAAAAGATCCTTCATGGTACCAGGAATCAAGCTCAGGCCAACTACAAACAAGGCCAGCTGCTTACCCATTGTACTATCCAACCACAAAACTTCATGATTTTGGGGGGCCTAAACGGTGGCACAAGCGGTAGGGCTTTTGCCTTGCACATGCTAACCTAGGACAAACCACGGTTTGATCCCCTAATGTCTGATATGGTCTTTCAAGCCAGGAGCGATTTCTGAGCACATAACTAGGAGGAACACCTGAATGTCACTGGGTGTGGCCCATAAAGCAAAAAAAAATATTGACATTTTTGGCTTTTTTTTTTGTTTTTTTTTTTGTTTTGTTTTTGGGTCACACCCGGCAGCCAGTTACTCCTGGCTCTATGCTCAGAAATTGCTCCTGGCAGGCTCTGGGGACCATACGGGATGCCAGGATTTGAACCAGCAACCTCTGACTACAAGGCAAACACCTTACCTCCATGCTATCTCTCCAGCCCCATGACTTTTTTTTTAATTGCAGAATATTTTATTATCTACCAGTACTTATTT